>NC_060188.1:88530192-88880192 GCF_021184085.1 Oncorhynchus gorbuscha | reverse complement strand
CATGTAGTGCACTAAGGAAAAAGGGTGCAGAGGATCTGCAAATGTTTTCTGGGTAGGCGATAGGAGTTAGGAGTTAGGATGTAGGAGGTAGAAGGCTCGGCTTGGAGCATAATGTCAGGAAGTCAGAGAATGACCTGAGCTGCATGACTAACAACTGCATCAATACAACTGTGTCCCACCGTGTGTTCCATGGCATTATAGCCATTATAAAGGGAATAGGGGACCATTTGGGACAACGACTTAAAGTTTCTTTAAGTGCAGTCACAAAAACCATCAAGCCATTTGAGCTATGATGAAACTGGCTCTCATGAAGACTACCACAGGAAAGGAAGACCGACTCAGAGTTACCTCTGCTGCAGAGGATAAGTTCATTAGAGTTACCAGCCTCATAAATTACAGCCCAAATAAATGCTCCACAGAGTTCAAGTAACAAACACATCTCAACATCAACTGTTCAGAGGAGACTGCGTGAATCAGGCCTTCATGGTCAAATTGCTGCAAAGAAACCACTACTTAAGGACACCAATAAGAAGAAGAGACTTGCTTGGGCCAAGAAACACAAGCAATGGACATCAGACCGGTGGAAATCTGTCCATTGGTCTGATGAGTCCAAATTTGAGATTTTTGTTTCCAACTGTCGTGTCTTCGTGAGAGTCAGAGTGGGTGAACGGATGATCTCTGCATGTGTGGTTCCCACTGTGAAGCATGGAGGAGGAGGTGTGATGTTGTGGGGGTGCTTTGCTGGTGACACTGTCAGGGATTTATTTAGAAATCAAGGCACACTTAACCAGCATGGCTACCACAGAATTTTGCAGCAATACGCCATCCCATCTGGTTTGGGCTTAGGGGGACTATCATTTGTTTTTCAACAGGACAATGACTCAACACACCTCCAGGCTGTGTAAGGGCTATTTGACCAAGAAGGAGAGTGATGGAGTGCTGCATCAGATGACCTGGCCTCCACAATCACCTGACCTCAACCCAATTGAAATGGTTTGTGATGAGTTGGACTGCAGAGTGAAGGAAAAGCAGCCAACAAGTGCTTTATCAAATGTGGGAACTCCTTTAAGACTTTTGGTAAAGCATTCCTGGTGAGGCTGGTTGAGAGAATGCCAAGAGTGTGCAAAGCTGTCATCAAGGCAAAGGGTTACTTTGAAGGATCTAAAATCTAAAATATATTCTGATTTCTTTAAAACTTCTTTGGTTACTACATGATTCCATATGTGTTATTTCATAGTTTTGATGTCTTCACTATTATTCTACAATGTAGAAAATTGTAAAAATAAAGAAAAACCCTTGAATGAGTCCGTGTGTCCAAACTTTTAACTGGTACTGTAGGTGTTTCAAAGAGCTGCCAGTCAAGGTGAGCTCATGAATATAAGCTCCCCACCGACTCAGCCTGTCTATTCAAACTTCCTGGTCATTAAAACAATATATATGTTTTTCTCAAATGATGAGCATTTCTACCCCCCCCCCAATGTTTTTATATATTTATTAATATTGATATTTAATTACTCAAAAGGCTATTTTACATGGGAATCAGAATGAATTTTCGGGACCTTTAAACTTTTTGTTCAGTCTTTCATTTTACAAGTGTCTGTTATGTGATCTCCAGAATAACTAAGCCTATAGAGAGGGAATAGTCAACCGTATCTGACCTGTGTGTACACAACCATACTCTATTCCTCTCGGATAACTGGACATTCCTTTCATCTATACAGAGTTAGGTATATCAGCTTTTAGTTGGTTTTTTTGCATCTTATTTGTGAAACAATCTTCAAAATGTTCTGAATTTTGATGTTTTGGTGCTTCTAGGACAATTCAGAAAGATGATTGAGGACCTTATTACTGATGAATGTGTTTGGTTTTATTGACCCTGTTTTTCTTTCTGTTTGCATTTTGTATTTCTATTTTGATGTGTGTATTTTCTGTCATTTCTGTCATTTAGGGGTAATCTGTAAAGACATCTCAGGGGACCATTTGGGACAACGACTTAAAGTTTCTTTAAGTGCAGTCACAAAAACCATCAAGCCATTTGAGCTATGATGAAACTGGCTCTCATGAAGACTACCACAGGAAAGGAAGACCGACTCAGAGTTACCTCTGCTGCAGAGGATAAGTTCATTAGAGTTACCAGCCTCAGAAATTACAGCCCAAATAAATGCTCCACAGAGTTCAAGTAACAAACACATCTCAACATCAACTGTTCAGAGGAGACTGCGTGAATCAGGCCTTCATGGTCAAATTGCTGCAAAGAAACCACTACTTAAGGACACCAATAAGAAGAAGAGACTTGCTTAGGCCAAAAAACACGAGCAATGGACATTAGACCAGTGGAAATCTGTCCATTGGTCTGATGAGTACAAATTTGAGATTTTTGGTTCCAACCATCTTGTCTTTGTGAGACGTAGAGTAGGTGAAAGGATGATCTCCGCTTGTGTGGTTCCAAGGCACACTTAACCAGCATGGCTACCACAGCATTCTGCAGCGATACCCCATCCCATCTAGTTTGCGCTCAGTGGGACTATCATTTGTGTTTCAACAGGACATTGACCCAAAACACACTTCCAGGCTGTGTTAGAGCTGTTTGACCATCAGATGACCTGGCTGCATCAGATGACCTGGCCTCCATAATCACCCGACCTCAACCCAATTGAGATGGTTTGGGATGAGTTGGACCACAGGGTGAAGGAAAAACAGCCAACAAGTGCTCAGCATATGTTGGGAACTCCTTCAAGAATATTGGAAAAGTATTCCTCATGAAGCTGGTTGAGAGAATGCCAAGAGTGTGCAAAGCTGTTATTAAGGCAAAGGGTGGCTACTTTGAAGAATCTAAAATGTAACACTTTTTTGGGGGGGTTACTACATGATTCCATATGTGTTAATACATAATTTTGATGTCTTCACTATTATTCTACAATGTAGAAAATAGAAAAAATTAAAAAATTAATCCAATCTTTTGACTGGTACTGTACATTCTTTGAACTTTTCTTCTTCCATTGCCCTACTCAGAACTAATGAAAGGCCAGTGTATAAATGCAATTTGTTCAAGCTGTTCTCACACCAGAGGCGTAACAATGGACCCAATCTTCACGTGTTATTATTAAATCGTTCTCATGATTGTCTGAAACAATAGAGAGTGTTGAGTAATACCTATTCTAAGTTGTATCAGGAAATGGTAGACAGTCAGTCTTACAATTGGTCCCGATTATTAATGATTAAATCCCTAGAGAACCGCCCATTCTCCTTTCTACTTTCCATCAGAATTTCACAGGGTTTGAAGTTATGTATTTGCATGGTGGAAAAATACTGGCACCTATCTGTGGTTGATTTTGTTAGAGAGCGAGAGAGAGAGAGAGAGAGAGAGAGAGAGAGAGAGAGAGAGAGAGAGAGAGAGAGAGAGAGAGGGACAGGGACAGGGACAGAGACGGGGGAGTGAGCGAGAGAGATAGACAGAGACAGAGAGAGACAGAAAGAGAGAGAGAGAGAGAGAGAGAGAGAGAGAGAGAGAGGGAGTGAGAGAGAGAGAGAGAGAGAGAGAGAGGGGGAGTGAGCAAGAGAGAGAGAGAGACAGAGACAGACAGAGGGGGAGTGAGCGAGAGAGAGAGAGACAGAGAGGGGGGAGTGAGAGAGAGAGAGAGAGAGAGAGGGGGAGTGAGCGAGAGGGAGAGACAGAGGGGGGAGTGAGCGGAGAGAGAGAGAGACAGAGGGGGAGTGAGCGAGAGAGAGAAAGAGACAGAGGGGGGGGAGACAGAGGGGGTGAGCGAGAGAGAGAGACAGAGAGCGAGAGGGGACAGAGGGGGGTGAGCGAGAGAGAGACAGAGAGGGGGGGTGAGAGAGAGAAAGACAGAGGGGGTGAGCGAGAGAGAGAGACAGAGAGGGGGAGTGAGCAAGAGAGAGAGAGACAGAAAGGTGGGGGGAGTGAGCGAGAGAGAGAAAGACAGAGGGGGAGGTGAGCGAGAGAGAGAGACAGAGAGGGGGGAGTGAGCGAGAGAGAGACAGAGAGGGAGGGAGGAGTGAGCGAGAGAGAGACAGAGAGGGAGGGGAGTGAGCAAGAGGGAGCGAGCAAAAAATAGTTAATCGGAAGTTACATTACCACGTAGAAAGATGTACGTACATATTTCACATGTGGATGAGCATGATACAGAAACTGGTTGCCTCTCTCTGAAACCACACAGAGAGAGAAACTGAGTGAGAACCAGAGAGCCCATTGTGAAAGGTGTTTCCTCTGTGACATTCTAGAATCCCCCCCCCCAAAGAAAATGTCCTACACTTTGTCATCTAAAAATGGCCTGTGCCCCTCAACTGCAGCCCACGGGGACATTGTGATATAGCTTCCTCAGAGGATGTCTCTCATGAATGACATGTTAACGCTGCTAAAACCTTCAAATAACCACCACATCTATTAGAAATACCTGGGTTCAAATAAGATTTGAAATCTTTCCAATACTTTAGCTGGGCTTGACTGAGCATGCATGTACTAACCTGCCTATATGGCCCTTCAGGCTCAAGCAAACTCTCAAAGTGTATGAAATATTTCAAGTACTATTTGTACCCGTCCATAGTCTCAAACAATCACCGACTGATGACAGACTACACTGTATTGTTTTACCTGTTAACAGAGCGTGAGGCGCAAGGCAAGAGTCGCGACAAGGAACAACAATAACAAATGTGGTGAGAGAGAACCAAAAGGTTGAGAGGTCAGAGAGCAGGAGGTTAAGTAACAAGAGGCCATGTTATTGGTGGTCACCGTGGGTCTATTGACACGGAGTTAGCTAATCATAGGTGATTAGATGATGTTGAAATGTTGAAGTGTAAATGGTGCTGGAATAATGGAGGCAGATCCTGTTTTCTTTGTGACTTGGGGTAACTCTCTGTAGTTCTAAATCAATAGTTGTTCACCGGACAGATGTTGCTCTCAGGCTTTGTGATGCAACAAAGGTGTGGTTGAATACATTATTATTATTTATTCTGCCACGGTGTCTTCTTATTGTCTTGGCCTTAGACGTATATATCACGGTGTCTTCTTATTGTCTTGGCCTTAGACGTATATATCACGGTGTCTTCTTATTGTCTTGGCCTTAGACGTATATATCACGGTGTCAAGGCATATGAACTAACAGGTTTTTAGATTAGATTGACTTCTCCTGTGATTTTACCTCTCCTGAGTGTTTAACATGATTTTTAAATGACTACCTCGTCTCTGTACCTCACACGTACAATTATATGTAAGGATATGTAAGGTCTGTAAAGTCTGCTTCCAGCTCACACTCTCAACCTAGATCCCCTGAACGCAGCGCACTCACCAGATCCCAATCATCTGCATTCTGATCACCTGTTCACACACCTGTATGTCATTATCACACACTATTTAGTTCAGTTCTTTACACCCCGTCACTGTGAGGTATTGTTTGTTTTGTGACACACGTCTTGCAGAGCGCTGGGTTTCCTGTGTACGCCTCCTGTGTATGATACTTTTCGCCTGCCTCACCAACGACGCCTTTCTGCCTTTTCCCTGTCTGTACTTTAGTGTATCGGATTTCCTGTTATCTACCTATTGCCTGATCTCCCGGAAGACGTTACTAGCCTTTTCCCTGCCTGTACTGTCGCCTTTTTGGGCCCCCTGTGTATGACCTTCTGCCTGCCCCTGGACCCAGCTACCTGCCTCCTCCTGTGGTCCTCTACAATAAATACCTGCTGCTCCCTGCTCTTGATACCAGCTCTCTGTCTCCCATCGTCTTCATTACAAGGTCCCTCAGTCGAGCAGTGAATTTCAATCACAGATTCAACTACAAAGACCAGGGAGGTTTCCAATGATTCACAAAGAAGGGCACCTATTGGTAGATGGGTAAAAAAAAACAGCAGACATTGAATATCCCTTCGAGCATGTGGGATGGTGTATCAATACACAACAAAGATACAGGCATCCTTCATAACTCAATCTCTTAGGCCTCACTCCCCCCCTATCTGAGATATCTACTGCAGCCCTCATCCTCCACAACACTCTTAGGCCTCACTCCCCCCCTATCTGAGATATCTACTGCAGCCCTCATCCTCCACAACACTCTTAGGCCTCACTCCCCCTATCTGAGATATCTACTGCAGCCCTCATCCTCCACAACACTCTTAGGTCTCACTCCCCCTATCTGAGATATCTACTGCAGCCCTCATCCTCCACAACACTCTTAGGCCTCACTCCCCCTATCTGAGATATCTACTGCAGCCCTCGTCCTCCACAACACTCTTAGGCCTCACTCCCCCCTATCTGAGATATCTACTGCAGCCCTCGTCCTCCACAACACTCTTAGGCCTCACTCCCCCTATCTGAGATATCTACTGCAGCCCTCGTCCTCCACAACACTCTTAGGCCTCACTCCCCCTATCTGAGATATCTACTGCAGCCCTCGTCCTCCACAACACTCTTAGGCCTCACTCCCCCTATCTGAGATATCTACTGCAGCCCTCGTCCTCCACAACACTCTTAGGCCTCACTCCCCCTATCTGAGATATCTACTGCAGCCCTCATCCTCCACAACACTCTTAGGCCTCACTCCCCCCTATCTGAGATATCTACTGCAGCCCTCATCCTCCACAACACTCTTAGGCCTCACTCCCCCTATCTGAGATATCTACTGCAGCCCTCGTCCTCCACAACACTCTTAGGTCTCACTCCCCCTATCTGAGATATCTACTGCAGCCCTCGTCCTCCACAACACTCTTAGGCCTCACTCCCCCTATCTGAGATATCTACTGCAGCCCTCGTCCTCCACAACACTCTTAGGCCTCACTCCCCCTATCTGAGATATCTACTGCAGCCCTCGTCCTCCACAACACTCTTAGGCCTCACTCCCCCCTATCTGAGATATCTACTGCAGCCCTCGTCCTCCACAACACTCTTAGGCCTCACTCCCCCTATCTGAGATATCTACTGCAGCCCTCGTCCTCCACAACACTCTTAGGCCTCACTCCCCCCTATCTGAGATATCTACTGCAGCCCTCATCCTCCACAACACTCTTAGGCCTCACTCCCCCCCTATCTGAGATATCTACTGCAGCCCTCATCCTCCACAACACTCTTAGGCCTCACTCCCCCTATCTGAGATATCTACTGCAGCCCTCATCCTCCACAACACTCTTAGGCCTCACTCCCCCTATCTGAGATATCTACTGCAGCCCTCATCCTCCACAACACTCTTAGGCCTCACTCCCCCCTATCTGAGATATCTACTGCAGCCCTCATCCTCCACAACACTCTTAGGCCTCACTCCCCCCTATCTGAGATATCTACTGCAGCCCTCATCCTCCACAACCCTCTTAGGCCTCACTCCCCCTATCTGAGATATCTACTGCAGCCCTCATCCTCCACAACACTCTTAGGCCTCACTCCCCCCTATCTGAGATATCTACTGCAGCCCTCATCCTCCACAACACTCTTAGGCCTCACTCCCCCCTATCTGAGATATCTACTGCAGCCCTCATCCTCCACAACCCTCTTAGGCCTCACTCCCCCTATCTGAGATATCTACTGCAGCCCTCATCCTCCACAACCCTCTTAGGCCTCACTCCCCCCTATCTGAGATATCTACTGCAGCCCTCATCCTCCACAACCCTCTTAGGCCTCACTCCCCCTATCTGAGATATCTACTGCAGCCCTCATCCTCCACAACCCTCTTAGGCCTCACTCCCCCCTATCTGAGATATCTACTGCAGCCCTCATCCTCCACAACCCTCTTAGGCCTCACTCCCCCCTATCTGAGATATCTACTGCAGCCCTCATCCTCCACAACCCTCTTAGGCCTCATCCTCCACAACCCTCTTAGGCCTCCCCCTATCTGAGATATCTACTGCAGCCCTCATCCTCCACAACCCTCCCCCCCTCTGAGATATCTACTGGCCCTCATCCTCCACAACCCTCTTAGGCCTCCTCCCCCCTATCTGAGATATCTACTGCAGCCCTCATCCTCCACAACCCTCTTAGGCCTCACTCCCCCCTATCTGAGATATCTACTGCAGCCCTCATCCTCCACAACCCTCTTAGGCCTCACTCCCCCTATCTGAGATATCTACTGCAGCCCTCATCCTCCACAACCCTCTTAGGCCTCACTCCCCCCTATCTGAGATATCTACTGCAGCCCTCATCCTCCACAACCCTCTTAGGCCTCACTCCCCCTATCTGAGATATCTACTGCAGCCCTCATCCTCCACAACCCTCTTAGGCCTCACTCCCCCTATCTACTGCAGCCCTCATCCTCCACAACCCTCTATCTGAGATATCTACTGCAGCCCTCATCCTCCACAACCCTCTTAGGCCTCACTCCCCCTATCTGTGATATCTACTGCAGCCCTCATCCTCCACAACCCTCTTAGGCCTCACTCCCCCCTATCTGAGATATCTACTGCAGCCCTCATCCTCCACAACACTCTTAGGCCTCACTCCCCCCCCTATCTGAGATATCTACTGCAGCCCTCATCCTTCACATTTTTATTTTATGTATTTTACCTTTATTTAACCAGGCAAGTCAGTTAAGAACATATTCTTATTTTCAATGACGGCCTGGGAACAGTGGGTTAACTGCCTGTTCAGGAGCAGAACGACAGATTTGTACCTTGTCAGCTCAGGGGTTTGAACTCGCAACCTTCCGGTTACTAGTCCAACGCTCTAACCACTAGGCTACGCTGCCGCCCCACATACAACACCTGTTCTGCCAGTCACATTCTGTTAAAGGTCCCCAAAGCACACACATCCCTGGGTCACTCGTCTTTTCAGTTTGCTATAGCTAGCGACTGGAACGAGCTGCAACAAACACTCAAACTGGACAGTTTTATCTCCATCGCTTCATTCAAAGACTCAATCATGGACACTCTTACTGACAGTTGTGACTGCTTCGCGTGATGTATTGTTGTCTCTACCTTTTTGCCCTTTGTGCTGTTGTCTGTACCCAATAATGTTGGTACCATGTTCTGTGCTGCTGCCATGTTGTGTTGCTACCATGTTGTGGCCATGTTGTGTTGCTACCATGCTATGTTGTCATGTTTTGCTGCCTTGCTATGTTGTCTTAGGTCTCTCTTATGTAGTGTTGTCTCTCTTGTCATGATGTGTGTTTTGTGCTATATTTACATTTGATTTATTTTTATATTTTTACCCCCCGTACCCGCAGGAGGCCTTTTGGTAGGCCGTCATTGTAAATAAGAATTTGTTCTTAACTGACTTGCGTAGTTAAATAAAATAACTCAGTTGCTGGAGAGGAAGGAAACCGCTCTGGGATTTCACCATGCCAAATGGGGACTTTATAACAGTTACAGAGTAACAATATGTAGACCTCCACAAGTCTGGTTCATCCTTGGGAGCAATTTCCAAATGCCTGAAGGTACCACATTCATCTGTACAAACACCATGGGACCACGCAGCCGTCATACCGCTCAGGAAGGAGACCCATTCTGTCTCTTAGAGATGAATGTACTTTGGTACGAAAAGTGCAAATCAATCCCAGAACAACAGCAAAGGACCTTTTGAAGATGCTGGAAACAGGTACAAAAGTATCTATATCCACAGCAAAACGAGTCCTATATTGATATCACCTGAAAGGCCACTCAGCAAGGAAGAAGCCACTGCTCCACAACTGCCATAAAAAAGCCAGACTACGGTTTGTAACTGCACATGGGGACAAAGATTGTACTTTTTGGAGAAATGTCCTCTGGTCTGATGAAACAAAAATAGAACTGTTTGGCCATAATGACCATCGTTATGTTTGGAGGAAAAAGGGGATGCTTGCAAGCTGAAGAACACCATCCCAACCATAAAGCATGGGGGTGGCAGCATCATGTTGTGGGGGTGCTTTGCTGCAGGTGGGACTGGTGCACTTTACAAAATAGATGGCATCACGAGGTAGGAAAATTATGTGAATATATTGAATCAACATCTCAAGACATCAGTCAGGAAGTTAAAGCTTGGTCGCAAATGGACAATGACCCCAAGCATACTTCCAAAGTTGTGGCAAAATGGCTTAAGGACAACAAAGTCAAGGTATTGGAGTGGCCATCACAAAGCCCTGTCCTCAACCCTATAGAAAATTTGTGGGCAGAACTGAAAAAGCTACACCAGTTACACCAGCTCTGTCTGGAGGAATGGGCCAAAATTCACCCAACTTATTGTGGGAAGCTTGTGAAAGGCTACCTGAAAAGTTTGACCCAAGTTAAACAATTTAAAGGTAATGCTACCAAAATCTAATTGAGTGTATGAAAACATTGGGAATGTGATGAAAGAAATGAAAGCTGAAATAAATAATTATCTTTACTATTATTCTGACATTTCACATTCTTAAAATAAAATGGTGATCCTAACCAACCTAAGACAGGGAATTTTTACTAGGATTAGATGTCAGGAATTGTGAAAAACGGAGTTGAAATGTATTTGGCTAAGGTGTATGTAAACTTCTGACTTCATCTGTATATAGGGAAGGTAAACAGGGAAGTGATGGAGTCCAGGTGAGTCTGAAGACGTGCAGGTGCGCGTAACTATGGTGACAGGTGTGCGCCATAATGAGCGACCTGGTCACCTCGAGGCCGGAGAGGGAGCACATGTGACATACAGAGTTTAATGGCTGTGATTGGAGAAAACTGAGGATGGATCATTGTAGTTACTCCACAATACTAACCTAATAACAATGAAAACAAGGAAGTCTGTATAGAAATACAAATATTACAAAACACACATCCTGTTGCAATAAGGCACTAAAGTAATACTGGGAAGAATCTGGCAAAAAATGACATTTTTTTTCCCGAATACAAAGTGTTCTGTTTGAGCAAATCCAACACAACACATCACTGACTACCTACCACTCTTCATAAATGATGTTCAAGCATGGTGGATGGCTGCATCATGTTATGGGTATGCTTAATAAAAATAAACTGAATAGAGCTAAAATACTAAAGGAAAACCTAATTCAGTCTGCTTTCCACTGGGAGATGAATTCACAACTCCAGGCCAAATATACACTGGAATTACTTACCAAGACCACATTGAATCGGTTTAAATCAGCTTGAAAATCTATGGCAAGAATTGAAAACGGCTCTTTAGCAATGATCGACATCAACAAATCAACCAGCATGAAGAAAATATGAAAATCTATGCACTTAATACTGTAAATCACTCTGGATAAGAGCAGCTGCTAAATGACACAAATGTAAATGTCAACCAACTTGACAGAGCTTGGAAATATTGTACAATCCAGGTGTTCAAAGTTCTTAGAGACTTACCCAGAAAGACTCACAGCTGTTATTGTTGCCAAAGGTGATTCTAACATGTATTGACTCAGGGGAATAATACAAAAATACAAAAGTCAAGGGGTGAATGCTTTCTGATGGCACTGTGCATCTACTTCCACTGACACATATATACACACTCACCACCATGCACACACACACCCACCTCTTATGCTGCTGCCACACTGTTAACTATTATTATTTATCCTAAACCTAAGCCTTCATGGACATATCTACCTCCAAAATGCCAGAATCCCTGCACATTGTAAACTTACCCTGAATAAAGCTACCTCTTTTGTTTCTCTTTTTTTTGTTTTTTTTTGTATTAGTTACACTATTTTGATATTGAACACTGCAAAGTTGGGTAGGGCTTGCAAGTTAAGCATTTCACTGTACTTGGGCATGTAGCAAATAAACCTTGAAACGTATACTTAGGTTATTATTGGATTATATACAGCACCATGAGTTGTTGTCTCTTTGGAATTGCACTAATGACATGTATTATCATTAATGTTATCTATAGTGCATTCGGGAAAGTATTCAGACCCCTTCCCTTTTTCCACATCTTGTTACATTACAGCCTTATTCTAAAATGGATTAAATTCTATTTTTAAAAATGTTCATGAATTTACACACAATACTCCATAAGCAAAAACAGATAAAAGTTTTTGCTCATTTATTTAAAAAACAAAACAGAAATGCGTTATTGTTATGAGACTAAAAATTGAGCTCAGGTGCTTCGTGTTTCCATTGATCATACTTAAGATGTTTCTACCTGGCCAAGATAAAGGAAAGCAGTTCGACACAAACAACAACACAGAGTTACACACGGAATAAACAAAACATACAATCAATAATACAGTAGAGAAATCTATATACAGCATGTGCAAATGAGGTAGGTGCGGGCAGCGATCGGTTGAAGAGCATGCATTTGGTTTTACTTGCATTTAAGAGCAGTTGGAGGCCACGGAAGGAGTGTTGTATGGCATTGAAGCTCATCTGGAGGTTTGTTAACACAGTGTCCAATAAAGGGCCAGAAGTATACAGAATGGTGTCGTCTGCGTAGAGGTGGATCAAAGAATCACCAGCAGTGAGAGCAACATCATTGATGTATACAAAGAAGAGAGTCTGCCCGAGAATTGAACCCTGTGGCACCACCATAAAGACTGACAGAGGTCCGGACAACAGGCCCTCCGATTTGACACACTGAACTCTATCGGAGAAGTAGTTGGTGAACCAAGCGAGGCAGTCATTTGAGAAACCAAGGTTGTTGAGTCTGAAAATAAGAATCATGCGATTGACAAAGTCGAAAGCCTTAGCCAGGTCGATGAATACGGCTGAACCGTAATGTCTCTTATCGATGGCGGTTATGATATCATTTAGGACCTTGAGCGTGGCTGAGGTGCACCCATGACCAGCTCAGAAACCAGATTGCATAGTGAGAAGGTACGGTGAGATTCGAAATGGTCGGTAATCTGTTTGTTAACTTGGCTTTCAAACACCTTAGAAAGGCAGGGTAGAAGAGATATATGTCTGTAGCAGTTCAGAGTTTGCGGTAGGAATCTGGGGATATGGAGAGAAAAATAGGTCCAGTATGCTCTGTTTTGAAACGCGTTGTACGAACTGGCGAGAGCTTTTTCGAGCTAAAGGTTAGCCGACTGATAGCTGATAGCTGGTAGCTAGTTAGCTAGCTAACTTCAGTTGAGATAATCAAGTTCAGAGGTCAATAGAAATACTTTTGGGGGAAAAAACGATCCTCACCACATTGGTGAGGCGGGTTGCAGAAGAGTATTTTGAAGTTGAGGTTTAGGAAAAATATTAAAAAGAATGCGAAGAAAAATATATAAAAATATATATACATGGGACGAGACAAGACAAAGACAAAGACGTCTGACTGCTACACTGTCTTGCAAGTACTTCAACTTGATTGGAGACCACCTGTGGTAAATTCAATTGATTGGACGTACTTTGGAAAGGCACACACATGTCTATATAAGGTCCCACAGTTGACAGTGTATGTCAGAGAAAAAACCATGCCATGAGGTCGAAGGAATTGTCGGTAGGGTACCAAAACATTTCTGCAGCATTGAAGGTCCCCAAGAACACAGTGGCCTCCATCATTCTTAAATGGAAGAAGTGTGTCAAATCGGAGGGCATGTTGTCCGGACCTCTGGCAGTCTCTATGGGGGTACCACAGGGTTAAATTCTCGGGCCGACTCTTTTCTCTGTATATATCAATGATGTCGCTCTTGCTGCGGGCGATTCCCTGATCCACCTCTACGCAGACGACACCATTCTGTATACTTCTGGCCCTTCCTTGGACACTGTGCTAACTAATCTCCAAACGAGCTTCAATGCCATACAACACTCCTTCCGTGGCCTCCAACTGCTCTTAAACGCTAGTAAAACCAAATGCATACTTTTCAACCATTCGCTGCCTGCACCCGCATGCCCGACTAGCATCACCACCCTGGACGGTTCCGACCTGGAATTTGTGGACAACTATAAATATCTAGGTGTCTGGTTAGACTGGAAACTCTCCTTCCAGACTCATATTAAACATCTCCAATCCAAAATCAAATCTAGAATGGGCTTTGTATTTCGCAACAAAGCCTCCTTCACTCACGCCACCAAACTTACCCTAGTAAAACTGACTATCCTACCGATCCTCGACTTCGGCGATGTCATCTACAAAATAGCTTCCAGTACTCTACTCAGAAAAGTGGATGCAGTCTATCACAGTGCCATCCGTTTTGTTACCAAATCACGTTATACCACCCACCACTGCGACCTGTATGCTCTAGTCGGCTGGCCCTCGCTACATATTTGTCGTCAGACCCACTGGCTCCAGGTCATCTACAAGTCTATGCTAGGTAAAGCTCCACCTTATCTCAGTTCACTGGTCACGATAACAACACCCACCCCTGGCACATGTTCCAGCAGGAATATCTCACTGATCATCCCCAAAGCCAACACGTTATTTGGCCGCCTTTCCTTCCAGTTCTCTGCTGCCAGTAACTGGAACAAATTGCAAAAATCGCTGTGAAGTTGGAGACTTTTATTTCCCTCACCAACTTTAAACATAAGCTATCTGAGCAGCTAACTGATCGCTGCAGCTGTACATAGTCCTTCTGTCAATAGCCCACCCAATCTACCTACCTCATCCCCATATTGTTTTTATTTACTTTTCTGCTCTTTTGCACACCAGTATCACTACTTGCACATCATCATCTGCTCATCTATCCCTCCAGTGTTAATCTGCTAAATTGTCATTTTTCGCTCCTATGGCCTATTTATTGCCTACCTCCTCATGCATTTTGCACATACTGTATATAGACTTTCTTTTCTCTACTGTGTCATTGACTTGTTTATTGTTTACTCCATGTGTAACTCTGTGTTGTTGTCTGTGTCACACTGCTTTGCTTTATCTTGGCCAGGTCGCAGTTGTAAATGAGAACTTGTTCTCAACTAGCCTACCTGGTTAAATAAAGGTAAAATAAAATTGCAGCCGTGCGTAATTGGCCACCTCCCACCATGGTGAAGGAGGTGCAGTGACTCTTAGGGTTTGCTGACTACTACCGGAGGTTTATCCTGGGTTTTGGTCAGGTACCTGCTCCCATTACCTCACTGCTAAAGAGGGGCCCGATGCGCTTGCATTGGTCAGCTGAGGTGAACAGGGCTTTTAGGCACCTGAAGGCTCTGTTTACCTTGGCTCCTGTGTTCTAGCGGAGGTGGACACGTCCGAGGCTGGGAGCTGTGGTCTCTCAGCGCTCGGGTACGCCACCAAAGCTCCCCTCTTCACTAAGAAGCTCAGCGGGAACGAAACTATGATGTGGGGGACCAGGAATGTTTGGCTGTCAGGGTTTTGAAGGCGTGGAGGCTTGAGGGAGCTAAACATCACTTACTCATCTGAACTGACCACCACAATCTGGAGTACATCCGGGAGGCGAGGAGACTGAATCCTCGCCAGGCAAGGTGGGCCATGTTTTTCTCCCGTTTTGTGTTTACCCTCTCTTACAGACCAGGCTCCCAGAATGTTAAGGCAGACACATTGTCCCGTCTGTATGACACAGAGGAGCGGTCCATGGATCCGACTCCCTTACTCCCAGCCTCTTGTTTGGTGGCGCCGGTAGTGTGGGAGCTGGACACGGACATGAGCGGGCGTCACGTGCAGAGCCCGCTCCCCCTTAGTGTCCAGCTGGGCATCTGTACGTTCCGTCTGCTGTCTGTGACCAGCTGACCTATTGGGTCCACACGTCAGCCTCCTCTGGTCATCCTGGGATCGGTCGGACGGTGCGCTGTCTTAGTGGGACTGGTGGCCCACTTTAGTTAAGGACGTGAGGGTTTGTTTCCTCCTGCCCAGTGTAAGGCTCCTAGACACCTGCCCAGAGGTAAGTTACAACCCTTACCCGTTCCACAGCGGCCGTGGTCGCACCTGTCGGATTATTTCCTTCCACCTTCACAGGGTAACACCACAATCCTGGTCGTTGTGGATCGTTTTTCTAAGTCCTGTCGTCTACTCCGGTGGAGGATGTGTTAGCTCCTTCCCTGCTGCGAGAATTCCACCGTCTCCATCCGGATCGTGCGTCGGGGGAGGATGGTACTTCTGCCTCTCCTTGTTCGGGCGGTGCTCGACGTCACCGGTATTCTAGCCATCATTGATCCATTTTTCTTTTTCCATTGGTTTTTGTCTTGTCTCCCTACACACCTGGTTCCAATCCCATTCATTACATGTTGTGTATTTGTTATGCAGGTGAATGAGGACCCAAAAGCGACTTGGCGAAAACAGAGTCTTTAATCCAGTAAAGTAAAATACAATCAAAAAACACAACTTCCACTCGTAATGACGAGAACTGACTGGAGACTCGATCTTGAACAGCAGGTTGCCTCGGGAAGGCACTTGAACCTAGCAGACTCAGACACCTGCTCACCACGCAGCATCTGAGGGAAACACGACACGACTGGGCGATACACAAACACAGCACGGTGAACAATAGATACAAGGATCCGACAGGACAGGAACGGAAAACAAGGGAAGAAATAGGGACTCTAATCAGGGGACAAAATAAGGAACAGGTGTGGGAAGACTAAATGATTGATTAGGGGAATAGGAACAGCTGGGAGCAGGAACGGAACGATAGGGAGAGGAGAGAGAGGGAGGGGGAGAGAGAGGGATAGAAAAAAGGGAACGAACCTAATAAGACCAGCAGGGGGAAACGAACAGAAGGGAAAGCATAATGACAAGACAATATATGACAAAACATGACAGTAGCCCCCCACTCACCGAGCGCCTCCTGGCGCTCTCGAGGAGGAACACTGGCGGCAACGGAGGAAATCATAGATCACACGGTCCAGCACGTCCCGAGAAAGAACCCAACTCCTCTCCTCAGGACCGTAACGAAAAACGATAAAAAGGGAAACTAGGGTACTACTCTAAAAAAAAAATGAGACACGGGTAGAGAACTGAAAACTTTAGAGCAAACAGGACCAAACAGGCCAGGAGAGTAACAACTAGGGACAGACTGAGACACAGCAAGGGCAGGAACAAGAACAGGAGAGATGCGATGGCAGGGAACAGACTGAGACACAGCAAGACCAGGAGCAGAAGCAGAAAAATACGCACAAGGGTGGACCCCATCGTCAGTATCGGAGCGCTGGGACAGAATGGCTCCCACGCCCACCCCCGACGCGTCAACCTCAACAATAAACTGCTTAGTGACGTCAGGTGCAACAAGGATAGGAGCGGATGCAAAACGCTTCTTGAAGAGAACAGGACAACAATCATACGACCGGTGAGGAGGAAGGGAGTTGGTTCTGGACCGACTGGAGACCGTGCGCAGACCATGATACTCCTCCGGCACTCCTGTCAAATCACCAGGTTCCTCCTGAGAAGAGGGGACAGAACAAACAGGAGAAATAGCAGACATTAAACACTTCACATGACAAGAAACGCTCCAGGAAAGGACAGAACCACTAGACCAATCAAAAGAAGGATTATGACACACTAGCCAGGGATGACCCAAAACAACAGGTGTAAAAGGTGAACAAAAAATTAAAAAAGAAATGGTCTCACTATGGTTACCAGATACAATGAGGGTTAAGGGTAGTGTTTCATATAATATACTGGGGAGAGGACTACCATCCAAGGCAAACATGACCGTGGGCTCCCCTAACTGTCTGAGAGGAATGTCATGTTCCCGCGCCCAGGCTTCGTCCATAAAACAGCCCTCTGCCCCAGAGTCTATTAATGCACTGCAGGATGCTGCCGATCCGGTCCAGCGTAGATGGACCGGTAAAGTACTACATGTACTTGACGGAGAGGACCGTCTAGTAGCGCTTATCAGTCGCCCTCCGCTTACTGATGAGCTCTGGCCTTTAACTGGACATGAAATGACAAAATGACCAGCGGAACCGCAATAGAGACAGAGGCGGTTGGTGATTCTCCGTTCCCTCTCCTTAGTCGAGATGCGAATACCCCCCAGCTGCATGGGCTCAACACCTGAGTCAGTGGGGAAAGACGGTAGTGTCGGAGAGAGGGGAGACACAGTTAACGCGAGCTCTCTTCTATGAGCTCGGTGACGAAGATCTACCCGTCGTTCAATGCGAATAGCGAGTTCAATCAAAGAATCCACGCTGGATGGAACCTCCCGAGAGAGAATCTCATCCTTAACCTTAGCGTGGAGTCCCTCCAGAAAACGAGCGAGCAACGCCTGCTCGTTCCAGTTACTGGAGGCAGCAAGAGTGCGAAACTCTATTGAGTAATCCGTTATGGATCGATTACCTTGACATAGGGAAGACAGGGACCAGGAAGCTTCTTTCCCAAAAACTGAGCGATCAAAAACCCTTATCATCTCCTCTTTAAAGTTCAGATAATTGTTAGTACACTCAGCGCTTGCCTCCCAGATAGCTGTGCCCCACTGCCGAGCCCGACCAGTAAGGAGTGATATGACGTAGGCAATCCGAGCTCTCTCTTGAGTATGTGTTGGGTTGGAGAGAGAACACGATATCACACTGGGTGAGAAAGGAGCGGCACTCAGTGGGCTGCCCAGAATAACAAGGTGGGTTATTAACCCTAGGTTCCGGAGGCTCGGAAGAACCGGAAGTAGCTGGTGACACGAGACGAAGACTCTGATACTGTCTTGAGAGGTCGGAGACCTGAGCGGCCAGGGTCTCAACGGCATGCCGAGCAGCAGACAATTCCTGCTCGTGTCTGCCGAGCATCGCTCCCTGGAACTCGAGAGTAGAGTAGAGAGAATCCATAGTCGCTGGGTCCATTCTTGGTCGGATCCTTCTGTTATGCAGGTGAATGAGGACCCAAAAGCGACTTGGCGAAAACAGAGTCTTTAATCCAGTAAAGTAAAATACAATCAAAAAACACAACTTCCACTCGTAATGACGAGAACTGACTGGAGACTCGATCTTGAACAGCAGGTTGCCTCGGGAAGGCACTTGAACCTAGCAGACTCAGACACCTGCTCACCACGCAGCATCTGAGGGAAACACGACACGACTGGGCGATACACAAACACAGCACGGTGAACAATAGATACAAGGATCCGACAGGACAGGAACGGAAAACAAGGGAAGAAATAGGGACTCTAATCAGGGGACAAAATAAGGAACAGGTGTGGGAAGACTAAATGATTGATTAGGGGAATAGGAACAGCTGGGAGCAGGAACGGAACGATAGGGAGAGGAGAGAGAGGGAGGGGGAGAGAGAGGGATAGAAAAAAGGGAACGAACCTAATAAGACCAGCAGGGGGAAACGAACAGAAGGGAAAGCATAATGACAAGACAATATATGACAAAACATGACAGTATTTAACCCTCTGATCCCCTCATGTCCTTGTCAGAGTTAGTTTTTTTATGTTCGTGAAGGTTGTATTGGTGCGCGTTGGGTCCTCGTACCCACTTCGCTTTGATTATGTACTATGGTTTTGGAGCTGTGTTTTTGTTAAGTTATTAAACTACTCCATTGATACCAAGTTTGATTCTCCTGCGCCTGACTTCCCTGCCACCTATACACACGACGTGACACTTCCAGAGTAACTCCTTCAAATCCTTTCAATACATGTTTTAATGAGAGAACATTTTAACAATATTGTTATTATTGTGTGGAAAATGTTGGTAACTTTAACACAGCGTCTCCACAGCCCGAAATCTTCCCTTTAAAATAAGGAAAAGACATCAACTTTCCACCATTACACAGCTTTCCCCGAATTCCCCAAACCTACTTACACACGAGATGATAAGCCCTGCTCACATTCACAACGTTCATAACTAATCCATATCTTTATTGTCCAGGGGTAACCAGTCAAGACACTCGGCTTTAGACAAGTATGCCAACTACACAAAGCTTCTCCTTAGAAGTGTGTTCCAAATGGAACCCTATTCCCTATATAGTGCACTACTTTTGACCAGAGCCCTATGGAACCCTATTCCCTATATAGTGCACTACTTTTGACCAGAGCCCTATGGAACCCTATTCCCTATATAGTGCACTACCTTAGACCAGAGCCCTATAGAACCCTATTCCCTATATAGTGCACTACTTTTGACCAGAGCCCTATGGAACCCTATTCCCTATATAGTGCACTACTTTTGACCAGAGCCCTATGGAACCCTATTCCCTATATAGTGCACTATTTTTGAACAGAGCCCTATAGAACCCTATTCCCTATATAGAGCACTACCTTAGACCAGAGCCCTATGGAACCCTATTCCCTATATAGTGCACTACCTTAGACCAGAGCCCTATAGAACCCTATTCCCTATATAGTGCACTACTTTTGACCAGAGCCCTATAGAACCCTATTCCCTATATAGTGCACTACTTTTGACCAGAGCCCTATGGAACCCTATTCCCTATATAGTGCACTACTTTTGACCAGAGCCCTATGGAACCCTATTCCCTATATAGTGCACTATTTTTGAACAGAGCCCTATAGAACCCTATTCCCTATATAGAGCACTACCTTAGACCAGAGCCCTATGGAACCCTATTCCCTATATAGTGCACTACTTTTGACCAGAGCCCTATAGAACCCTATTCCCTATATAGTGCACTACCTTAGACCAGAGCCCTATAGAACCCTATTCCCTATATAGTGCACTACTTTTGACCAGAGCCCTATAGAACCCTATTCCCTATATAGTGCACTACTTTTGACCAGAGCCCTATAGAACCCTATTCCCTATATAGAGCACTACCTTAGACCAGAGCCCTATGGAACCCTATTCCCTATATAGTGCACTACTTTTGACCAGAGCCCTATAGAACCCTATTCCCTATATAGTGCACTACCTTAGACCAGAGCCCTATAGAACCATATTCCCTATATAGTACACTACTTTTGACCAGAGCCCTATAGAACCCTATTCCCTATATAGTGCACTACCTTAGACCAGAGCCCTATAGAACCCTATTCCCTATATAGTGCACTACTTTTGACCAGAGCCCTATAGAACCCTATTCCCTATATAGTGCACTACTTTTGACCAGAGCCCTATAGAACCCTATTCCCTATATAGTGCACTACTTTTGACCAGAGCCCTATGGAACCCTATTCCCTATATAGTGCACTACCTTAGACCAGAGCCCTATAGAACCCTATTCCCTATATAGTGCACTACTTTTGACCAGAGCCCTATAGAACCCTATTCCCTATATAGTGCACTACTTTTGACCAGAGCCCTATAGAACCCTATTCCCTATATAGTGCACTACTTTTGACCAGAGCCCTATGGAACCCTATTCCCTATATAGTGCACTACCTTAGACCAGAGCCCTATAGAACCCTATTCCCTATATAGTACACTACTTTTGACCAGAGCCCTATAGAACCCTATTCCCTATATAGTGCACTACCTTAGACCAGAGCCCTATAGAACCCTATTCCCTATATAGTACACTACTTTTGACCAGAGCCCTATAGAACCCTATTCCCTATATAGTGCACTACTTTTGACCAGAGCCCTATAGAACCCTATTCCCTATATAGTGCACTACCTTAGACCAGAGCCCTATAGAACCCTATTCCCTATATAGTGCACTACTTTTGACCAGAGCCCTATAGAACCCTATTCCCTATATAGTGCACTACTTTTGACCAGAGCCCTATAGAACCCTATTCCCTATATAGTGCACTACTTTTGACCAGAGCCCTATAGAACCCTATTCCCTATATAGTGCACTACTTTTGACCAGAGCCCTATGGAACCCTATTCCCTATATAGTGCACTACCTTAGACCAGAGCCCTATAGAACCCTATTCCCTATATAGTACACTACTTTTGACCAGAGCCCTATAGAACCCTATTCCCTATATAGTGCACTACCTTAGACCAGAGCCCTATAGAACCCTATTCCCTATATAGTACACTACTTTTGACCAGAGCCCTATAGAACCCTATTCCCTATATAGTGCACTACCTTAGACCAGAGCCCTATAGAACCCTATTCCCTATATAGTGCACTACTTTTGACCAGAGCCCTATAGAACCCTATTCCCTATATAGTGCACTACCTTAGACCAGAGCCCTATAGAACCCTATTCCCTATATAGTGCACTACTTTTGACCAGAGCCCTATAGAACCCTATTCCCTATATAGTGCACTACTTTTGACCAGAGCCCTATGGAACCCTATTCCCTATATAGTGCACTACTTTTGACCAGAGCCCTATAGAACCCTATTCCCTATATAGTGCACTACTTTTGACCAGAGCCCTATGCACATAGTGCAATGTAGGGAATAGGGTGCCTTTTGGGAGCCATGCAGAGTCATAACAACACCATAGCCTGACTGGGAAGACGGACGTCATTGAAAATAGAAACATGCGCTAAATAACTTGTCCGTTTTTGAGTATGCAATGCATTCAGAAAGTATTCAGACCCCTTGAATTTTTCCACATTTTGTAAAGGCCTTCTAAAATTGATGAAATAGGTTTTTTTTCCTGTGGTGTTGTCAGTCTACACACAACACCACATGACAAAAAAACAGTTTTTTAGACATTTTTGCAAATGTATTAATAAGAAACTGTAATATCACATTTACACAAGTATTCAGACTCTTTACCCAATACTTTGAAGCACCTTTGGCAGTGATTACAGCCTTGATTCTTCTTGGGTATGATGCTACAAGCTTGGCACACCTGTATTTGGAGAGTTTCTCCCATTCTTCTCTGCAGATCCTCTCAAGCTCTGTCAGGTTGGATGGGGAGCGTCGCTGCACAGCTATTTGCAGGTCTCTCCAGAGATGTTCGATAGGGTTCAAGTCCGGGCTCTGGCTGGGCCACTCAAGGACATTCAGAAACTTGTCCCGAAGCCACTCCTGCGTTGTATTGGCTGTATGCTTAGGGTCATTGCCCTGTTGGATGGTGAACCTTAACCCCAGTCTGAGGTCCTAAGCTCTCTGGAGCAGGTTTTCATCAAGGGTCTCCTTCTACTTTGCTCCGTTCATCTTTCCCTTGATCCTAACTAGTCTCCCAGTCCCTGCCGCTGATAAACACTTCCACAGCAAGTGCTGTACAGAATCAAATCAAATCAAATCAAATTTATTTATATAGCCCTTCGTACGTCAGCTGATATCTCAAAGTGCTGTACAGAAACCCAGCCTAAAACCCCAAACAGCAAACAATGCAGGTGTAAAAGCACGGTGGCTAGGAAAAACTCCCTAGAAAGGCCAAAACCTAGGAAGAAACCTAGAGAGGAACCGGGCTATGTGGGGTGGCCAGTCCTCTTCTGGCTGTGCCGGGTAGAGATTATAACAGAACATGACCAAGATGTTCAAATGTTCATAAATGACCAGCATGGTCAAATAATAATAAGGCAGAACAGTTGAAACTGGAGCAGCAGCACAGTCAGGTGGACTGGGGACAGCAAGGAGCCATCATGTCAGGTAGTCCTGGGGCACGGTCCTAGGGCTCAGGTCCTCCGAGAGAGAGAAAGAAAGAGAGAATTAGAGAGAGCATATGTGGGGTGGCCAGTCCTCTTCCGGCTGTGCCGGGTGGAGATTATAACAGAACGTGGCCAAGATGTTCAAATGTTCATAAATGACCAGCATGGTTGAATAATAGTAAGGCAGAACAGTTGAAACTGGAGCAGGAGCATGGCCAGGTGGACTGGGGACAGCAAGGAGTCCTCATGTCAGGTAGTCCTGGGACATGGTCCTAGGGCCCAGGCCAGTTGAAACTGGAGCAGCAGCATGGCCAGGTGGACTGGGGACAGCAAGGAGTCATCATGTCAGGTAGTCCTGGGGCATGGTTCTAGGGCTCAGGTCCTCCGAGAGAGAGAAAGAAAGAGAGAAGGAGAGAATTAGAGAACGCACACTTAGATTTACACAGGACACCGAATAGGACAGGAGAAGTACTCCAGATAAACAAACTGACCCTAGCCCCCGACACAAACTACTGCAGCATAAATACTGGAGGCTGAGACAGGAGGGGTCAGGAGACACTGTGGCCCCATCCGAGGACACCCCGGACAGGGCCAAACAGGAAGGATATAACCCCACCCACTTTGCCAAAGCACAGCCCCCACACCACTAGAGGGAAATCTTCAACCACCAACTTACCATCCTGAGACAAGGCCGAGTATAGCCCACAAAGATCTCCGACACGGTACAACCCAAGGGGGGAAACCCAGACAGGCCGACCACAACAGTGAATCAACCCACCCAGGTGACGCACCCCCCCAGGGACGGCACGAGAGAGCCCCAGCAAGCCAGTGACTCAGCCCCCGTAACAGGGTTAGAGGCAGAGAATCCCAGTGGAAAAAGGGGAACCGGCCAGGCAGAGACAGCAAGGGCGGTTCGTTGCTCCAGAGCCTTTCCGTTCACCTTCCCACTCCTGGGCCAGACTACACTCAATCATATGACCCACTGAAGAGATGAGTCTTCAGTAAAGACTTAAAGGTTGAGACCGAGTTTGCGTCTCTGACATGGGTAGGCAGACCGTTCCATAAAAATGGAGCTCTATAGGAGAAAGCCCTGCCTCCAGCTGTTTGCTTAGAAATTCTAGGGACAATTAGGAGGCCTGCGTCTTGTGACCGTAGCGTACGTATAGGTATGTACGGCAGGACCAAATCAGAGAGGTAGGTAGGAGCAAGCCCATGTAATGCTTTGTAGGTTAGCAGTAAAACCTTGAAATCAGCCCTTGCTTTGACAGGAAGCCAGTGTAGAGAGGCTAGCACTGGAGTAATATGATCAAATTTTTTGGTTCTAGTCAGGATTCTAGCAGCCGTATTTAGCACTAACTGAAGTTTATTTAGTGCTTTATCCGGTAGCCGGAAAATAGAGCATTGCAGTAGTCTAACCTAGAAGTGACAAAAGCATGGATTAATTTTTCTGCATCATTTTTGGACAGAAAGTTTCTGATTTTTGCAATGTTACGTAGATGGAAAAAAGCTATCCTCGAAATGGTCTTGATGTGTTCTTCAAAAGAGAGATCAGGGTCCAGAGTAACGCCGAGGTCCTTCACAGTTTTATTTGAGACGACTGTACAACCATTAAGATTAATTGTCAGATTCAACAGAAGATCTCTTTGTTTCTTGGGACCTAGAACAAGCATCTCTGTTTTGTCCGAGTTTAATAGTAGAAAGTTTGCAGCCATCCACTTCCTTATGTCTGAAACACATGCTTCTAGCGAGGGCAATTTTGGTGCTTCACCATGTTTCATTGAAATGTACAGCTGTGTGTCATCCGCATAGCAGTGAAAGTTTACATTATGTTTTCGAATAACATCCCCGAGAGGTAAAATATATAGTGAAAACAATAGTGGTCCTAAAACAGAACCTTGAGGAACACCGAAATGTACAGTTGATTTGTCAGAGGACAAACCATTCACAGAGACAAACTGATATCTTTCCGACAGATAAGACCTAAACCAGGCCAGAACATGTCCGTGTAGACCAATTTGGGTTTTCAATCTCTCCAAAAGAATGTGGTGATCGATGGTATCAAAAGCAGCACTAAGGTCTAGGAGCACGAGGACAGATGCAGAGCCTCGGTCCGATGCCATCAAAATGTCATTTACCACCTTCACAAGTGCCGTCTCAGTGCTATGATGGGGTCTAAAACCAGACTGAAGCATTTCGTATACATTGTTTGTCTTCAGGAAGGCAGTGAGTTGCTGCGCAACAGCCTTCTCTAAAATCTTTGAGAGGAATGGAAGATTCGATATAGGCCGATAGTTTTTTATATTTTCTGGGTCAAGGTTTGGCTTTTTCAAGAGAGGCTTTATTACTGCCACTTTTAGTGAGTTTGGTACACATCCAGTGGATAGAGAGCCGTTTACTATGTTCAACATAGGAGGGCCAAGCACAGGAAGCAGCTCTTTCAGTAGTTTAGTTGGAATAGGGTCCAGTATACAGCTTGAAGGTTTAGAGGCCATGATTATTTTCATCATTGTGTCAAGAGATATAGTACTAAAACACTTGAGCGTCTCTCTTGATCCTAGGTCCTGGCAGAGTTGTGCAGACTCAGGACAACTGAGGTTTGGAGGAATACGCAGGTTTAAAGAGGAGTCCGTAATTTGCTTTCTAATAATCATAATCTTTTCCTCAAAGAAGTTCATGAATTTATCACTGCTAAAGTGCAAGTCATCCTCTCTTGGGGAATGCTGCCTAAAACCCCAAACAGCAAGCAAAGCAGGTATAGAAGCACGGTGGCTAGGAAAAACTCCCTAGAAAGGCCAAAACCTAGGAAGAAACCTAGAGGAACCATGCTATGAGGGGTTTCCAGTCCTCTTCTGGCTGTGCCGGGTGAAGATTATAACAGAACATGGCCAAGATGTTCAAATGTTCATAAATGACCAGCATGGTCAAATAATAATGATCACAGTAGTTGTCGAGGGTGCAGCAAGTCAGCACCTCAGGAGTAAATGTCAGTTGGCCTTTCATTGCCAATCATTAAGAGTATCTCTACCCCTCCTGCCGTCTCTAGAGAGTTGAAAACAGCAGGTCTTGGACAGGTAGTACATCCAGTGAACAGGTCAGGGTTCCATAGCCGCAGGCAGAACAGTTGAAACTGGAGCAGCAGCACTGCCAGGTGGACTGGGGATGTCTCCATAGCCACAGTCTCCGCTTACGACAGGGGATACACGTGACTCCTGGGAAGTGCAGCGTCTACCAGGAGATTTATCGCACAATCCCCCCGTCGATGGGGTGGTAATTGAGTCGCCTTCTTTTTACAGAAGGCGAGAGCCAAATCGGCATATTCTGGGGGAATGCGCACGGTGGAGACCTGGTCTGGACTTTCCACCATAGTAGCACCAACAGAAACCCCTACACACCTACCTGAGCACTCTCACGACCACCCCGCGAGAGCCCTCTGTGGCCAAGAAACAGTGGGGTTATGACAAGCTAACCAATTACTTAAAAATCATACAATGTGATTTTTTGGATTTTTGTTTTAGATTCCGTCTCACACAGTTGAAGTGTACCTATGATAAAATAATTACAGACCTCTACATGCTGTGTAAGTTGGAAAACCTGCAAAATCGGCAGTGTATCAAATACTTGTTCTCCCCACTGTATCTGTGACCAACAGATGCATATCTGTATTCCCAGTCATGTGAAATCCATAGATTAGGTTCTAATGAATTTATTTCAATTGACTGATTTCCTCATATGAACTGTAACTCAGTAAAATCCTTGAAATTGTTACTTGTTGTGTTTATACATATATTTGTTCAGTGTATATTCCAGTGTTACTAGAGCTTGCTGTTGCGCAATAACAAAACAAGAAAAAACGGTCATTAATCTATTATAGCTTCAAAACTATTTTCTCACTGAAAATATTAATACCAAGGATAAATGTCTTATACAGCCCCAATGCAGACCCTCGTTGGTTAAAAAACAACATCAACTGCATCACAAGTATGATGTGGTTTCTGTTCCCATAGGGTCAGCCTCACAGTAACATGTAGCCTACTGGTATTCCTATAGTATCTGTTTAGTTTCACCGTGTATACACAAAAGTCTTCTCTGGTACCACATGATAAGATATAACATAATTACATACATGTGATTCCAACAAAAAAAAAAAAATTAAGATGGGGCTGACCGTCATATTTCTCGGGAAAGTGACATGCCATTGCTAATATTGTTGCAGCCAGAGTAAACATCAATGAGAAACAGTGCTAAAACGGTTTATTCATAAATGATTCTTATTCAAATCAATATCATTTTTCAATGCAAAACTTATTTTGGGGGTTTAGCGGAGTGTAGCCTATGACCTAGCAGTGCTTGCTGTGCTTTGTATTCTCAAATCAAAAGTGATAGAGTATCACCCTCTAATGGGGCACAGCTGCACCACAGGGCGAGATCTAGTTTATAAACCTGTTTTAAAACTGTAGTACAGTCAATCATCCAGTAGAGAGCAATGGAGAGCTACAGATTGATGAAAGTCTAGAAATTGGCGAGAGGAAATTACTGTCTGTGTCTGTAAATAATCAAATCAAATCTAATTTTATTTGTTACATACCACATGGTTAGCAGATGTTAATGCGAGTGTAGCGAAATAACAACCAATGAGTAATCTAACCGAACAAAACGCTACTTGCTTGTCCATTAGGAAGACAAGACCAGAAAGTGTACTGTACCTGATTGCCAAAAGCAGATGATTTAATTAACCAAATTTGCTGGTCACTTGTTGTGGGGCTCCCGAGTGGTGCAGAGGTCTAAGGCACTGCATCTCAGTGATAGAGGCGTCGCTACAGAAACCCTGATTTGATTCCAGGCTGTATCACAACCGGCTGTGATTGGGAATCCCATAGGGCGGCGCACAATTGGCCCAGCATCATCCGGGTTTGGCCAATGTAGGCCGTCATTGTAATTAAGAATGTGTTCTTAACTGATTAGCTTAGTTAAAAAATAAATGAAAACACTTCACTGGATATTTCTCAACCTGTAATTTTGTGATTCCTCACAGAACGTCCAAGATCCCTCCCGTCTGACCTTCTCCAATTAGTTTTGAGAAAAATGGGGCGAGGAGAAATGGGAGTAATGGAGGAAAGTTAAAAGATATAAATCTAATTCAGACGAAGATCTGATGTACGGAACATTAACTAAAGTGTTTAGTGAAATGTGGTGATTTAATAAACAGGTTTGCAGTATTATTAACAATCAGAGCACATACATTATTTACTTGTCAAAATTCCATAGGCCTAATCTAGGTCTAGATTCAATCTAACAAAGCATTATTCAGCGATACCCGACACCCGCAAAGCTGATGTTTGGCACCCGCAAAGCTGATGTTTGGCACCCGCAAAGCTGATGTTTGGCACCCGCAAAGCTGATGTTTGGCACCCGCAAAGCTGATGTTTGGCACCCGCAAAGCTGATGTTTGGCACCCGCAAAGCTGATGTTTGGCACCCGCAAAGCTGATGTTTGGCACCCGCAAAGCTGATGTTTTACACTCACATTGCTGTTGTTTTGAACCCGCATAGCGGATGTTTCGGAGGTGTCAAAACCGTAACTGCATTGGAGCTGTAGAATGAGCAGCCACACCTGTTCGAAGTTCAGAATGAGAAAGTGAAGGCTAAATAATGACACTCAAATTTAAAATCATTTCACAATATAATGAGGGTTTTTGTCATCCTAATGAGGGTTTTTGTCATCCTAATGGGGGATTACATCTATCATCCTAATGGAGGTGTAGATTACGTCTAGCATCCTAATGGAGGAGTAGATTACATCTATCATCCTAATGGAGGTGTAGATTACATCTAGCATCCTAATGGAGGAGTAGATTACATCTATAATCCTATTGGAGGTGTAGATTACATCTATCATCCTAATGGAGGTGTAGATTACATCTATCATCCTAATGGAGGTGTAGATTACATCTATCATCCTAATGGAGGAGTAGATTACATCTATCATCCTAAAGGAGGTTTAGATTACATCTATCATCCTAATGGAGGTGTAGATTACATCTATAATCCTAATGGAGGAGTAGATTACATCTATCATCTATCATCCTAATGGAGGAGTAGATTACATCTATCATCCTAATGGAGGTGTAGATTACATCTATCATCCTAATGGGGGATTACATCTATAATCCTAATGGAGGTGTAGATTACATCTATAATCCTAATGGAGGTGTAGATTACATCTATAATCCTAATGGAGGTGTAGATTACATCTATCATCTATCATCCTAATGGAGGAGTAGATTACATCTATCATCTATAATCCTAATGGAGGTGTAGATTACATCTATAATCCTAATGGAGGAGTAGATTACATCTATCATCCTAATGGAGGTGTAGATTACATCTATAATCCTAATGGAGGTGTAGATTACATCTATAATCCTAATGGAGGTGTAGATTACATCTATCATCTATCATCCTAATGGAGGTGTAGATTACATCTATCATCCTAATGGAGGAGTAGATTACATCTATCATCCTAATGGAGGTGTAGATTACATATATCATCTTAATGGAGGTGTAGATGACATCTATCATCCTAATGGAGGTGTAGATTACATCTATAATCCTAATGGAGGTGTAGATTACATCTATCATCCTAATGGAGGTGTAGATTACATCTATCATCCTAATGGAGGTGTAGATTACATCTATCATCCTAATGGAGGAGTAGATTACATCTATCATCTATCATCCTAATGGAGGTGTAGATTACATCTATCATCCTAATGGAGGTGTAGATTACATCTATCATCCTAATGGAGGTGTAGATTACATCTATCATCCCAATGGAGGTGTAGATTACATCTATCATCCGAATGGAGGAGTAGATTACATCTATCATCTATCATCCTAATGGAGGAGTAGATTACATCTATCATCCCAATGGAGGTGTAGATTACATCTATCATCCGAATGGAGGAGTAGATTACATCTATCATCTATCATCCTAATGGAGGTGTAGATTATATCTATCATCTATCATCCTAATGGAGGTGTAGATTACATCTATCATCCTAATAGGGGCTACCGACGTTAAGGCTAATCTGAAGATGGTGCTGGCTAAAGCTAAAACTGGCGAGTGTAGAGAGTATAGAGATATTGTTATCCACGTCGGCACCAACGATGTTAGGATGAAACAGTCAGAGATCACCAAGCGCAACATAGCTTCTGCGTGCATATCAGCTAGAAAGATGTGTCGGCATCGAGTAATTGTCTCTGGCCCCCTCCCAGTTAGGGGGAGTGATGAGCTCTACAGCAGAGTCTCACAACTCAATCGCTGGTTGAAAACTGTTTTCTGCCCCTCCCAAAAGATAGAATTTGTAGATAATTGGCCCTCTTTCTGGGACTCGCCCACAAACAGGACCAAGCCTGACCTGCTGAGGAGTGACGGACTCCATCCTAGCTGGAGGGGTGCTCTCATCTTATCTGCCAACATAGACAGGGCTCTAACTCCTCTAGCTCCACAATGAAATAGGGTGCAGGCCAGGCAGCAGGCTATTAGCCAGCCTGCCAGCACAGTGGAGTCTGCCACTAGCATAGTTAGTGTAGTCAGCTTAGCTATCACCATTGAGACCGTGTCTGTGCCTCGACCTGGGTTGGGCAAAACTAAACATGGCGGTGTTTGCCTTAGCAATCTCACTAGGATAAAGACCACCTCCATTCCTGTCATTACTGAAAGAGATCATGATACCTCACATCTCAAAATAGGGCTACTTAATGTTAGATCCCTTACTTCAAAGGCAATTATAGTCAATGAACTAATCACTGATCATAATCTTTATGTGATTGGCCTGACTGAAACATGGCTTAAGCCTGATGAATTTACTGTGTTAAATGAGGCCTCACCTCCTGGCTACACTAGTGACCATATCCCCCGTGCATCCCGCAAAGGCGGAGGTGTTGCTAACATTTACGATAGCAAATTTCAATTTACAAAAAAAAAGAAAATGACGTTTTCGTCTTTTGAGCTTCTAGTCATGAAATCTATGCAGCCTACTCAATCACTTTTTATAGCTACTGTTTACAGGCCTCCTGGGCCATATACAGCGTTTCTCACTGAGTTCCCTGAATTCCTATCAGACCTTGTAGTCATTGCAGATAATATTCTAATCTTTGGTGACTTTAATATTCACATGGAAAAGTCCACAGACCCACTCCAAAAGGCTTTTGGAGCCATCATCGACTCAGTGGGTTTTGTCCAACATGTCTCTGGACCCACTCACTCTCACAGTCATACGCTGGACCTAGTTTTGTCCCATGGAATAAATGTTGTGGATCTTAATGTTTTTCCTCATAATCCTGGACTATCAGACCACCATTTTATTACGTTTGCAATTGCAACAAATAATCTGCTCAGACCCCAACCAAGGAACATCAAAAGTCGTGCTATAAATTCACAGACAACACAAAGATTCCTTGATGCCCTTCCAGACTCCCTCTGCCTACCCAAGGACGCCAGAGGACAAAAATCCGTTAACCACCTAACTGAGGATCTCAATTTAACCTTGCGCAATACCCTAGATGCAGTTGCACCCCTAAAAACTAAAAAAATGTCTCATAAGAAACTAGCTCCATGGTACACAGAAAATACCCGAGCTCTGAAGCAAGCTTCCAGAAAATTGGAACGGAAATGGCGCCACACCAAACTGGAAGTCTTCCGACTAGCTTGGAAGGATGGTACCGTGCAGTACCGAAGAGCCCTTACTGCTGCTCGATCGTCCTATTTTTCTAACTTAATTGAGGAAAATAAGAACAATCCGAAATTCCTTTTTGATACTGTGGCAAAGCTAACTAAAAAGCAGCATTCCCCAAGAGAGGATGACTTGCACTTTAGCAGTGATAAATTCATGAACTTCTTTGAGGAAAAGATTATGATTATTAGAAAGCAAATTACGGACTCCTCTTTAAACCTGCGTATTCCTCCAAACCTCAGTTGTCCTGAGTCTGCACAACTCTGCCAGGACCTAGGATCAAGAGAGACGCTCAAGTGTTTTAGTACTATATCTCTTGACACAATGATGAAAATAATCATGGCCTCTAAACCTTCAAGCTGTATACTGGACCCTATTCCAACTAAACTACTGAAAGAGCTGCTTCCTGTGCTTGGCCCTCCTATGTTGAACATAATAAACGGCTCTCTATCCACTGGATGTGTACCAAACTCACTAAAAGTGGCAGTAATAAAGCCTCTCTTGAAAAAGCCAAACCTTGACCCAGAAAATATAAAAAACTATCGGCCTATATCAAATCTTCCATTCCTCTCAAAGATTTTAGAGAAGGCTGTTGCGCAGCAACTCACTGCCTTCCTGAAGACAAACAATGTATACGAAATGCTTCAGTCTGGTTTTAGACCCCATCATAGCACTGAGACGGCACTTGTGAAGGTGGTAAATGACATTTTGATGGCATCGGACCGAGGCTCTGCATCTGTCCTCGTGCTCCTAGACCTTAGTGCTGCTTTTGATACCATCGATCACCACATTCTTTTGGAGAGATTGGAAACCCAAATTGGTCTACACGGACATGTTCTGGCCTGGTTTAGGTCTTATCTGTCGGAAAGATATCAGTTTGTCTCTGTGAATGGTTTGTCCTCTGACAAATCAACTGTACATTTCGGTGTTCCTCAAGGTTCTGTTTTAGGACCACTATTGTTTTCACTATATATTTTACCTCTTGGGGATGTTATTCGAAAACATAATGTAAACTTTCACTGCTATGCGGATGACACACAGCTGTACATTTCAATGAAACACGGTGAAGCACCAAAATTGCCCTCGCTAGAAGCATGTGTTTCAGACATAAGGAAGTGGATGGCTGCAAACTTTCTACTATTAAACTCGGACAAAACAGAGATGCTTGTTCTAGGTCCCAAGAAACAAAGAGATCTTCTGTTGAATCTGACAATTAATCTTAATGGTTGTACAGTCGTCTCAAATAAAACTGTGAAGGACCTCGGCGTTACTCTGGACCCTGATCTCTCTTTTGAAGAACATATCAAGACCATTTCGAGGACAGCTTTTTTCCATCTACGTAACATTGCAAAAATCAGAAACTTTCTGTCCAAAAATGATGCAGAAAAATTAATCCATGCTTTTGTCACTTCTAGGTTAGACTACTGCAATGCTCTATTTTCCGGCTACCCGGATAAAGCACTAAATAAACTTCAGTTAGTGCTAAATACGGCTGCTAGAATCCTGACTAGAACCAAAAAATTTGATCATATTACTCCAGTGCTAGCCTCTCTACACTGGCTTCCTGTCAAAGCAAGGGCTGATTTCAAGGTTTTACTGCTAACCTACAAAGCATTACATGGGCTTGCTCCTACCTACCTCTCTGATTTGGTCCTGCCGTACATACCTATACGTACGCTACGGTCACAAGACGCAGGCCTCCTAATTGTCCCTAGAATTTCTAAGCAAACAGCTGGAGGCAGGGCTTTCTCCTATAGAGCTCCATTTTTATGGAACGGTCTGCCTACCCATGTCAGAGACGCAAACTCGGTCTCAACCTTTAAGTCTTTACTGAAGACTCATCTCTTCAGTGGGTCATATGATTGAGTGTAGTCTGGCCCAGGAGTGGGAAGGTGAACGGAAAGGCTCTGGAGCAACGAACCGCCCTTGCTGTCTCTGCCTGGCCGGTTCCCCTTTTTCCACTGGGATTCTCTGCCTCTAACCCTGTTACGGGGGCTGAGTCACTGGCTTGCTGGGGCTCTCTCGTGCCGTCCCTGGGGGGGTGCGTCACCTGGGTGGGTTGATTCACTGTTGTGGTCGGCCTGTCTGGGTTTCCCCCCTTTGGGTTGTACCGTGTCGGAGATCTTTGTGGGCTATACTCGGCCTTGTCTCAGGATGGTAAGTTGGTGGTTGTAGATTTCCCTCTAGTGGTGTGGGGGCTGTGCTTTGGCAAAGTGGGTGGGGTTATATCCTTCCTGTTTGGCCCTGTCCGGGGGTGTCCTCGGATGGGGCCACAGTGTCTCCTGACCCCTCCTGTCTCAGCCTCCAGTATTTATGCTGCAGTAGTTTATGTGTCGGGGGGCTAGGGTCAGTTTGTTTATCTGGAGTACTTCTCCTGTCCTATTCGGTGTCCTGTGTAAATCTAAGTGTGCGTTCTCTAATTCTCTCCTTCTCTCCTTCTTTCTCTCTCTCGGAGGACCTGAGCCCTAGAACCATGCCCCAGGACTACCTGACATGATGACTCCTTGCTGTCCCCAGTCCACCTGGCCATGCTGCTGCTCCAGTTTCAACTGGCCTGGGCCCTAGGACCATGTCCCAGGACTACCTGACATGAGGACTCCTTGCTGTCCCCAGTCCACCTGGCCATGCTCCTGCTCCAGTTTCAACTGTTCTGCCTTACTATTATTCAACCATGCTGGTCATTCATGAACATTTGAACATCTTGGCCACGTTCTGTTATAATCTCCACCCGGCACAGCCAGAAGAGGACTGGCCACCCCACATATGCTCTCTCTAATTCTCTCTTTCTTTCTCTCTCTCGGAGGACCTGAGCCCTAGGACCGTGCCCCAGGACTACCTGACATGATGGCTCCTTGCTGTCCCCAGTCCACCTGACTGTGCTGCTGCTCCAGTTTCAACTGTTCTGCCTTATTATTATTTGACCATGCTGGTCATTTATGAACATTTGAACATCTTGGTCATTTTCTGTTATAATCTCTACCCGGCACAGCCAGAAGAGGACTGGCCACCCCACATAGCCCGGTTCCTCTCTAGGTTTCTTCCTAGGTTTTGGCCTTTCTAGGGAGTTTTTCCTAGCCACCGTGCTTTTACACCTGCATTGTTTGCTGTTTGGGGTTTTAGGCTGGGTTTCTGTACAGCACTTTGAGATATCAGCTGATGTACGAAGGGCTATATAAATAAATTTGATTTGATTTGATTTGATTTTGATTTGATTTGATTTGATTTGATTTGATTTGATTTAATAGAGGTGTAGATTACATCTATAATCCTAATGGAGGTGTAGATTACATCTATAATCCTAATGGAGGAGTAGATTACATCTATAATCCTAATGGAGGTGTAGATTACATCTATCATCTATCATCCTAATGGAGGTGTAGATTACATCTATCATCTATCATCCTAATGGAGGTGTAGATTACGTAGAATGTATGCACACATGACTGTAAGTCGCTTTGGATAAAAGCGTCTGCTAAATGGCATATATTATTATTATTTATATATTATTATTATCTATAATCCTAATGGAGGTGTAGATTACATTTATCATCTATCATCCTAATGGAGGAGTAGATTACATCTATAATCCTAATGGAGGTGTAGATTACATCTATCATCCTAATGGAGGTGTAGATTACATCTATCATCCTAATGGAGGTGTAGATTACATCTATCATCCTAATGGAGGAGTAGATTATATCTATCATCTATCATCCTAATGGAGGTGTAGATTACATCTATAATCCTAATGGAGGTGTAGATTACATCTATCATCCTAATGAAGGAGTAGATTACATCTATCATCTATCCTCCTAATGGAGGAGTAGATTACATCTATCATCCTAATGGGGGATTACATCTATAATCCTAATGGAGGAGTAGATTACATCTATCATCTATAATCCTAATGGAGGTGTAGATTACATCTATCATCCTAATGGAGGTGTAGATTATATCTATCATCCTAATGGAGGAGTAGATTACATCTATCATCCTAATGGGGGATTACATCTATCATCCTAATGGAGGAGTAGATTACATCTATCATCCTAATGGAGGTGTAGATTATATCTATCATCCTAATGGAGGAGTAGATTACATCTATCATCCTAATGGAGGTGTAGATTACATCTATCATCCTAATGGAGGAGTAGATTACATTTATCATCCTAATGGGGGATTACATCTATAATCCTAATGGAGGAGTAGATTACATCTATCATCTATCATCCTAATGGAGGAGTAGATTACATCTATCATCCTAATGGAGGAGTAGATTACATCTATCATCCTAATGGAGGTGTAGATTACATCTATAATCCTAATGGAGGTGTAGATTACATCTATCATCCCAATGGAGGTGTAGATTACATCTATCATCCGAATGGAGGAGTAGATTACATCTCTCATCTATCATCCTAATGGAGGAGTAGATTACATCTATAATCCTAATGGAGGAGTAGATTACACCTATAATCCTAATGGAGGTGTAGATTATATCTATCTAAATTTTGACAGCTCCACCTCAGACACCTCAGACACCGCCAAAACAGTCACTATACAGATGTCAGCTAAAGCAGATCTGATTGAATAGAGTCCTAATTTAATTGTGTGTCAAATATCCGTTCTCTAAAATGGCATCTAAACCATATTTACATTTCTGAAAGATTTGCAACAAAGGTGCGTACACACACACACACACACACACACACACACACACACACACACACACACACACACACACACACACACACACACACACACACACACACACACACACACACACACACACACACACACACACACACACACACACACACACACACACACACACACACACACACAACAGAAAATGAGACTCCTAGACTCACAGGAGTACAACATTTAGTGTCTTTATAAAACAACATATTTGCTAAATATAGCCAAGGCTCATTTAAATATGCATAAATAGCAAGAAAATAGTTTCCCATTTCAATTCAAACAATTCTGAATAGCAATATTTGTACATAGATCAGTTAAGAGCACTATATGAACATAGGGTAGAATCCTCTTTCAAGGTCTTAACACTCCAATCAGGAGCAGGGCATATAGCTAAAGCAATAATTCAGTGTATATCAGTCTAACGAATTGTACACGTCTTGGTCTTTAGAAGAAACACAGATACCATATGTAACACAAGGCTTGTGAAAAATGTGTGAAATATCAAACGGCACCTTTGGATGGGTGGTACAATACAACAATAATCAATATTACTCTGGTCAAAAACTTTCAAACATTTGGTAGATATTTACAAAACCTGAGAACAAGGCAATACAAGGGGGAAAACAAGTTTTGGATCTATATTATATTAATATTTTAAGTCAAGTGAATAATTTGTCCTGGTTTTGAATGTTCTTCGTTGGCTTACACTACCCTGCCTATTAGAACTGATATTGGTCTACAACTCTGGATGGATTTGGAATCTGTTTGTCGTTTATAAATAACGGCTGATATCGGTTTATTTTTTTATAGACTGTGAATTTGAGAAACAACCTATTGCTAATATTAAGTATACTATGAATTATGCTATGAATTAGACATTTACATTGATTGTAGTGAATCCAAAGATAAACAATTACAATCCAAATGATAAACAATTATATCATGTCCTGAGAGTATTCTTTTGTGTGTGTGTACTTTTGCAACATACAAAATCGATTCATCCAGTTTTATTTCTACAAATGAAATGTTTTATAAAAATCCTTGTGATTTTGATCTGAGATGTCTAAAATCAACTGTTTTCCAGTAATTCCCCTGTTTTCTATACATTTATATTCCCCAGACATCGCTCCCCTCAAACTCTCATCTCCTCAGCCTAATATCCTTCTATCTCTGAACAGCAGGTAGAACATCTATCAGGCAGAGAACTTTCTGTTCTGTATTGTTCTTAGAAGTCTGAGATGAAGCATCAGTTATCTGTTCAGGTGTCAGTTGGTCGACTCTCTCTGTTCAGGTGTCAGTTGGCCGGCTCTCTCTCTCTGTTCAGGTGTCAGTTGGCCGGCTCTCTCTCTGTTCAGGTGTCAGTTGGTCGGCTCTCTCTCTCTGTTCAGGTGTCAGTTGGTCGGCTCTCTCTCTGTTCAGGTGTCAGTTGGCCGGCTCTCTCTCTGTTCAGGTGTCAGTTGGCCGGCTCTCTCTCTGTTCAGGTGTCAGTTGGTCGGCTCTCTCTCTGTTCAGGTGTCAGTTGGTCGGCTCTCTCTCTGTTCAGGTGTCAGTTGGCCGGCTCTCTCTCTCTGTTCAGGTGTCAGTTGGCCGGCTCTCTCTCTGTTCAGGTGTCAGTTGGCCGGCTCTCTCTCTGTTCAGGTGTCAGTTGGTCGGCTCTCTCTCTGTTCAGGTGTCAGTTGGTCGGCTCTCTCTCTGTTCAGGTGTCAGTTGGCCGGCTCTCTCTCTGTTCAGGTGTCAGTTGGCCGGCTCTCTCTCTCTGTTCAGGTATCAGTTGGCCGGCTCTCTCTCTGTTCAGGTGTCAGTTGGTCGGCTCTCTCTCTGTTCAGGTGTCAGTTGGTCGGCTCTCTCTCTGTTCAGGTGTCAGTTGGTCGGCTCTCTCTCTGTTCAGGTGTCAGTTGGCCGGCTCTCTCTCTCTGTTCAGGTGTCAGTTGGCCGGCTCTCTCTCTGTTCAGGTGTCAGTTGGCCGGCTCTCTCTCTCTCTGTTCAGGTGTCAGTTGGCCGGCTCTCTCTCTGTTCAGGTGTCAGTTGGTCGGCTCTCTCTCTGTTCAGGTGTCAGTTGGTCGGCTCTCTCTCTGTTCAGGTGTCAGTTGGCACTGTCTCTGTTCTATCATCTTTAATCTGTGTCAGTTGGTCGGCTCTCTCTCTGTTCAGGTGTCAGTTGGCCGGCTCTCTCTCTGTTCAGGTGTCAGTTGGCCGGCTCTCTCTCTGTTCAGGTGTCAGTTGGTCGGCTCTCTCTCTGTTCAGGTGTCAGTTGGTCGGCTCTCTCTCTGTTCAGGTGTCAGTTGGCACTGTCTCTGTTCTATCATCTTTAATCTGTGTCAGTTGGTCGGCTCTCTCTCTGTTCAGGTGTCAGTTGGCCGGCTCTCTCTCTGTTCAGGTGTCAGTTGGCCGGCTCTCTCTCTGTTCAGGTGTCAGTTGGTCGGCTCTCTCTCAGTTCAGGTGTCAGTTGGTCGGCTCTCTCTCTGTTCAGGTGTCAGTTGGCACTGTCTCTGTTCTATCATCTTTAATCTGTGTCAGTTGGCCGGCTCTCTCTCTCTGTTCAGGTGTCAGTTGGCCGGCTCTCTCTCTGTTCAGGTGTCAGTTGGCCGGCTCTCTCTCTCTGTTCAGGTGTCAGTTGGTCGGCTCTCTCTCTGTTCAGGTGTCAGTTGGTCGGCTCTCTCTCTGTTCAGGTGTCAGTTGGTCAGCTCTCTCTCTGTTCAGGTGTCAGTTGGTCGGCTCTCTCTCTGTTCAGGTGTCAGTTGGCCGGCTCTCTCTCTCTGTTCAGGTGTCAGTTGGCCGGCTCTCTCTCTGTTCAGGTGTCAGTTGGTCGGCTCTCTCTCTCTGTTCAGGTGTCAGTTGGTCGGCTCTCTCTCTGTTCAGGTGTCAGTTGGCCGGCTCTCTCTCTGTTCAGGTGTCAGTTGGCCGGCTCTCTCTCTCTGTTCAGGTGTCAGTTGGCCGGCTCTCTCTCTGTTCAGGTGTCAGTTGGCCGGCTCTCTCTCTGTTCAGGTGTCAGTTGGCCGGCTCTCTCTCTGTTCAGGTGTCAGTTGGCCGGCTCTCTCTCTCTGTTCAGGTGTCAGTTGGTCGGCTCTCTCTCTCTGTTCAGGTGTCAGTTGGCCGGCTCTCTCTCTGTTCAGGTGTCAGTTGGCCGGCTCTCTCTCTGTTCAGGTGTCAGTTGGCCGGCTCTCTCTCTCTCTGTTCAGGTGTCAGTTGGCCGGCTCTCTCTCTCTGTTCAGGTGTCAGTTGGCCGGCTCTCTCTCTCTGTTCAGGTGTCAGTTGGCCGGCTCTCTCTCTCTGTTCAGGTGTCAGTTGGCCGGCTCTCTCTCTGTTCAGGTGTCAGTTGGCCGGCTCTCTCTCTCTGTTCAGGTGTCAGTTGGCCGGCTCTCTCTCTCTGTTCAGGTGTCAGTTGGCCGGCTCTCTCTCTGTTCAGGTGTCAGTTGGTCGGCTCTCTCTCTCTGTTCAGGTGTCAGTTGGTCGGCTCTCTCTCTCTGTTCAGGTGTCAGTTGGCCGGCTCTCTCTCTGTTCAGGTGTCAGTTGGCCGGCTCTCTCTCTGTTCAGGTGTCAGTTGGCCGGCTCTCTCTCTGTTCAGGTGTCAGTTGGTCGGCTCTCTCTCTGTTCAGGTGTCATTTGGCCGGCTCTCTCTCTGTTCAGGTGTCAGTTGGCCGGCTCTCTCTCTGTTCAGGTGTCAGTTGGTCGGCTCTCTCTCTGTTCAGGTGTCAGTTGGTCGGCTCTCTCTCTCTGTTCAGGTGTCAGTTGGCCGGCTCTCTCTCTGTTCAGGTGTCAGTTGGCACTGTCTCTGTTCTATCATCTTTAATCTGTGTCAGTTGGTCGGCTCAGGGATGGGAGAGGCGTGGTTCTCCAGTCTAATGGTCCAGGGGTCAGGGGTCGGGGTGTAAAATGGAGGGTGGGTAAGGATTTCCCCCCCAGGCCCCGCCAGGGCAAAGGTGAACACGCCCCTCTGTCTCTCCAGCTCCACCTTGTCAACCACATGCTTCCTGTCTGACTGGTGATGCCGAGCCTCTCTAGCCTCCCGGCCCTCTCTGGCCTCTCTAGCCTCCCGGCCCTCCCGGCCCTCTCTGGCCTCCCTGCCCTCCCGGCTCTCTCTGCTGTCACTGTCCAAGTCCTTATAGCCCAGGCCCTTACCACCCAGGGCCTGTCTCTCTCTCTCCCCTAGGCCCAGACCGTGACCTCTAACGCCTCGATGGGAAGAGGGCAGGAGCCGGCAGCCGCCCTTGCCATCCTCGTGGTGATTGGCCGAGTCAGGAGGGACCTGCAGGAAGTTGTTGGCTGAGCGCCATGCGGCGGGCTTGCGGCCTCGTCGAGGGCGTGAGACGCGGCAGCTCTGCCTCTTGATGTGTCGGTGCAGGTGGTCTGAGCGTGTGAAGCTCTTGTAGCAGTGCTCACACTGGTAGGGCCGCACCCCTGTGTGGATACGCAAGTGGTTCTTCAGGTCGTAGTTGTGGACAAACTTAGAGTTGCAGTGGAGGCAGACGTAGGGCCGCTCTCCTGTGTGCTTCCGCATGTGGATCTTCAGCTTGTCTTGCCTGAAAAGAAAAAAATAGAAGCTTATATTATTTAATTTAGTTCACTTTTATGTTACCAGGTTGTCCCACTGAGGTTAAAATATATATTTTTTCAATGTGTTGTCCTTTCAACTGTATGTGTTCTGAAAGATGTATCAGAGATGAAAGCATTGTCGGTGGGTATACTCTGGGGTACGTATTAGATGTGCCCGGTGAAACAATCATGCCAGAGCAGAGGCAGGAAGTGACTAGAAAGAAAGACAGGGGGTTTCCACTTTTTAGGTCTCGGATGATATTCAGCTGAGAGGATACAAATCTAGCGCCTTAACCACAGAAACACTCCCTTACCGTAATACTATAATCTTTGTCCAAAAAAACCCCTCTCAATTTCACGGGTTAACGATTGATATCTTTTATTTTTTTAATATATTTTTTTACATGTAGGCATTTAGATTATTATCTTAGAATATGATCAGGCAACACTTTTACCTAATCACTTAGCCACTTATCCACATACGTGGCATCACTAACGGATACTGTGTGTGTCAGAACTGTGTTTAGTGGCTTTTATCATCTCCTTGCAGAAGATGGTAAGACCTACAGTATCAAGAGTGTTTGTCATACCTGGTGAAGCGCACCTCACAGATGGTGCACATGTATGGTTTCTCTCCTGTGTGAGTCCTCATGTGTCTGGGCAGTTTCCCCGCCCCCTGGATCACCTTGTTACAGATGGGACACTGCTGGGATGCTTTGGGCTTCATCTTCCTCTCCTCCTCCATCTGCCAGGGAGGGAACAGTGCCCCCAGGTGGCTTGATGCACTCAGGAAGCTCAGGTATGAGCGGAAGTCTTCCTCCTGCTTTATCTGACCCGGGTGGAGGTGAGGCCCCTCGGACCGTACCACCCCCACCCCCAGGCCGGAGGTCATTAAGTCTTTCAGGAAGTCACTGTGGAGCATGCTGGGAGGGACTTCCTCCTTCAGCTCCTCCTTGACGACCTCTCTCTTCACGGCCAGGTCTAAGGGTCGGTTGTCCAGTTGAGAAGGGTGGGAGGAACGGTGGAGGGTCGGGGTCTGGGCGTGGTGGCTGGGATCTAGGACCTGCGGGGGGAATCTTGGGAACTCTGCAGCCCACATGGGAGGGTAGAAGCCAGGGAGCAGAGGGGAAAAGTTGTCCCTCCTGTCCAGGACTGATGGCAGTTTAGGGTACAGCCCTTCCTGTAGCAGAGACTCAATGGAAAAGTCCTTGAGGGCTCGGCTCTCCATGCGCTCATGCTCCGGGCTGGGTTTCTCACACTGAGAGTCTTTGTCTGTGCACTTCCTGTTCCTCTGCAGCTCATACTGGTGCTGGTACTGAGAGGTACTGGGTGGTGCTCCTCTCTCCGACTCGGCCTGGTCCTGACTCTCTGACGACCTCGTTGACCACTCACTGGCGTTGTCCTCCTCATGAACCTCCTGCTCGTCCTTCCTCGACTCTTCCTCTTCCTCCTCCTCCTGTTCCTCCTCCTCTTCGTCTTCCTCCTCATCTCCCTCTCCTCCTCCCTTGCCAGAGTCCATAATCTCCAGACAGACGGTGACGATGCAGGGGATCTCCAACATCTGAGCCGCTCCAAGAATGTCTTTCACGTTGGACGCCGTCACCGTTAGCGTAGATGTGTAGGCGAACTCCAAGATGGCCGTCAGTGACTCCGGGGCCACGAAGTCTATCTCATACACACTGTGCTTGTCCCTTCCGTCCGAGGCCACGGTGAAGAGCTTCTTGAAGTACAGGCTGCAGGCGGCGAGGACCGAGCGGTGGGTCTGGTACTCCTGGTCGCGTACGATGAGCACCACGTCGCAGAGCAACCCGGCGCGTCGCTGTTCGTTAAGGCAGCACAGGACATCGCTGCTGTGGTTGGGGAACGGAATCCCAATCAGGTCATCTTCACTGTGGCCCATCCTCGACTCTCCTTCTCCTCTCACTGATCTACAGAACAGGGAGACAGACATGAACTAATAGTGTATGAAGGTAGACAATTCTGTTAAATCAGGCAATATACTGATTTATAGCACAGGGACAAAACATCCCATTTATTACATATTTATAGTCCTCTTTACAGCAACAGTTGTCCCAAAGAGCTTTACAGTAACCCTGCCTAGATCCCAAAGTGCTTTACAGGAACCCTGCTTAGATCCCAAAGTGCTTTACAGTAACCATGCCTAGATAACAAAGTGCTTTACAGTAACCATGCCTAGATAACAAAGTGTTTTACAGTAACCATGCCTATATAAATGTGTTTTACAGTAACCATTCCTAGATAACAAAGTGCTTTACAGTAACCATGCCTACATCCCATAGTGCTTTACAATAACCATGCCTAGATAAATGTGTTTTACAGTAACCATGCCTAGATTACAAAGTGCTTTACAGTAACCATGCCTAGGTAACAAAGTGCTTTACAGTAACCATGCCTAGATAAATGTGTTTTACAGTAACCATGCCTAGATTACAAAGTGCTTTACAGTAACCATGCCTAGGTAACAAAGTGCTTTACAGTAACCATGCTTAGATAACAAAGTGCTTTACAGTAACCATGCCTAGATAACAAAGTGTTTTACAGTAACCATGCCTAGATGAAAGTGTTTTACAGTAACCAAGCCTAGATAACAATGTGCTTTACAGTAACCGTGCCTAGATCCCAAAGTGCTTTACAGGAACCCTGCTTAGATCCCAAAGTGCTTTACAGTAACCATGCCTAGATAACAAAGTGCTTTACAGTAACCATGCCTAGATGAAAGTGTTTTACAGTAACCAAGCCTAGATAACAATGTGCTTTGCAGTAACCATGCCTAGATCCCAAAGTGCTTTACAGGAACCCTGCTTAGATCCCAAAGTGCTTTACAATAACCATGCCTAGGTAACAAAGTGCTTTACAGTAACCATGCCTAGATAACAATGTGCTTTACAGTAACCATGCCTAGATAACAAAGTGTTTTACAGTAACCATGCCTAGATAAATGTGTTTTATAGTAACCATGCCTAGATAACAAAGTGCTTTACAGTAACCATGCCTAGATGAAAGTGTTTTACAGTAACCAAGCCTAGATAACAATGTGCTTTACAGTAACCATGCCTAGATCCCAAAGTGCTTTACAGGAACCCTGCTTAGATCCCAAAGTGCTTTACAGTAACCATGCCTAGATAACAAAGTGCTTTACAGTAACCATGCCTACATCCCATAGTGCTTTACAATAACCATGCCTAGATAAAAAAAAGTGCTTTACAGTAACCATGCCTAGATCCCAAAGTGCTTTACAAGAACCATGCCTAGATAACAATGTGCTTTACAGTAACCATGCCTAGATAACAATGTGCTTTACAGTAACCATGCCTAGATCCCAAAGTGCTTTACAGTAACCATGCCTAGATAAAAGTGTTTTACAGTAACCATGCCTATATAACAATGTGCTTTACAGTCACCATGCCTAGATAAAAGTGTTTTACAGTAACCATGCCTAGATAACAATGTGCTTTACAGTCACCATGCCTAGATCCCAAAGTGCTTTACAGTAACCATGCCTAGATAACAAAGTGCTTTACAGTAACCATGCCTACATCCCATAGTGCTTTACAATAACCATGCCTAGATAAAAAAAAGTGCTTTACAGTAACCATGCCTAGATCCCAAAGTGCTTTACAAGAACCATGCCTAGATAACAATGTGCTTTACAGTAACCATGCCTAGATAACAATGTGCTTTACAGTAACCATGCCTAGATCCCAAAGTGCTTTACAGTAACCATGCCTAGATAAAAGTGTTTTACAGTAACCATGCCTATATAACAATGTGCTTTACAGTCACCATGCCTAGATAAAAGTGTTTTACAGTAACCATGCCTAGATAACAATGTGCTTTACAGTCACCATGCCTAGATCCCAAAGTGCTTTACAGTAACCATGCCTAGATCCCAAAGTGTTTTACAGTAACCATGCCTAGATAACAAAGTGCTTTACAGTAACCATGCCTAGATAACAATGTGCTTTACAGTAACCCTGCCTAGATCCAAAAGAGCTTTACAGTAACCCTGCCTAGATCCCAAAGAGCTTTACAGTAACCCTGCCTAGATCCCTTAGAGCTTTACAGTAACCCTGCCTAGATCCAAATGAGCTTTACAGTAACCCTGCCTAGATCCCAAAGACCTTTACAGTAACCCTGCCTAGATCCCAAAGAGCTTTACAGTAACCCTGCCTAGATCCCAAAGAGCTTTACAGTAATCCTGCCTAGATCCCAAAGAGCTTTACAGTAACCCTGCCTAGATCCCAAAGAGCTTTACAATAACCCTGCCTAGATTCAAAAGAGCTTTACAGGAACCCTGCCTAAATAACAATGTGCTTTACAGTAACCATGCCTAGATCCCAAAGTACTTTACAGTAACCATGCCTAGATCCCAAAGAGCTTTACAGTAACCCTGCCTACATCTAAAAGAGCTTTACAGTAACCCTGCCTAGATCCCAAAGAGCTTTACAGTAACCCTGCCTACATCCCAAAGAGCTTTACAGTAACCCTGCCTTGATCCCAAACAGCTTTACAGCATCCCTGCCTCGATCCCAAAGAGCTTTACAGTAACCCTGCCTAGATCCCAAAGAGCTTTACAGTAACCCTGCCTAGATCCCAAAGAGCTTTACAGTAACACTGCCTTGATCCCAAAGAGCTTTACAGTAACCCTGCCTAGATCCCAAAGAGCTTTACAGTAACCCTGCCTTGATCCCAAAGAGCTTTACAGTAACCCTGCCTTGATCCCAAAGAGCTTTACAGCAACCCTGCCTAGATCCCAAAGAGCTTTACAGTAACCCTGCCTAGATCTAAAAGAGCTTTACAGTAACCCTGCCTAGATCCCAAAGAGCTTTACAGTAACCCTGCCTACATCCCGAAGAGCTTTACAGTAACCCTGCCTTGATCCCAAAGAGCTTTACAGCAACCCTGCCTAGATCCCAAAGAGCTTTACAGTAACCCTGCCTTGATCCCAAAGAGCTTTACAGTAACCCTGCATTGATCCCAAAGAGCTTTACAGTAACAATGCCTAGATCCCAAAGAGCTTTACAGTAACCCTCCCTAGATCCCAAAGAGCTTTACAGTAACCCTGCCTACATCTAAAAGAGCTTTACAGCAACCCTGCCTAGATCCCAAAGAGCTTTACAGTAACCCTGCATTGATCCCAAAGAGCTTTACAGTAACAATGCCTAGATCCCAAAGAGCTTTACAGTAACCCTCCCTAGATCCCAAAGAGCTTTACAGTAACCCTGCCTAGATCCCAAAGAGCTTTACAGTAACACTGCCTTGATCCCAAAGAGCTTTACAGTAACCCTGCCTAGATCCCAAAGAGCTTTACAGTAACCCTGCCTTGATCCCAAAGAGCTTTACAGTAACCCTGCCTTGATCCCAAAGAGCTTTACAGCAACCCTGCCTAGATCCCAAAGAGCTTTACAGTAACCCTGCCTAGATCTAAAAGAGCTTTACAGTAACCCTGCCTAGATCCCAAAGAGCTTTACAGTAACCCTGCCTACATCCCGAAGAGCTTTACAGTAACCCTGCCTTGATCCCAAAGAGCTTTACAGCAACCCTGCCTAGATCCCAAAGAGCTTTACAGTAACCCTGCCTTGATCCCAAAGAGCTTTACAGTAACCCTGCATTGATCCCAAAGAGCTTTACAGTAACAATGCCTAGATCCCAAAGAGCTTTACAGTAACCCTCCCTAGATCCCAAAGAGCTTTACAGTAACCCTGCCTACATCTAAAAGAGCTTTACAGCAACCCTGCCTAGATCCCAAAGAGCTTTACAGTAACCCTGCATTGATCCCAAAGAGCTTTACAGTAACAATGCCTAGATCCCAAAGAGCTTTACAGTAACCCTCCCTAGATCCCAAAGAGCTTTACAGTAACCCTGCCTAGATCTAAAAGAGCTTTACAGTAACCCTGCCTAGATCCCAAAGAGCTTTACAGTAACCCTGCCTACATCTAAAAGAGCTTTACAGTAACCCTGCCTAGATCCCAAAGAGCTTTACAGTAACCCTGCCTAGATCTAAAAGAGCTTTACAGTAACCCTGCCTAGATCTAAAAGAGCTTTACAGTAACCCTGCCTAGATCCCAAAGAGCTTTACAGTAACCCTGCCTAGATCTAAAAGAGCTTTACAGTAACCCTGCCTAGATCTAAAAGAGCTTTACAGTAACCCTGCCTAGATCCCAAAGAGCTTTACAGTAACCCTCCTTAGATCCCAAAGAGCTTTACAGTAACCCTGCCTAGATCCCAAAGAGCTTTACAGTAACCCTGCCTAGATCTAAAAGAGGGAGCAGAAACCCAGTGGCAAAGAGGTAAACATTTAATTTAATTTATTAAATGTATAAAACATTCTTTCACCAGGCAAGTTCATTCAGAGCACATAGAGACACAACAGAGCTGCACGGACCATGGCTAACGATCCATTCATTGTCTTTTGATTATAGTCAAAGTGGTGTTGAATGCTATCCTAAATGGTCTTGTTCATTCTAGGTAATGTTTACAGTGAGTGAAAAAACGGTTTGGGACAGTTTCTCTTCCATTCATGTCTTGTCTATGAATAGAGGTTAAACTTAGCTGTCCGCTCCTCAGCGGTTAGAATGGGTATGTGGATAGATGCTTTCAGATGGCTTCTTGTGTGATTGGATCTCAATGGTCCATAGTTAACATTACAGAAGAATCTGTGTATGTACGCTATGAGTTTCCGACCCCATATTAACACTCTCTCTATACGTCACATAGGATAAATATTTAAAACATCTCCCTAAATCATTTCCAGGTGGCATTGTGCTCAGTTACCAATCAAATGTGTTCTCGATCTTGTTGCTAAGGAACAGTTGCTATGATTATGGTACAGATGTAGACAGTGGAAGACCTATAGGCGAATATATACGTTACAGATATACAGTGGAGGATGAAGAATCTTTGATGAGCAACTTGAGATTATTGTTTCTGTTCTGTCAGTTCATAGAAAGAGCAAGTTGCTTCATTATAAAATATGTATCCATACAGTACTAATAACCTTCATGGACATTAGATCAATAAGGTCTAGCATATATTTCATCGGCTGAACCATATTAACATTATTCTTGGAAGCAGCTGATGTTGACACAAGGGACCTAATCATCTTCTAGGTCTTGGTAAGGAAGAGATGGCATGTCAAAGGTCAAAGGTCAGCTCTGTAACAATACAAGGAAAGGAGACAAGAGGGATCGGATTCGTGGGCTTTAAGGTCTTGACTTCACCAGATTTCCGTAAGTGTAACACTCAGCATTCGTTCAACACAGAGGACAGACAGAGGGAAGAGAGGAGGGGGGGGCAGAGAGAGAGAGAGAGGAGGAGAGGCAGAGAGAGAGAGAGAGAGAGAGAGAGAGGGGGACAGAGAGAGAGAGAGAGAGGGAGGGGACACAGAGAGAGAGAGAGAGGAGGAGAGGAGAGAGAGAGAGAGAGAGAGAGAGAGAGGAGGAGAGGCAGAGAGAGAGAGAGAGAGAGAGAGAGAGGGGGACAGAGAGAGAGAGAGAGGAGGAGAGGCAGAGAGAGAGAGAGAGAGAGAGAGAGAGAGGGGGACAGAGAGAGAGAGAGAGAGGGGAGGGGACACAGAGAGAGAGAGAGAGAAGGGGGCAGAGAGAGGAGAGAGAGAGGAGGGGGGGGACAGAGAGAGAGCGAGAGAGAGAGAGAGAGAGAGAGAGAGAGAGAGAAGAGAGAGAGAGAGAGAGAGAGAGAGAGAGAGAGAGAGAGAGAGAGAGAGGAGGGGGACAGAGAGACAGAGAGGGGAGGGAGGGGGACAGAGAGAGAGGAAGAGAGAGAGGAGGGGGACAGAGAGAGAGAGAGAGAGAGAGAGAGAGAGAGAGAGAGAGAGAGAGAGAGAGAGAGAGAGGGGGACAGAGAAAGAGAGAGAGAGAGAGAGAGAGAGAGAGAGAGAGAGAGAGAGAGAGAGAGAGAGAGAGAGAGAGAGAGAGAGAGAGAGAGAGAGAGAGAGAGAAAAAGGTATCGAATGTTCATCAAAGTTCCCTGACAGGCTGCATGAAAACCAGCGCTGTGTAGGACCAGGAGCCCCTCCCTGACAGGCTGCATTAAAACCAGCGCTGTGTAGGACCAGGAGCCCCTCCCTGACAGGCTGCATTAAAACCAGCGCTGTGTAGGACCAGGAGCCCCTCCCTGGAATACCCAGCCAAGTCAAACAATTGGTGTGGCGCTTAGAACAACAGAGTGGATAAGAGAGGGGCCTGAGAGGACCTGGGAGGGAGGCCGCTGTTGGTCTCTATCTGTTTTCAAATGGCACCCTATTCCCTTTATAGTGCACTACTTTAGGTCAGAGCCCAATGGGCCCTGCTCAAAAGTGGTGCCCTATATAGGGAATTGGGTGCCGTCTAGGATTTAGCCTGTCTCCCTGGGAACATGGGCTGCTAGCCAGGCAGTAGCCAACGCTCCACCCCACTCTTTCTCTCTCTCTGCTCCAGCACTAACGCTAGCTAACGCTAACACACCCGGGCTAATTACTATGTCTTGGAGGATGTGCCACATGGACAGGAGAGGAGAGGAGAGGAGAGGAGAGGAGAGGAGAGGAGAGGAGAGGAGAGGAGAGGAGAGGAGAGGAGAGGAGAACACTGCTTTCCCACCTCACAGTCCTGCAATAGATCACTGTTTCATCACACAACTCCTTCCTTAATTTAACCCCTCCCTCCCTCAGGGTGGGGACATTTGTAAACTCTTGTCAAAGGACCTGATAACCCCTTATTTTTGTGTGATTTGCTCTGGCAGACTCTGCCTGTCCTGTCTGTCTGTCAGCCCATGGAAAGACAGCGTCGATCCAGTGTTCTCAATAGAGCCCATAGAGTAGCTTTTCCACTCTGCTTTGTCAAATAGTCCCAGATAATGTCAAATAGTCCCAGATAATGTCAAATAGTCCCAGATAATGTCAAATAGTCCCAGATAATGTCAAATAGTCCCAGATAATGTCAAATAGTCCCAGATAATGCGTACAGGGCAACTATTACAATCAAATATGTAAAAAAAAAAATAATTAAAGACTATCACGTACTATTTTGGATTAAAACATGTAAAACATTTTTTACCTGATTTGAATTCTAATAATCCTAATAGTGCTGTATATCATTGCTAACGAGCAGGAAGAACACGAGGTTTGGAAAAGCAGAAGAGGATGTCACAATGAGAGAGCAGGTTGGTCTATCCAGGATCCACAGCTCCTCTGCTTCCCTCCGACCCCTCAGTCACTATGTACCCCCCATCCCAAATCACCACTGACACTGTGTCCTCGCTCACCTCTAGTGCTGTGGCAGGCAGTGTCATCATTAGAGGCTGCCAAGGGGCCAGACAGACAGGGGCTAACAGTAACATAGTTCTCTTTCTGTGTTCCAAACTCCCCATCACCACCTCTGATTAGTGACCCCAGGGCCACCAAGCTCTCCCAAAGGCCACCAAGCTCCCCCAAAGGCTACCAAGGGCCACCAAGCTCTCCCAAAGGCCACCAAGCTCTCCCAAAGGCCACCAAGCTCTCCCAAAGGCCACCAAGCTCTCCCAAAGGCCACCAAGCTCTCCCAAAGGCCACCAAGCTCTCCCAAAGGCCACCAAGCTCCCCCAAAGGCCACCAAGCTCTCCCAAAGGCCACCAAGCTCCCCCAAAGGCCACCAAGCTCTCCCAAAGGCCACCAAGCTCCCCCAAAGGCTACCAAGGGCCACCAAGCTCCACTGTCTGGGGGAAACACTTGTCTGGACTGAGCTATGCCGTATATAGCAAAGTAAATGTGTTAGCTGGGAGACTTAGTTAACTCAGAAGATTGTACAATGGCATTTAGAGCCAAACTTACTGTGTTTAGAATGAGTTGGTTATTCATTGTTTCAGTGGTGTAAAGTACTTCAAGTAAAACATATTTTTTAGGGGGGGAGTGTCTGGACTTTACTTTAATATTTATATTATATTATATTTATATATTTTGACAACTTATTCCTGAAGAAAATATGACTCCCAAAAGTATTTGTTACATTTCGAATGCTCAGGACAGCAACATGGTCCAATTCACACGTATACCAATAAAGTACACAGTCATCCCTATCTAACCCTAACCCTACAGCAACATGGTCCAATTCACACGTATACCAATAAAGTACACAGTCATCCCTATCTAACCCTAACCCTACAGCAACATGGTCCAATTCACACGTATACCAATAAAGTGCACAGTCATCCCTATCTAACCCTAACCCTACAGCAACATGGTCCAATTCACACGTATACCAATAAAGTACACAGTCATCCCTATCTAACCCTAACCCAGCAACATGGTCCAATTCACACGTATACCAATAAAGTACACAGTCATCCCTATCTAACCCTAACCCTACAGCAACATGGTCCAATTCACACGTATACCAATAAAGTGCACAGTCATCCCTATCTAACCCTAACCCTAACCCTAACCCTCACCCTCACCCTAACCCTCACCCTCACCCTCACCCTCACCCTCACCCTCACCCTCACCCTCACCCTCACCCTCACCCTCACCCTCACCCTAACCCTACCCCTCACTAAACACAAACACTGTGTGTGTAAACTGTCATCCCTGTCTGGCGGCCTCACTAAACACAAACACTGTGTGTGTAAATTAAGTCCGAGTGTTGGTCCCCTGTGTGTCCGTAAAAATAAACAAAAAACATACATTGTGCCATCTGGTTTGCTCAATAAAAGGAATTTGATGTATAGAATTGACAATAGCATTTACATAGCATTTACTATAGCATTTACAATAGCATTTACATAGCATTTACTATAGCATTTACATAGCATTTACTATAGCATTTACTATAGCATTTACATAGCATTTACATAGCATTTACTATAGCATTTACAATAGCATTTACAATAGCATTTACTATAGCATTTACAATAGCATTTACTATAGCATTTACTATAGCATTTACATAGCATTTACTATAGCATTTACATAGCATTTACTATAGCATTTACAATAGCATTTACAATAGCATTTACTATAGCATTTACATAGCATTTACTATAGCATTTACTATAGCATTTACTATTAACTTGTAATGTTTACTCCAGTATGACAATTTAGTACTTTTTCCACCTTTTTTCCACCTTCCACCTTCCACCTTTTCCAATGTACTTAAGTACATTTCAAACCAGATACTTTTAGACTTTACCTCAAGTAGTATTTTACTGGTTGACTTTCACTTTTACCTGAGCCATTTTTTCTATTAAGGTATCTTTACTTTTACTCAAGTATGACAATTGAGTACTTTTTCCACCACTGATTTAAAAATATATATATAGATTGTCGTACACTATCAGACTCCCAATAAGAATAATGCAGGTGAACACAGAACCATCCACAGATACACTCGACCAAAGTTCATAACTTATATATGATTCATTTATGATTTTGTGTTTTTTTGTTGTTGATTGTTTTAAATCAAATGTATTCTTAACTGAATAGTCACAGAATATAAAGGATATTGATATGAAACTACTAGAGTCACAGAATATAAAGGATATTGATATGAAACTACTAGAGTTACAGAATATAAAGGATATTGATATGAAACTACTAGAGTTACAGAATATAAAGGATATTGATATGAAACTACTAGAGTTACAGAATATAAAGGATATTGATATGAAACTACTAGAGTTACAGAATATAAAGGATATTGATATGAAACTACTAGAGTCACGGAATATAAAGGATATTGATATGAAACTACTCGTCTGGATCGACGACACCTGTGACATACAGTTGATGAAGTGGCTTTTTTCTATCGACAAAATGTTCATATAGAAATAGTGAATTATTGTGGAGGACAAATGAATTGAAATATATAAATAGTTGATACTGTATACTGTATATTGAGACATCTCTGATGCCTACTTTAACCTACAGTATAGCATACATATTATCGGCTGGTGCGCTACAGAAAAACATATTGACAATCTGAATATTTATGTTAATTCCAATGATTTATTTTTGTGTATGGAATGTGTAATGAGAATGTACTAGAAACAGTCAATGTTTTGCACTAGTGAATTGAAAGCTCATTAAACCTATAAGCCATCGTATAGTTTGTTTGTTGAAATAAAGACCAATCCTATAGGAGTTTCTTATGGAGCCATCCACTGAGCCTCCAGGAGAGCCCCGAGGTTCACACCATTATCTGCACCGGTCAATACATTGTTTTGGTACTTTATTAGGTCTCAGAGGACAACCTTTGGTTTCATTGAATCCATTCTGGTAACTTTTTATGTAAAAGAGTATCCACTTTATTAAATAGGATTTAGCAAGATATCATACTTTACAATAAGTTTGTATTAATAAAGGGTTTATAATTAGTTCATTGGCTACTATTATTCAGTTATAGAACCATTATAAATCATTAATAGATATTAATTTACTTATGATAATGCAATATTTCAGTTTGAATTAATGAGTTCAATTTTGACCACTGATGCTTTTAATGAACTTATTGATGATCCCAAGGCAGAGATGGTAGTTTTTAAAGAATTGTTGGTGTCTCCTTGACAACCACTTTGATCAATCTCACAACCTGTCCTCCTGTTTGTGAGTTTAAGTGATTTATGACAAATGAATTATAATTCAGACAGTCTCATTAAGAGTCAACCAGATAGCAGATGAGGCTACTGTCAACGGATAATGGCTTTACAAAATATATTTTCATATTTGCTTCTCTGTAGGACAAATCCTTGTAGCTAATTTGACTTGAATGTTTCATCATCTCTTTTATATATATATACAGTACTCCAATCATTGTTTAAAAAGTAGACAACAAACATTTGTTGTAAGACAAGCTAGCCTAATGCCTATGTTTTGAGGGGATAAGAGTGTCACAAACAGTCATCTTCAACTTTAAAAAACTTCAACGTTTGTTTTAGGAGTTATATCTTAGCCCCAGTGCTATGTAAGAGTTCAATTCTCTTACACATTTTATTCAGCTTTTCTTTGCCACAAATCCAGCAGCACAAGTGTGTGTTTTGGCTAAATAATGAATTCAATGAAACCCCATCAGGAGAATACAATACGATGTTAAAACGTTAAAAGCCAAAATACTGTATTTAACATTTCTTCTACCCAGTAAAATACATTCCTGTTCGTGTTGTCTCCACATTTTTATTGCGAAAGAGTTCTTGGCAAAACCTAATTTTCTCACGACGGTGTCTCATAGTGCTATATCCAAAACAATTATGTGAGTCATAAATGAATGCATCCACACCTGGAGATGAGGCACTTTCAGAGTGTTGCACACAACAGACAACGCTCTAAACACCTAAAACACCTAACTCCACACACACAAACACATACACACACTGAACAGGTGCACTGTACACACGTACTGTAGAAAATAAAGACTCATTCACTGCAGCGATAAGCAGGCACACTCACTCAAACACAAACGTATCCAAACTAGATACAGAATTTTCAGCATGCCACAAGTCAGCAGAATTTAAAAACAAGAATCCTTAGAATTCTAAACGGAATCCTCATTACCTACCTTCTTAATTCCTTTCTTTCCGTTTGTTTATAATTCAGAGTCTACCAGTGGTGTCCAGAGACCTGTCACATTGCCTCTTCAGAATAGTGTACCCAGAGCTGACAGTCAGTCAGTCCATTCACAGTCACAGCCACCTCGCATCGGCCGCCCATTCACAAAAACCAGGAAATATCCAACACTTCCAAAAACCAATACAAAGAAAAGTAGCAGCTAAAGGAGGTTAACAGTGGACCGCCAGACCGGACCGGAGCGCAGAGAGGTGTGTGTGTCTCTGGCAGACGTAAACAGGCTGGTGAGCAGAGCAACAGAGAAGTTGAGAGACGGCAGGCAGGGAAGGAAGGCTTGTCAGATTCACAGTAGGGAGGGAGAGCAGAGCAGCATTACTGCTATGTGGAGATGTTGCACCACTAGTTTTTATAGCAGGGTGGGTAGCTGAAAGATAATAATACCCCAGCCCTCCTCCACAACACAAGTTAAGCACAGTGTGTTATAAACTCGTGGCTCAGACACCCTCTGATTTAGGTCAGACAAAATTAATTTGTTGTTTTGTTAGAGTGAATTGCATTATGGAAGGAGAGGGGTGAAGCACTAAGGGTTTAGGGTATAACAAAAAAATGAAGGAAAGAAATGTAAAAAATTAAATTTTAAAAATGCTATTTATGAACCTCCACTGGTCACTACAACAGAGATCAGAGATGAAGCAACAGAGTAGAGATCAGATGTGAAGCAACAACTTCAAGATTTAAGATTAAAACCCCAAAATATGATTGGTATGTTTTACTTTGTCAAATACGATGTGATACATTTACAGTCCTGTAGCCCTTCAGTGACTACGGTCTCAATTCCAACCATTTTCTGTCATTCAACCGTATCGCACCTCATATTCCATCACACCGCAAACTCAGTCCGTTCGTAAACGCTCACTATGTGCTGGGAGACACGCTATGCTAATCTGAGTTTATAATCTGGAGCAGCTCTCTTTAACAACCTGTCTGTTTCCTGTTGATTCATGTCTAGTCAAACTCCACTACGTCGCTCACTCGGATTTATTGGAGCATTTTTAGAAGATGTTGTACGAATACATATTTGAATAAGTATTTTGTATGTACAAAATATAAATACATTTTGTACAAGAATACATCCAAAACAGAATCTAAAGAGTTGAACTGCATATGTATTTAATGCAATGACATTTAATGATATGATCCCTTGTTTGACTTCCTGCAAGTGATTCAAAGTCTAATTAGGACGATCAGAGAGGTGACAGGTTCTTCAGTTTGAGTCAGAGATCACAGCAGTGAGATAATATCATACTGCTCAGCTATATTATACTGCTCTACTATATTATACTGCTCAGCTATATTATACTGCTCAGCTATATTATACTGCTCTACTATATTATACTGCTCAGCTATATTATACTGCTCAGCTATATTATACTGCTCAGCTATATTATACTGCTCAGCTATATTATACTGCTCAGCTATATTATACTGCTATATTATACTGCTCTGCTATATTATACTGCTCTGCTATATTATACTGCTCAGCTATATTATACTGCTCTACTATATTATACTGCTCAGCTATATTATACTGCTCAGCTATATTATACTGCTCTGCTATATTATACTGCTCTACTATATTATACTGCTCTACTATATTATACTGCTCTACTATATTATACTGCTCAGCTATATTATACTGCTCTACTATATTATACTGCTCAGCTATATTATACTGCTCAGCTATATTATACTGCTCTGCTATATTATACTGCTCTACTATATTATACTGCTCTACTATATTATACTGCTCTACTATATTATACTGCTCAGCTATATTATACTGCTCTACTATATTATACTGCTCAGCTATATTATACTGCTCTACTATATTATACTGCTCAGCTATATTATACTGCTCTACTATATTATACTGCTCAGCTATATTATACTGCTCTGCTATATTATACTGCTATATTATACTGCTCAGCTATATTATACTGCTCTACTATATTATACTGCTCTACTATATTATACTGCTCAGCTATATTATACTTCTCTGCTATATTATACTGCTATATTATACTGCTCAGCTATATTATACTGCTCAGCTATATTATACTGCTCTACTATATTATACTGCTCTACTATATTATACTGCTCTACTATATTATACTGCTCTACTATATTATACTGCTCTACTATATTATACTGCTCTACTATATTATACTGCTCTACTATATTATACTGCTCTACTATATTATACTGCTCAGCTATATTATACTGCTCAGCTATATTATACTGCTCAGCTATATTATACTGCTCAGCTATATTATACTGCTCAGCTATATTATACTGCTCTACTATATTATACTGCTCTACTATATTATACTGCTATATTATACTGTTCAGCTATATTATACTGCTCAGCTATATTATACTGCTCAGCTATATTATACTGCTCAGCTATATTATACTGCTATATTATACTGCTATATTATACTGCTCTGCTATATTATACTGCTCAGCTATATTATACTGCTCAGCTATATTATACTGCTCAGCTATATTATACTGCTCTACTATATTATACTGCTCTACTATATTATACTGCTCTGCTATATTATACTGCTCTACTATATTATACTGCTCTACTATATTATACTGCTCTACTATATTATACTGCTCTACTATATTATACTGCTCTACTATATTATACTGCTCTACTATATTATACTGCTCAGCTATATTATACTGCTCAGCTATATTATACTGCTCAGCTATATTATACTGCTCAGCTATATTATACTGCTCAGCTATATTATACTGCTATATTATACTGCTCAGCTATATTATACTGCTATATTATACTGCTCAGCTATATTATACTGCTATATTATACTGCTCTGCTATATTATACTGCTCAGCTATATTATACTGCTCTACTATATTATACTGCTCAGCTATATTATACTGCTCAGCTATATTATACTGCTCAGCTATATTATACTGCTCAGCTATATTATACTGCTCAGCTATATTATACTGCTCTACTATATTATACTGCTATATTATACTGCTCAGCTATATTATACTGCTATATTATACTGCTCTGCTATATTATACTGCTCAGCTATATTATACTGCTATATTATACTGCTCTACTATATTATACTGCTATATTATACTGCTCAGCTATATTATACTGCTATATTATACTGCTCTGCTATATTATACTGCTCAGCTATATTATACTGCTATATTATACTGCTCAGCTATATTATACTGCTATATTATACTGCTCAGCTATATTATACTGCTATATTATACTGCTCTGCTATATTATACTGCTCAGCTATATTATACTGCTCTACTATATTATACTGCTCAGCTATATTATACTGCTCAGCTATATTATACTGCTCTGCTATATTATACTGCTCTACTATATTATACTGCTCTACTATATTATACTGCTCTACTATATTATACTGCTCAGCTATATTATACTGCTCTACTATATTATACTGCTCAGCTATATTATACTGCTCAGCTATATTATACTGCTCTGCTATATTATACTGCTCTACTATATTATACTGCTCTACTATATTATACTGCTCTACTATATTATACTGCTCAGCTATATTATACTGCTCTACTATATTATACTGCTCAGCTATATTATACTGCTCTACTATATTATACTGCTCAGCTATATTATACTGCTCTACTATATTATACTGCTCAGCTATATTATACTGCTCTGCTATATTATACTGCTATATTATACTGCTCAGCTATATTATACTGCTCTACTATATTATACTGCTCTACTATATTATACTGCTCAGCTATATTATACTTCTCTGCTATATTATACTGCTATATTATACTGCTCAGCTATATTATACTGCTCAGCTATATTATACTGCTCTACTATATTATACTGCTCTACTATATTATACTGCTCTACTATATTATACTGCTCTACTATATTATACTGCTCTACTATATTATACTGCTCTACTATATTATACTGCTCTACTATATTATACTGCTCTACTATATTATACTGCTCAGCTATATTATACTGCTCAGCTATATTATACTGCTCAGCTATATTATACTGCTCAGCTATATTATACTGCTCTACTATATTATACTGCTCTACTATATTATACTGCTATATTATACTGTTCAGCTATATTATACTGCTCAGCTATATTATACTGCTCAGCTATATTATACTGCTCAGCTATATTATACTGCTATATTATACTGCTATATTATACTGTTCAGCTATATTATACTGCTCAGCTATATTATACTGCTCTGCTATATTATACTGCTCAGCTATATTATACTGCTCAGCTATATTATACTGCTCAGCTATATTATACTGCTCTACTATATTATACTGCTCTACTATATTATACTGCTCTGCTATATTATACTGCTCTACTATATTATACTGCTCTACTATATTATACTGCTCTACTATATTATACTGCTCTACTATATTATACTGCTCTACTATATTATACTGCTCAGCTATATTATACTGCTCAGCTATATTATACTGCTCAGCTATATTATACTGCTCAGCTATATTATACTGCTCAGCTATATTATACTGCTATATTATACTGCTCAGCTATATTATACTGCTATATTATACTGCTCAGCTATATTATACTGCTATATTATACTGCTCTGCTATATTATACTGCTCAGCTATATTATACTGCTCTACTATATTATACTGCTCAGCTATATTATACTGCTCAGCTATATTATACTGCTCAGCTATATTATACTGCTCAGCTATATTATACTGCTCAGCTATATTATACTGCTCTACTATATTATACTGCTATATTATACTGCTCAGCTATATTATACTGCTATATTATACTGCTCTGCTATATTATACTGCTCAGCTATATTATACTGCTATATTATACTGCTCTACTATATTATACTGCTATATTATACTGCTCAGCTATATTATACTGCTATATTATACTGCTCTGCTATATTATACTGCTCAGCTATATTATACTGCTATATTATACTGCTCAGCTATATTATACTGCTATATTATACTGCTCAGCTATATTATACTGCTATATTATACTGCTCTGCTATATTATACTGCTCAGCTATATTATACAGCTCTACTATATTATACTGCTCAGCTATATTATACTGCTCTACTATATTATACTGCTCAGCTATATTATACTGCTCTGCTATATTATACTGCTCAGCTATATTATACTGCTCTACTATATTATACTGCTCTACTATATTATACTGCTCTACTATATTATACTGCTCTACTATATTATACTGCTCAGCTATATTATACTGCTCTACTATATTATACTGCTCTACTATATTATACTGCTCTGCTATATTATACTGCTCAGCTATATTATACTGCTCTACTATATTATACTGCTCTACTATATTATACTGCTCAGCTATATTATACTGCTATATTATACTGCTCAGCTATATTATACTGCTATATTATACTGCTCTGCTATATTATACTGCTCAGCTATATTATACAGCTCTACTATATTATACTGCTCAGCTATATTATACTGCTCTACTATATTATACTGCTCAGCTATATTATACTGCTCTGCTATATTATACTGCTCAGCTATATTATACTGCTCAGCTATATTATACTGCTATATTATACTGCTATATTATACTGCTCTGCTATATTATACTGCTCAGCTATATTATACTGCTCAGCTATATTATACTGCTCAGCTATATTATACTGCTCTACTATATTATACTGCTCTACTATATTATACTGCTCTGCTATATTATACTGCTCTACTATATTATACTGCTCTACTATATTATACTGCTCTACTATATTATACTGCTCTACTATATTATACTGCTCTACTATATTATACTGCTCAGCTATATTATACTGCTCAGCTATATTATACTGCTCAGCTATATTATACTGCTCAGCTATATTATACTGCTCAGCTATATTATACTGCTATATTATACTGCTCAGCTATATTATACTGCTATATTATACTGCTCAGCTATATTATACTGCTATATTATACTGCTCTGCTATATTATACTGCTCAGCTATATTATACTGCTCTACTATATTATACTGCTCAGCTATATTATACTGCTCAGCTATATTATACTGCTCAGCTATATTATACTGCTCAGCTATATTATACTGCTCAGCTATATTATACTGCTCTACTATATTATACTGCTATATTATACTGCTCAGCTATATTATACTGCTATATTATACTGCTCTGCTATATTATACTGCTCAGCTATATTATACTGCTATATTATACTGCTCTACTATATTATACTGCTATATTATACTGCTCAGCTATATTATACTGCTATATTATACTGCTCTGCTATATTATACTGCTCAGCTATATTATACTGCTATATTATACTGCTCAGCTATATTATACTGCTATATTATACTGCTCAGCTATATTATACTGCTATATTATACTGCTCTGCTATATTATACTGCTCAGCTATATTATACAGCTCTACTATATTATACTGCTCAGCTATATTATACTGCTCTACTATATTATACTGCTCAGCTATATTATACTGCTCTGCTATATTATACTGCTCAGCTATATTATACTGCTCTACTATATTATACTGCTCTACTATATTATACTGCTCTACTATATTATACTGCTCTACTATATTATACTGCTCAGCTATATTATACTGCTCTACTATATTATACTGCTCTACTATATTATACTGCTCTGCTATATTATACTGCTCAGCTATATTATACTGCTCTACTATATTATACTGCTCTACTATATTATACTGCTCAGCTATATTATACTGCTATATTATACTGCTCTGCTATATTATACTGCTCAGCTATATTATACTGCTCAGCTATATTATACTGCTCTACTATATTATACTGCTCTACTATATTATACTGCTTTACTATATTATACTGCTCTACTATATTATACTGCTCTACTATATTATACTGCTCAGCTATATTATACTGCTCTACTATATTATACTGCTCAGCTATATTATACTGCTCAGCTATATTATACTGCTCTGCTATATTATACTGCTCTACTATATTATACTGCTCTACTATATTATACTGCTCAGCTATATTATACTGCTCAGCTATATTATACTGCTCAGCTATATTATACTGCTCAGCCTGTCTGTAGAGGTGGAGGACAGACTCCTAAGACCAGGGTGTTGACATAGAACAAAAAAAGAGAAAAGATGTGGCCACCCTCTTCTTTTTTAATTTAGAAAGGGAAAGTATCTGTCTGGCATGTGGACTTTGATAGGTGGGCAAGAGAGAGTGAAAGAGGGCAATAGAGAGAGTGAAAAACCTCACACACTCTCAGAGGGGTGGGCTTCACTGAACGTCAAAGGCAATGAAGAAGTGAGATGGCAAAGGAAGTCATTTTTCCTTGTCTCATAACAATGACCTCACTGCTCGGTGTCTATGGCATCACAGCCAGGACAAACATAACAATGTAGATCTCATTCTCTCCCAGTGTTTCCTGAATTTTACAAGCCCCTTGTTTTACCATGATAGGACACTTTCACAGGATAGCTTCTGTTACTGACAGACTGGCCCATTAGGACATCATTTCCTAGATCAACCCTATTGCCCTAATATGTAATGACCAGTATTATAGGATTTAGGTCAATTCTTGCAATTTAGCTCATCAAAATTAGAATCTAAACAGGTTCTGAATGTTGTTGTTTTTATGTGGTACCTGTCATGTTTGTCATTTATTATCATGTCTTGTCCCTGTGCTCCCCATTCTATTCGTTTCCCTCTGCTGGTCTTATTAGGTTCTTTCCCTCTTTCTATCCCTCTCTCTCCCCCTCCCTCTCTCACTCTCTCGCTCTCTCTTCTCTCTATCGTTCCGTTCCTGCTCCCAGCTGTTCCTATTCCCTAATCATCATTTAGTCTTCCCACACCTGTTCCCGATCCTTTCCCCTGATTGGAGTCCCTACTTATTCCTTTGTGTTCCGTTCCTGTCCCGTCGGTTCCTTGTTTAGTATTCACCGTGCTGTGATTGTGTTTCGCCCTGTCCTGTCGTGTTTTTTGCCTTCATCAGATGCTGCGTGTGAGCAGGTGTCTCTGTCAACTACGGCCTGCGCCTACCCGAAGCGACCTGCAGTCTGTGGCCGCTTCTCCTGTTATTCCCCTCTACAGACTAGAGGATGTCTGTTATTCCCTGTTTGGACTTGAATAAACTCTGTTTCTGTTAAGTCGCTTTTGGGTCCTCTTTCACCTGCATGACAGAAGGAACCGACCAAGGAATGGACCCAGCGACTTCAGACGCTCGTTACACTGCCGTCAAGATCCAAGGAGCCATGCTCGGCAGACACGAGCAGGAATTGTCTGCTGCTCGCCATGCCGTGGAGAACCTGGCCGCTCAGGTTTCCGACCTCTCTGGACAGTTCCAGAGTCTACGTCTCGTGCCACCTGTTACTTCCTGGCCTGCCGAGCCTCCAGAACCTAGGGTTAATAACCCACCTTGCTACTCCGGGCAGCCCACTGAGTGCCGCTCCTTTCTCACGCAGTGTGAGATTGTGTTCTCTCTCCAACCCAACACATACTCTAGAGAGAGAGCTCGGGTTGCTTACGTCATTTCACTCCTTACTGGCCGGGCTCGAGAATGGGGCACAGCTATCTGGGAGGCAAGGGCTGATTGCTCTAACAAGTTCCAGAACTTTAAAGAGGAGATGATTCGGGTTTTTGACCGTTCAGTTTTTGGTAGGGAGGCTTCTAGGGCCCTGGCTTCCTTATGCCAAGGTGAACGGTCCATAACGGATTATTCTATTGAGTTTCGCACTCTTGCTGCCTCTAGTGAGTGGAACGAGCCGGCGCTGCTCGCTCGTTTTCTGGAGGGACTCCACGCAGTGGTTAAGGATGAGATTCTCTCCCGGGAGGTTCCTTCAGATGTGGACTCTTTGATTGCTCTCGCCATCCGCATAGAACGACGGGTAGATCTTCGTCACCGGGCTCGTGGAAGAGAGCTCGCATCAACGGTGTTTCCCTGCTCCGCATCGCAACCATCTCCCTCCTCTGGCTTTGAGACTGAGCCCATGCAGCTGGGAGGGATTCGCATCTCGACTAAGGAGAGGGAACGGAGGATCACCAACCGCCTGTGCCTCTATTGCGGAGTTGCTGGACATTTTGTTAATTCATGTCCAGTAAGAGGCCAGAGCCCATCAGTAAGCGGAGGGCTACTGGTGAGCGCTACTACTCAGGTCTCTTCATCTAGATCTTGTACTACTATGTCGGTCCATCTACGCTGGACCGGTTCGGGTGCTACATGCAGTGCCTTGATTGACTCTGGGGCTGAGGGTTGTTTCATGGACGAAGCATGGGTTCGGAAACATAACATTCCTTTCAGACCGTTAGACAAGCCTACGCCCATGTTTGCCTTAGATGGTAGTCATCTTCCCAGTATCAAATTTGAGACACTACCTTTAACTCTCACAGTATCTGGTAACCACAGTGAGACTATTTCTTTTTTGATTTTCCGTTCACCGTTTACACCTGTTGTTTTGGGTCATCCCTGGCTAGTATGTCATAATCCTTCTATTAATTGGTCTAGTAATTCTATCCTATCCTGGAACGTTTCTTGTCATGTGAAGTGTTTAATGTCTGCCATCCCTCCCGTTTCTTCTGTCCCTACTTCTCAGGAGGAACCTGGCGATTTGACAGGAGTGCCGGAGGAATATCATGATCTGCGCACGGTCTTCAGTCGGTCCCGAGCCAACTCCCTTCCTCCTCACCGGTCGTATGATTGTAGTATTGATCTCCTTCCGGGGACCACTCCTCCTCGAGGTAGACTATACTCTCTGTCGGCTCCCGAACGTAAGGCTCTCGAGGATTATTTGTCTGTGTCTCTTGACGCCGGTACCATAGTGCCTTCTTCTTCTCCGGCCGGGGCGGGGTTCTTTTTGTTAAGAAGAAGGACGGTACTCTGCGCCCCTGCGTGGATTATCGAGGGCTGAATGACATAACGGTTAAGAATCGTTATCCGCTTCCCTTATGTCATCAGCCTTCGAGATTCTGCAGGGAGCCAGGTGCTTTACTAAGTTGGACCTTCGTAACGCTTACCATCTCGTGCGCATCAGAGAGGGGGACGAGTGGAAAACGGCGTTTAACACTCCGTTAGGGCATTTTGAGTACCGGGTTCTGCCGTTCGGTCTCGCCAATGCGCCAGCTGTTTTTCAGGCATTAGTTAATGATGTTCTGAGAGACATGCTGAACATCTTTGTTTTTGTCTATCTTGACGATATCCTGATTTTTTCTCCGTCACTCGAGATTCATGTTCAGCACGTTCGACGTGTTCTACAGCGCCTTTAGAGAATTGTCTCTACGTAAAGGCTGAGAAGTGCTCTTTCATGTCTCCTCCGTTACTTTTCTCGGTTCCGTTATTTCCGCTGAAGGCATTCAGATGGATTCCGCTAAGGTCCAAGCTGTCAGTGATTGGCCCGTTCCAAGGTCACGTGTCGAGTTGCAGCGCTTTTAGGTTTCGCTAATTTCTATCGGCGTTTCATTCGTAATTTCGGTCAAGTTGCTGCCCCTCTCACAGCTCTTACTTCTGTCAAGACGTGTTTTAGTGGTCCGGTTCCGCCCAGGGAGCTTTTGATCTTCTAAAAGAACGTTTTACGTCCGCTCCTATCCTCGTTACTCCTGACGTCACTAGACAATTCATTGTCGAGGTTGACGCTTCAGAGGTAGGCGTGGGAGCCATTCTATCCCAGCGCTTCCAGTCTGACGATAAGGTTCATCCTTGCGCTTATTTTTCTCATCGCCTGTCGCCATCTGAGCGCAACTATGATGTGGGTAACCGTGAACTGCTCGCCATCCGCTTAGCCCTAGGCGAATGGCGACAGTGGTTGGGGGGCGACCGTTCCTTTTGTCGTTTGGACAGACCATAAGAACCTTGAGTACATCCGTTCTGCCAAACGACTTAATGCCCGTCAAGCTCGTTGGGCGTTGTTTTTCGCTCGTTTCGAGTTTGTGATTTCTTACCGTCCGGGTAGCAAGAACACTAAGCCTGATGCCTTATCCCGTCTGTTTAGTTCTTCTGTGGCTTCTACTGATCCCGAGGGGATTCTTCCTTATGGGCGTGTTGTCGGGTTAACAGTCTGGGGAATTGAAAGACAGGTTAAGCAAGCACTCACGCACACTGCGTCGCCGCGCGCTTGTCCTAGTAACCTCCTTTTCGTTCCTGTTTCCACTCGTCTGGCTGTTCTTCAGTGGGCTCACTCTGCCAAGTTAGCTGGTCATCCCGGTGTTCGAGGCACTCTTGCGTCTATCCGCCAGCGCTTTTGGTGGCCGACTCAGGAGCGTGACACGCGCCGTTTCGTGGCTGCTTGTTCGGACTGCGCGCAGACTAAGTCGGGTAACTCTCCTCCTGCCGGTCGTCTCAGACCGCTCCCCATTCCTTCTCGACCATGGTCTCACATCGCCTTAGACTTCATTACCGGTCTGCCTTTGTCTGCGGGGAAGACTGTGATTCTTACGGTTGTCGATAGGTTCTCTAAGGCGGCACATTTCATTCCCCTCGCTAAACTTCCTTCCGCTAAGGAGACGGCACAAATCATTATTGAGAATGTATTCAGAATTCATGGCCTCCCGTTAGACGCCGTTTCAGACAGAGGCCCGCAATTCACGTCACAGTTTTGGAGGGAGTTCTGTCGTTTGATTGGTGCGTCCGTCAGTCTCTCTTCCGGGTTTCATCCCCAGTCTAACGGTCAAGCAGAGAGGGCCAATCAGACGATTGGTCGCATACTACGCAGCCTTTCTTTCAGAAACCCTGCGTCTTGGGCAGAACAGCTCCCCTGGGCAGAATACGCTCACAATTCGCTTCCTTTGTCTGCTACCGGGTTATCTCCGTTTCAGAGTAGTCTGGGTTACCAGCCTCCTCTGTTCTCATCCCAGCTTGCCGAGTCCAGCGTTCCCTCCGCTCAAGCGTTTGTCCAACGTTGTGAGCGCACCTGGAGGAGGGTGAGGTCTGCACTTTGCCGTTACAGGGCACAGACGGTGAGAGCCGCCAATAAACGCAGGATTAAGAGTCCAAGGTATTGTTGCGGCCAGAGAGTGTGGCTTTCCACTCGCAACCTTCCTCTTACGACAGCTTCTCGTAAGTTGACTCCGCGGTTCATTGGTCCGTTCCGTGTCTCCCAGGTCGTCAATCCTGTCGCTGTGCGACTGCTTCTTCCGCGACATCTTCGTCGCGTCCATCCTGTCTTCCATGTCTCCTGTGTTAAGCCCTTTCTTCGCACCCCGTTCGTCTTCCCTCCCCCCTCCCGTCCTTGTCGAGAGCGCACCTATTTACAAGGTACATAAGATCATGGACATGCGTTCTCGGGGACGGGGTCACCAATACTTAGTGGATTGGGAGGGTTACGGTCCTGAGGAGAGGAGTTGGGTTCCGTCTCGGGACGTGCTGGACCGTTCACTCATCGATGATTTCCTCCGTTGCCGCCAGGATTCCTCCTCGAGTGCGCCAGGAGGCGCTCGGTGAGTGGGGGGGGTACTGTCATGTTTGTCATTTATTATCATGTCTTGTCCCTGTGCTCCCCATTCTATTCGTTTCCCTCTGCTGGTCTTATTAGGTTCTTTCCCTCTTTCTATCCCTCTCTCTCCCCCTCCCTCTCTCACTCTCTCGCTCTCTCTTCTCTCTATCGTTCCGTTCCTGCTCCCAGCTGTTCCTATTCCCCTAATCATCATTTAGTCTTCCCACACCTGTTCCCGATCCTTTCCCCTGATTGGAGTCCCTACTTATTCCTTTGTGTTCCGTTCCTGTCCCGTCGGTTCCTTGTTTAGTATTCACCGTGCTGTGATTGTGTTTCGCCCTGTCCTGTCGTGTTTTTTGCCTTCATCAGATGCTGCGTGTGAGCAGGTGTCTCTGTCAACTACGGCCTGCGCCTACCCGAAGCGACCTGCAGTCTGTGGCCGCTTCTCCTGTTATTCCCCTCTACAGACTAGAGGATGTCTGTTATTCCCTGTTTGGACTTGAATAAACTCTGTTTCTGTTAAGTCGCTTTTGGGTCCTCTTTCACCTGCATGACAGTACCAGAGTTTGGTTTAGTCAAATGAATCTTGTAAAACAAATATGTTTAAATTCCATTGATATTATGTTATTATAGACCCAGTGCAGTCAATGAATATGTATTTTCCTGTGATTTATCTACACTATGAGGTTGGAATAATACTGTGAAATTGTGAAAATTATGATAATGCCCTTTCAGTGTAAGAGCTGTTTGAAAAGGCCGCCTGAAATTTCAGCCTGTTTTGGTGGGTGGTGACATCACCAAGAGGTAAATTAGTTAGTAGACCAATAAGAAAGAGTTCCAAACCTCTAAGCCAATAACAACAAGTAATATGAGTTAGTTACATAAGGATGTTTAACTCAGATCTCCCCATTCTCTATGATGGACTTCTACTCATGTCAAGGTTACTACTAAAATGGTACAAGTTGGCGTTTGGCATAGCAGAATAAAGCTTGTTAAACAACCCTATATTGTTTCAATCAAATCAACATCCCAAAAATGTTCTTGCCAAAACCTAGATGGGTCTGTTTATAGTGAATTATTGTGTCGTTATAGGAACTTGTGTTATGTTAGTACTTGAATGCTCACATGCTTCCTCACATTCTGTAGCAAGATAGACTTGCCCTCATGCATACCGTAGGCCAACGTCCCCTTAGGAGTGTCTAGCGAGACCACAGCCTTATTCCTGGTGGTTGCAATGTGTTGTAGCCTACCTTGTGAGAGTTTAAGTACACTGAGAGGGAGTCTTGGTATATATAAACAGACAGGGAGTCTTGGTATATATAAACAGACAGGGAGTCTTGGTATATATATAAACAGACAGGGAGTCTTGGTATATATAAACAGAGAGGGAGTCTTGGTATATATAAACAGAGAGGGAGTCTTGGTATATATAAACAGAGAGGGAGTCTTGGTATATATAAACAGAGAGGGAGTCTTGGTATATATATAAACAGACAGGGAGTCTTGGTATATATAAACAGAGAGGGAGTCTTGGTATATATAAACAGAGAGGGAGTCTTGGTATATATAAACAGAGAGGGAGTCTTGGTATATATAAACAGAGAGGGAGTCTTGGTATATATAAACAGACAGGGAGTCTTGGTATATATAAACAGAGAGGGAGTCTTGGTATATATAAACAGAGAGGGAGTCTTGGTATATATAAACAGAGAGGGAGTCTTGGTATATATAAACAGAGAGGGAGTCTTGGTATATATAAACAGAGAGGGAGTCTTGGTATATATAAACAGAGAGGGAGTCTTGGTATATATAAACAGAGAGGGAGTCTTGGTATATATAAACAGGAAAGCCACTAAATATTAGCAGACCAACCAGCCGGCGAGTCAAGCAACAATCCCAACCTGCACAGGAGGACTGCTTATCCAAATTCTCTGTCTGCTGTTGTCATATAAACTCTCTGCAGATTTCTCTGTTATATAACTGTACAATATATACATAGAATAATCACGCCATACAATGCATTCAGAAAGTATTCACACCCCTTGACTTTTTCCACATTTTGTTGTTACAGCCGGAATGTAAAATGGATTACATTGAGATCTTGTGTCACTGACCAACACACAATACCCCATAATGTCAAAGTGGAATTATGTTTTTAGAATTATTATAATTTTTGAATTAAAAATGAAAAGCTGAAATGTTTTAAATCAATAAGTATTAAGTAAGTATTGTTATGACAATCCTAAATAAGTTCAGCAGCTTAAAATGTGTAATATAATAATAAGGTCCATGAACTCTCTCTATGCAATAATGAATGACTACCTCATCTCTGTACCCCACACATCTGTAAGGTCCCTCAGTAGAGCAGTGAATTACAAATACAGATTCAACCACAAAGGCCAGGGAAGTTTTTCCAATGCCTCGAAAAGAATGGCAAATATTGGTAGTTGCCGGAGAGGAGTGCAACCGCTCAGATATTTCACCATGAGGCCAATGGTGACTTTAAAACAGCTACAGAGTAGAGGAGAAAACTGAGGATGGATCAACAACATTGTAGTTACTCCATCATACCAACCTACTGTAAATGACAGAGTGAAAAGAAGGAAGCCTGTACAGAATACAAATACTCAAAAACATACATCCTGTTTGTGTTCAACCTTCCCAAGTTCTCTCACGTCACCCCGCTCCTCCGCTCTCTCCACTGGCTTCCAGTTGAAGCTCGCATCCGCTACAAGACCATGGTGCTTGCCTACGGAGCTGTGAGGGGAACGGCACCTCAGTACCTCCAGGCTCTGATCAGGCCCTACACCCAAATAAGGGCACTGCGTTCATCCACCTCTGGCCTGCTCGCCTCCCTACCACTGAGGAAGTACAGTTCCCGCTCAGCTCAGTCAAAACTGTTCGCTGCTCTGGCTCCCCAATGGTGGAACAAACTCCCTCACGACGCCAGGACAGCGGAGTCAATCACCACCTTCCGGAGACACCTGAAACCCCACCTCTTTAAGGAATACCTAGGATAGGATAAAGTAATCCTTCTCACCCCCCCTTAAAATATTTAGATGCACTATTGTAAAGTGGTTGTTCCACTGGATGTCATAAGGTGAATGCACCAATTTGTAAGTCGCTCTGGATAAGAGCGTCTGCTAAATGACTTAAATGTTTGCAATAAGGCACTAAAGAAATACTGCAAAGAATGTGGCAAAGAAATTAACTTTATGTCCTGAATACAAAACGTTATGTTGGGGCAAATCCAACACAACAAATCACTGAGTACCACTCTTCATATTTTCAAGTATGGTGGTGGCTGCATCATGTTGTGGGTATGCTTGTCATTGGAAAGGACTCAGGAGTAAAAAAAAAATGAAACGGAATAAAGCTAAGCACAAGCAAAATACTAGAGGAAACCTGGTTCAGTCTGCTTTCCAACAGACACTGGGAGACAAATGCATCTTTCAGCAGGACAATTACCTTAAACACAAATATACACTGGAGTAGCTTACCAAGATGACGTTGAATGTTCCTGAGTTGCCTAATTACGGTTTTGACTTAAATCGGCTTGAAAATCTATGGCAAGACTTGAAAATAGCTGTCTAGCAATGATCAACAATCAACTTGACAGGTTGAAGAATTTAAAAAAGAATAATGTGCAAATATTGTACAATCCAGATGTGCAAAGCTCTTAAGAGACTTACCCAGAAACACTCACAGCTGTAATCGCTGCCAAAGGTGATGCTAACACTCAGGGGTGTGAATACTTAAGTAAATGAGATATTTCTGTATTTCATTTTCAATAAATTTGCAAAAAAAAATCGAAAACATGTTTTCACTTTATCATTATGTGGTATTGTGTGTAGATGGGTGAGAACTCTATGTTTTTTACTAGATTACTTGTAGTTTTTCATGTTGTTTGTCTGTAGTGTTTGTAATGACTTGGTGCTCTTAATCTTGGCCAGGACGCTCTTGAAAAAGAGGTTTTAAATCTCAATGAGCCCTTCCTGGTTAAATAAAGGTAAAAAATATAAATAAATAAAAGTATAAAAAGGAAATGTAATCCATTTTGAATTCAGGCTGTAACACAACAAAATGTGGAATATGGTTAGGGGTGAATCACTTCTGAAGGCCCTGTGTATAGATTTTTAAAACAAATAGCTACAATTTGTCAAATTACTTACTAGCGACACATATCTAAGGTTTGTTTTAATGCTTAAAAACGTAATGCTTAAAAACAAGTATTTCCTATAATCTTCTAATGTTTGTTCTCTGCAAGTCTCTGAAGAGCTTCCCTAACAAGGGGTTAAATACTGGTCCATCTCTGAAGAGCTCCCTAACAAGGGGTTAAATACTGGTCCATCTCTGAAGAGCTCCCTAACAAGGGGTTAAAATCTGGTCCATCTCTGAAGAGCTTCCCTAACAAGGGGTTAAATACTGGTCCATCTCTGAAGAGCTCCCCTAACAAGGGGTTAAATACTGGTCCATCTCTGAAGAGCTCCCCTAACAAGGGGTTAAATACTGGTCCATCTCTGAAGAGCTTCCCTAACAAGGGGTTAAATACTGGTCCATCTCTGAAGAGCTTCCCTAACAAGGGGTTAAATACTGGTCCATCTCTGAAGAGCTTCTCTAACAAGGGGTTAAATACTGGTCCATCTCTGAAGATCTTCCCTAACAAGGGGTTAAATACTGGTCCATCTCTGAAGAGCTTCCCTAACAAGGGGTTAAATACTGGTCCATCTCTGAAGAGCTTCCCTAACAAGGGGTTAAATACTGGTCCATCTCTGAAGAGCTTCCCTAACAAGGGGTTAAATACTGGTCCATCTCTGAAGAGCTTCCCTAACAAGGGGTTAAATACTGGTCCATCTCTGAAGAGCTTCCCTAACAAGGGGTTAAATACTGGTCCATCTCTGAAGAGCTTCCCTAACAAGGGGTTAAATACTGGTCCATCTCTGAAGAGCTTCCCTAACAAGGGGTTAAATACTGGTCCATCTCTGAAGAGCTTCCCTAACAAGGGGTTAAATACTGGTCCATCTCTGAAGAGCTTCCCTAACAAGGGGTTAAATACTGGTCCATCTCTGAAGAGCTTCCCTAACAAGGGGTTAAATACTGGTCCATCTCTGAAGAGCTTCCCTAACAAGGGGTTAAATACTGGTCCATCTCTGAAGAGCTTCCCTAACAAGGGGTTAAATACTGGTCCATCTCAGTTGGACTTGTCTTTAAGGGTTCGTGCAGTCTGTTCGCACTGCACAGGAGGCTGGGTCTGAGTAAGTGTTGGGCACTGCAGTACCTGTTTGCTTCCACCCGCTGTGTTCCCAGCATGCCATACTCAGCTCTCAGCAGCAGATCGGCTCTCAATCTCTTACCCATGAGGAGGGGCAGACTGGCACAGAGACTGGCATAGATCTTACATAAAATTAGTTAAGCAAACAAGGCTCTTTCGATCATCGACAGCTGAACTGATTTGAAGGGAGACAAGGCCTTTAGGCCTAAATGTGTGTTTCTGTTTGCGTTGTTACTGTTTGTACTGTAGGGGTCAAAGGGGAAAGAAATATGTTCTACAGCCTCTTAAAGTAAACCAATGAGGCTTGTGGGTTTGGGCTGTTCTGCTGCTAGTGCAGTTTCATGGGTAAGAGTAGGCCAACTCAGAGGCCAGCCATCTTGCCCCCCACCACCCCACCTGCCACAACCCCCCAACCCAACCCACTCCACACCATGTGGCTCTTGTTGTCTGGAGGACAAGGTTGCTGTGGGAAAGAAGCAGACGTGGGCCGAGGCAGGGGGGGAGCCCCCCACACAGTTCAGCTCTGCCAGCTATTATGCCCACTGTAGATAGACCCCGCATCTCCCACCTGCCAGACCAGACAGACAGACCTCCTTAAAAACCATCTCCAAGGACAGCTTACAGGCAGTACAGTACAGTAGACACACACACAGCAAGGTCATTAGACCAGCTCACCTCTAAGTAGCCCACTATTCAGGATGAGTTGAGGTTCAGAGCTGTTTTTCTGCTGACATACTAAAACTATTCCACTTGTTTTGTCTGTTTCTAAACATCCTAATCTGGTTGGGAGTTTTTTTAAATTACCATAAATATACATGTTCTGGAGAGATGTACTGTAATACACAATCTATTCACAACCATATATGAGTATAACCAGCCAGACAGAGAGATAGCTATACTTTGGCTGGCTTATTTCACAGGTGGTCGTAGTTGTATGTGTGTGTGTGTGTGTGTGTGTGTGTGTGTGTGTGTGTGTGTGTGTGTGTGTGTGTGTGTGTGTGTGTGTGTGTGTGTGTGTGTGTGTGTGTGTGTGTGTGTGTGTGTGTGTGTGTGTGTGTGTGTGTGTGGGTCTGTGGGGTGAGTGAGGACATCTCCTGGCTCTGCTGATGATAACGAGGGGGAGGCCAGGCTGAGGAATGGAGGGAGGAGAGGGGAGGGGGAGGGGGGGGGGGGGATAAGAGGGAGAGTGGGATGAGGGAGAGGGGGAGGAGGAGGGGGAGGATAAGAGGGAGAGGAATAGAGGAGGGAGGGGCAGGAGGAGAAGAGAGAGAGTGGGATGAGGGAGAGGGGGAGGAGGAGAAGAGAGGAGAGGAGCAGGGAGAGGAGAAAATAGAGAAGTAAAGAAGGGAGGGGAGGGATGAGAGAAGGATAGAGCCGGGAGAGGAGAGGAGGAGAGAGGAGAGGAGGAGAGAGGAGGGATGAGAGGATGATAGAGGAGGGAGAGGAGGAGAGAGGAGAGAGTAGGGAGAGGAGGGATGGAGAGGAGGATAGAGGAGAGGAGTGAGAGAAGAGAAGGAGAGATAAGGGGGTGGAGGGGAGAGGAAAGGAGAGGAAAGGTGGGAGATGAGAGGAGAAAGGAGAGGAGAGAGGAGGAAGGGAGAGGAGGATAGAGGAGAGGAGCGAGAGAAGAGAAGGAGAGATAAGGGGGTGGAGGGGAGAGGAAAGGAGAGAGGAAATGTGGGAGATGAGAGGAGAGAGGAGGAAGTGGATAGGACAGAAAAGGGAGACTAGGGAGGGAGACAAGGGGAGATGAGAGGAGAGAGGAGAGGAGGAGAGGAGAGAAGAGAGGGTGGAGGAGAGAGGAGAGGAGGAAGGAGAGAGGAGGAAGGAGAGAGGAAAGGAGGGAGGAGAGTAGAAGAGGAGGGAGAAGAGGAGGGAGAAGAGGAGGGAGAAGAGGAGGGAGGAGGGAGGAGAGTAGAGGAGGGAGGAGGGAGGAGAGACGAGAGTAGAGGAGGGAGAGGCGGAGAGCCTCTGTCTGCCCTGGGGCGCTCTGGCACCTCCTAATTAAAAGCAGCCAGGCTGTAGGGCAGGGCAGACAGATGCTTGTCACGCCAAGGCACACACACACTTACAGTGCAGGCACACAGAGACCGGTACACAACAGACAGCCAGAAATACACATGCACACAGACAGAGATAGACACAAGTATGCACATACAGTACAGGCACGCACATGGTCACACACAGACATCCGTGTATACAAGTATGTACATAGCGCCCCCACCCACACTCTAAAACATGCACTCACACAGTCTGGCCCGTAGCAGGTGCTCTGTGTCTATCAGATACTGTACAGGTTGGACCATCCTAGTCTAGTGGCTAGCCTTGTCAATCTTCAGACTGTCACTGTGTCTCTGATCATGGGAATGTATTGTCAGCATGTCTCTCTGAGCATGGGAATGTACTGTATAGTAATCTGCTTTCATGAACCAGACCCATACAAGTTGCTGTGTGTCTGGGGTAGGTGGGAAGATCACTGCAGCCTTCCGAAGTACAAGCACACACACTCATGTCTTCTTTAAACGGACATCCCTTCCCTCCCCATGTCCCGCATCACACAGGTCGGTAGGCCCACTTCTTCAACACAGATCTTCGAAAGACGTATCAAATGATGTGGTCTAATTTTCTGTTCTTCCAGCGCTCCAACTGTTGTTGTCTTGTTGATTTACTTTGAGTTCATTTCACTTGATCGTCTGAGAGTCGTGACTGTGCAGGCTAGGAGAGGCTAGGTGGAAAGTGAGCTCTGCTCAGGGGGTTGCCAGTGGTTACCAGGACTATTTATGATGAGCTCGCTTGTCCACACAGGAAACTCCTACATAACTAACAGTAGAAAGATTCTCTTCTCAAGGACTTTAACACCATCATGTCACATACGGTATGCTTTGTGTTCAAGACAATTACTGTACAACATTCATATTTGAGGTTTGATATTCTAGTTCAGATAAAATGATCATAAGTAGTTTACTGTAAATCCCTAAACTGATCCATTATATATTTGTTTGTTTTTTTGGCCGTATAAAGACTTGGTTCACACTAGCCTATTACCAGTATGTCATTTTAGATTCCTTTAGCATTGGGGGAAAGACGGTGTGGGATTGGAGGGAAACGGTCTCAAGTGATTGACTAAGCCATACACTATTGCATGTCAGTCTATTCAATCTTTAGAGCAAGTAGAGAGAGAGAGAGAGAGAGAGTGAGATGGAGAGGGAGAGAGAAGAGGCAAGAGAGAGAGAGAGAGTGTGAGATGGAGAGGGAGAGAGAAGAGGCAAGAGAGAGAGAGAGAGAGAGATGACATTCGAAATGTGTCTATTCTTTTAAAACTTGTGAGTGTAATGTTTACTGTTTATTTTTTTATTGTTTATTTCACTTGTTTATTATCTATTTCACTTGAGAAGGAGAGAGAGTAGGCAAGAGGGAGGGAGAGAGAGAGAGAGAGAGAGAGAGAGAGAGAGAGAGAGAGAGAGAGAGAGAGAGAGAGAGAGAGAGAGAGAGAGAGAGAGAGAGAGAGAGGGCAAGAGGAGAGAGAGAGAGAGAGAGAGAGAGAGAGAGAGAGAGAGAGAGAGAGAGAGAGAGAGAGAGAGAGAGAGAGAGAGAGGAGGCAAGAGGGAGAGAGAGAGAGAGAGAGAGAGAGAGAGAGAGAGAGAGAGAGAGAGAGAGAGAGAGAGAGAGAGGCAAGAGAGAGAGAGAGAGAGAGAGAGAGAGAGAGAGAGAGAGAGAGAGAGAGAGAGAGAGAGAGAGAAGGCAAGAGGGAGAGAGAGAGAGAGAGAGAGAGAGAGAGAGAGAGAGAGAGAGAGAGAGAGAGAGAGAGAGAGAGAGAGAGAGAGAGAGAGAGAGAGAGAGAGAGAGGAGGCAAGAGGGAGGGAGAGAGAGAGAAGGCAAGAGGGAGAGAGAGTGAGAGAAGGCAAGAGGGAGGGAGAGAGAGAGAGAGATGGCAAGAGGAGAGAGAGAGAGAGAGAGAGAGAGAGAGAGAGAGAGAGAGAGAGAGAGAGAGAGAGAGAGAGAGAGAGAAGGCAAGAGGGAGAGAGAGAGAGAGAGAGAGAGAGAGAGAGAGAGAGAGAGAGAGAGAGAGAGAGAGAGAGAGAGAGAGAGAGGAGGCAAGAGGGAGGGAGAGAGAGAGAGAGAAGGCAAGAGGGAGGGGAGAGAGAGAGAGAGAGAGAGAGAGAGAGAGAGAGAGAGAGAGAGAGAGAGAGAGAGAGAGAGGAGGCAAGAGGGAGGAGAGAGAGAGAGAGAAGGCAAGAGGGAGGGAGAGAGAGAGAGAGAAGGCAAGAGGGAGGGGAGAGAGAGAGAGAGAAGGCAAGAGGGAGAGAGAGAGAGAGAGAGAGAGAGAGAGAGAGAGAGAGAGAGAGAGAGAGAGAGAGAGAGAGAGAGAGAGAGAGAGAGAGAGAGAGAGAGAGAGGCAAGAGGGAGGGGGAGAGAGAGAGAGAGAGAGAGAGAGAGAGAGAGAGAGAGAGAGAGAGAGAGAGAGAAGGCAAGAGGGAGGGAGAGAGAGAGAGAGAAGGCAAGAGGGAGAGAGAGAGAGAGAGAGAGAGAGAGAGAGAGAGAGAGAGAGAGAGAGAAGGCAAGAGGGAGGAGAGAGAGAGAGAGAGAGAGAGAGAGAGAGAGAGAGAGAGAGAGAGAGAGAGAGAGAGAGACAGGGACAGGGACAGGGACAGAGACGGGGAGTGAGCGAGAGAGATAGACAGAGACAGAGAGAGACAGAAAGAGAGAGAGAGAGAGAGAGAGAGAGAGAGAGAGAGAGAGAGAGAGAGAGAGAGAGAGAGAGAGGAGGCAAGAGGGAGAGAGAGAGAGAGAGAGAGAGAGAGAGAGAGAGAGAGAGAGAGAGGAGGCAAGAGGGAGAGAGAGAGAGAGAGAGAAGGCAAGAGGAGAGAGAGAGAGAGAGAGAGAGAGAGAGAGAGAGAGAGAGAGAGAGAGAGAGAGAGAGAGAGAGAGAGAGAGAGGAGGCAAGAGGGAGGGAGAGAGAGAGAGAGAGAGAGAGAGAGGAGGCAAGAGGGAGGGAGAGAGAGAGAGAGAGAGAGAGAGAGAGAGAGAGAGAGAGAGAGAGAGAGAGAGAGAGAGAGAGAGAGAGAGAGGAGGCAAGAGGGAGGAGAGAGAGAGAGAGAGAGAGAGAGAGAGAGAGAGAGAGAGAGAGAGAGAGAGAGGAGGCAAGAGGGAGGGAGAGAGAGAGAGAGAAGGCAAGAGGGAGAGAGAGTGAGAGAAGGCAAGAGGGGGAGAGAGAGAGAGAGAGAGAGAGAGAGAGAGAGAGAGAGAGAGAGAGAGAGAGAGAGAGAGAGAGAGAGAGAGAGAGAGAAGGCAAGAGGGAGGGAGAGAGAGAGAGAGAAGGCAAGAGGGAGAGAGAGAGAGAGAGAGAGAGAGAGAGAGAGAGAGAGAGAGAGAGAGAAGGCAAGAGGGAGGGAGAGAGAGAGAAGGCAAGAGGGAGAGAGAGTGAGAGAAGGCAAGAGGGAGAGAGAGAGAGAGAGAGAGTGAGAGAGAGAAAGATAGCTCAATTTAAATTGAATAGAGAGAAGGGGAGAGAGATAGGTTGTGTGTGTGTGTGTGTGTGTGTGTGTGTGTGTGTGTGTGTGTGTGTGTGTGTGTGTGTGTGTGTGTGTGTGTGTGTGTGTGTGTGTGTGTGTGTGTGTGTGTGTGTGTGTGTGTGTGTGTGTGTGTGTGTGTGTGTGAGGAACATAAATAGATAGAGGGACAGAAAGAGAGGGAGGATGAGACCTCTGGGTGTGTGTGTATGCCTGACGATTTGAAAACAGCGTTTGTTCGTGAGTAACACAGAGTACACAAATCCCCCCAACTTGATTTTTTGGCAGTGATCAGACCTCCCACCCACGACACCCTCTTCAAGCCTCCTCCCACCCTCTTCAAGCCTCCTCCCACCCTCTTCAAGCCTCCTCCCACCCTCTTCAAGCCTCCTCCCACCCTCTTCAAGCCTCCTCCCACCCTCTTCAAGCCTCCTCCCACCCTCTTCAAGTCTCCTCCCACCCTTTTCAAGTATCCTCCCACTTCCTCTGTTCAGCTGCTTTGCTCTGTGATGGCTGCTTACTCACACACAACACAACCTGATGAGGAGGTGGAAGAGGATGGTACTCACACATGACCACGATCACACACTCACACACACTGCAGAGACAGCCCCTTAAAGCCCGCAGACCATGAGCTAGTTTCTCGTCATGTTACTGTGATAGGGCCACAGGGCCTAAGCAGGCATTATACCACTATAGGATAGGGCCTCAGCAGGCATTATAACACTATAGGACAGGGCCTCAGCAGGCATTAAAACACTATAGGACAGGGCCTCAGGACCTCAGCAGGCATTTTAACACTATAGGACAGGGCCTCAGCAGGCATTATAACACTATAGGACAGGACCTCAGCAGGCATTATAACACTATAGGACAGGGCCTCAGCAGGCATTATAACACTATAGGACAGGGCCACAGGGCCTCAGCAGGCATTATAACACTATAGAACAGGGCCTCAGCAGGCATTATAACACTATAGGACAGGGCCACAGGGCCTCAACAGGCATTATAACACTATAGGACAGAGCCTCAGCAGGCATTATAACACTATAGGACAGGGCCTCAGCAGGCATTATAACACTATAGGACAGGACCTCAGCAGGCATTATAACACTATAGAACAGGGCCTCAGCAGGCATTATAACACTATAGAACAGGGCCTCAGCAGGCATTATAACACTATAGGACAGGGCCACAGGGCCTCAGCAGGCATTATAACACTATAGGACAGGGCCTCAGCAGGCATAATAACACTATAGGACAGAGACTCAGCAGGCATTATAACACTGTAGGACAGGGCCACAGGGCCTCAGCAGGCATTATAACACTATAGGACAGAGCCTCAGCAGGCATTATAACACTATAGGACAGGACCTCAGCAGGCATTATAACACTATAGGACAGAGCCTCAGCAGGCATTATAACACTATAGGACAGGGCCTCAGCAGGCATTATAACACTATAGGACAGGGCCTCAGCAGGCATTATAACACTATAGGACAGGGCCTCAGCAGGCATTATAACACTATAGGACAGAGCCTCAGCAGGCATTATAACACTATAGGACAGGGCCTCAGCAGGCATTATAACACTATAGGACAGGGCCTCAGCAGGCATTATAACACTATAGGACAGGGCCTCAGCAGGCATTATAACACTATAGGACAGGGCCTCAGCAGGCATTATAACACTATAGGACAGGGCCTCAGCAGGCATTATAACACTATAGGAGAGGGCCTCAGCAGGCATTATAACACTATAGGACAGGGTCTCAGCAGGCATTATAACACTATAGGACAGGACCTCAGCAGGCATTATAACACTATAGGACAGGGCCTCAGCAGGCATTATAACACTATAGGACAGGGCCTCAGCAGGCATTATAACACTATAGGACAGAGCCTCAGCAGGCATTATAACACTATAGGACAGGGCCTCAGCAGGCATTATAACACTATAGGACAGGGCCTCAGCAGGCATTATAACACTATAGGACAGGGCCTCAGCAGGCATTATAACACTATAGGACAGGGCCTCAGCAGGCATTATAACACTATAGGACAGGGCCTCAGCAGGCATTATAACACTATAGGACAGGGCCTCAGGGTATCATTTACCTGTCCACTATGGGACTATGGATGATAATTAGCTGCCATTATTACACCTCAGTATTGTATGAATGGATTATCGTGTAGCTTGTACTGTTATAGTTAAATGGCCGTCTAGATCAGGGTGGACAAACATTTTGGCTCGAGGGACACTTTGGGATTTTGAAATTCAACGGAGGGACGCATTTTTGGGGGGACCAATTGCTTGTTAAAATCTATTTGCAGGGGCCTACCGAGTACCGCAGCGGTCTAAGGCACTGCATCGCAGTGCTAGAGGTGTCACTACAGACCCGGGTTCGATCCCAGGCTGTGTCACAGCTGTGACCGGGAGACCCATGAGGCGGCGCACAATTGGCCAGCGTCGTCCGGTTAGGAGAGGGTTTGGCAGGCTGAGATTTCCTTGTCCCACGGCGCTCTAGCTACTCCTGTGGCGGGACAAGCACATGCACGGTGACGTGGTCGCCAGGTGTACGGTGTTTCCTCCGACACATTGGTGCAGCTGGGTTGGATGGGCATTGTCAAGAAGCAGTGTGGCTTAGCTGGGTTGTGTTTCGGAGGACACACGGCTCTCGACCTTCGCCTCTCCCGAGTCCGTACGGGAGTTGCAGCGATGGGACAAGACTGTAACTACTTCAAATTGGATACCATGAAATTGGGGATAAAAATGTGTAAAAAAATATATATATATATTAAATAAGTATTTAAAATATATATATATGTCTTGCGGGATGGATTGAAGTGCCCACCTTGATCTAGATTGTGGTTTTGCAAAGGCAGGGGAGGGTAGAAAGAGACATGGCAGGGTTGTTGCCATGTGGGATGTTGGTACTCCACTGTAAACATGCCTGTCTGAGCATTGTACTGCCTGTTGCATTCCCACACACTAGAGCTGCGCACACACACGCGAAAGAGGCTGGCTGTGCCTGGGTTGTATTGTTAACACACTGATGTAAAAGTATCCGGAATGCTGTAACAAAACAACCTCTGGGATCAGGTTCAACTGTGATAAACCTTGTTGTCCCAGTGAGTGACTGAAATGAAAGAGCCCTGGTAGTTTTATTCAATAGACAGAGGTGTGGTGCGCTACGGTGGCACATGTTGGCTATCCACAATTATAAACTGGGTGGTTCGAGCCCTGGATGCTGATTGGCTGAAAGCCGTAGTATATCAGACCGTATACCATTGGTATGACAAAATGTGTATTTTTACTGTGCTAATTATGTTAGTAACCAGTTTATAATAGCAATAAGGCACCTCAGGGGTTTGTGGTATATGGTCAATATACCATGGCTAAGGGCTGTATCCAGGCACTCCGCGTTGTGTCATTCATAAGAACAGCCCTTAGCGGTGGTATATTGACCATATACCACACCCCCTCGGGCCTTATTGCTTAAGTAACCCTTTTCGTGTGTTGACACACACACACACACACACACACACACACACACACACACACACACACACACACACACACACACACACACACACACACACACACACACACACACACACACACACACACACACACACACACACACACACACACACACACACACACCTTTCTCTGCAGGGTGGGTCTACTGGTGTAATCATCATCAGATATCAATCATTGACTAATGACTGACATGTAGAGAGAATGAAGGAGCCCTGATCCAAACCCATTCTCACTTATGGTTTGAAAGGAAATCTCAGGCTAGCATGCATCTACAACAGATGCATTGTGACGGGGGCAGAATAATGAATCTGTCAGTCATCTGCCGACCTACACACCTAATATAGCCTGATATAACCTGATATAGCCTGATATAACCTGATATAACCTAATATAGCCTGATATAGCCTGATATAACCTGATATAGCCTGATATAGCCTGATATAGCCTGATATAACCTGATATAGCCTGATATAACCTGATATAGCCTGATATAGCCTGATATAACCTGATATAACATGATATAGCCTGATATCGCCTGATATAACCTGATATAACCTGATATAGCCTGATATAGCCTGATATAGCCTGATAGGGGATGTAATAGCCTGAGCCTGAATTAACCTGATATAGCCTGATATAACCTGATATAACCTGATATAACCTGATATAGCCTGATATAACCTGATATAACCTGATATAGCCTGATATAACCTGATATAATCTGATATAGAATGACATAACCTAATATAGCCTGATATAACCTGATATAACCTGATATAGAATGATATGACCTAATATAGCCTGATATAGAATGATATAACCTAATATAGCCTAATATAACCTGATATAGCCTGATATAGAATGATATAACCTAATATAGCCTGATATAACCTGATATAGAATGATATAACCTAATATAGCCTGATATAGCCTGATATAGAATGATATAACCTAATATAGCCCAATATAACCTGATATAGCCTAATATAACCTGATATAGCCTGATATAGAATGATTTAACCTAATATAACCTGATATAGCCTGATATAGAATGATATAACCTAATATAGCCTGATATAGCCTGATATAGAATGATATAACCTAATATAGCCTGATATAGAATGATATAACCTAATATAGCCTAATATAACCTGATATAGAATGATATAACCTGATATAGCCTAATATAACCTGATATAACCTAATATAGCCTAATATAACCTGATATAGAATGATATAACCTAATATAACCTGATATAGAATGATATAACCTAATATAGCCTAATATAACCTGATATAGCCTGATATAGAATGATATAACCTAATATAGCCTAATATAACCTGATATAGAATGATATAACCTGATATAGCCTAATATAACCTGATATAGAATGATATAACCTGATATAGCCTAATATAACCTGATATAGAATGATATAGCCGAATATAACCTGATATAGAATGATATAACCTGATATAGCCTAATATAACCTAATATAACCTGATATAACCTGATTTAGCTTTGACCATTGAGAGCCGGCCCGCTGGATTCTCTCTATTTCTGGGCATGATTATGAGGGTGTAATGTTGTTGCAGGTGTTTAATAAAAATATATACATTTCTGTTATGTAAAATCTGTAAGATTTACTAAAATGTTGTTGTATAATTTTCTGATATAACTGTTTGAAGGTGCTATTCGGTCACTTTATTATTACGTTGCCCTTTTTCAAACCCGTTCCAGTATTCCATTGAAGATGCTCTTGAGGAAGTCTCAAGACAACAAGGAGATGTCACTGTCATGCCAAGGCATTATATTACCACAAGTGCATGCATGTGCATGATTGTGTGATGTAATTACTAAGACATTACATGCTTCTGACAATAACCAACACACAACAGAGTGACTGCACTGCAATCTAGTCAACAAGTCATCATCAATTGTACTGCTTCCTTAGTACAGTTTGACTTTCTAGTAAAGGAGAGACTTGTTGAAATGAGACCAGCCACAGTTTAGGCAGTAAGTGTGGGGTACATGCAGACCCTTTAATGTAAAATAAACCCTGAGGATGTATCATAATGTGAACACTGAACTCTACTCACTTCAACAGAGATCTTTACTAATGAGTTGGTGTGAACGAAAGATGTTACTGACCTTTTAGCAGATAGGCGTTTTGTATTTGAGTTTCTTCCTCTCACGCTACTCTCAGTCCCTGTCTGTCAGGAAGCAGAGTCCTGTCCTCTGTGGCAGGCATGCGAAAGTGAGAGAGAAACAAAGAGAGGTAGACAGAGACAGAAGAGCTCGACTTTGCTCTGAAGGTGTGTCACTGATTTAGGAAGTGTGGGGAAATTGAACAGTACCAACAGTTAAAATGTGAACACCCACCCACCTACCTACCAAAACCCCTCCCTCTCTCCAGGCCCAACTATTTGGCAGTGTTCCCCACACGTCCACCTGTGCTGTGTGGAGGGTAGGAGAGTGACGCACACACAGGCCAAGCCTACAAATCAACCTGCTCACACAGTAATGGCATTGGGGCTGGGCCTGGGACAAGAACTGGATTTGTTTGGGGATTATGATAAGGCTTGGTGCTATGGCCAGGTCTGTGGCTTGGGTTTGAAACAATAGCTGGGGCTAGGGCTGGTTCTGAAACCCAGGTGGGTCTGGTCTGGGACTTTGGGTGGGAATAGAACTGGGGTATGTTTGGACTGGGGCTGGAACTGAAATAGAAGCTGAGACTGGGTCTCTAGAACTGGGACTGGGTCTCTAGAACTGGGACTGGGTTTGGGATTGGAGCTAAGGCTGAAATTGGTGCTCTAGAACTGGGGCTAGGACTGGGGTTGTCTAAGGTTGTGGTAGGGGCTCAATACAAAGCCCTTGCTGCCAGGAATTAAGCAATATAATATTACAAAGGCAAATAACAGTGAAGAAAGGCAATGACATAAGTGGGCTATCTTTGTTTTTATGTTGGGTCAGGGTGTGTGCTGTGGTGTGGTGGGCTATCTGATTGTGTGATCGCGTTGGGTGTGTGCTGGTGTGTGTCGGTTGGTACCTGGTGGCAGGTAGAAACACACATCATTGTGAAGGCTCTTTAGACTCGTATTGAGAACATTATGAAAAGGTGTAATCAGTGATGTCAATTACCAAGTATAGACCTACTGTATACCTATATTCTTTGGGTCAATCAAGGTTGGGCCTCAGACCTCATATGGCCTGCTGAGGTTTTTTTCTTCTTTTTAGCTGTACAGTATTAAAAGAGTAGCTACAAATCTTTCTTGTTTCCTTGCTTGTTTATTTTTGTCTCAAATTTGTAAATGTGTCCACTATTTTTGAAAATTTGTCAACATCCATGTCTCCCAGTATTACCCTCCGAAAGCACAGAGGCGTATAAGGGAGGGGCCCAAGTATCAGGTTGGGCACTGCAATTAAATGGCCCCAAAAACGGATGTTTGGTTTTCATTGCTTGTGAAGAACCAGCCTTAGAAAACAGGTGTGCTGTGCACTATTAAAATACTTACAGTAATACAATAGCACACAAACAAGAATGTCTGCTTCAAGTTAAATATGCTGTTACACAATTGCTGCTTGTTTTAACTTCTACAAACACATGCATACGTTGAGTCATTTTAATTTGAAATATCATTGAAAACGTAATGAGTCCCTCTCAACACAGTGATTTAAAACAATGCAATTAGCAGTGGCCACTACTACTACACTGATTACCATAAAACCCCTCAGCAAGGTCTCAAACGCCTGGCTAATTGCTGTTGGCTTTTCATTCTGATCACAAACCAAGGACAATGACTGGACAGAGAATAGATAATTAAAAGGGAAGACATTCACTCTTTTCTGTGTTTTATTAGGAGCCCAACTAACTGTTGCTAAAGCAGCTCCTCTTCCTGGGGTCCACACAGAACATAAAGAACCTCCTCTTTCTGGGGTCCACACAGAACATAAAGAACCTCCTCTTTCTGGGGTCCACACAGAACATAAAGCAGCTCCTCTTCCTGGGGTCCACACAGAACCTAAAAAACCTACTCTTCCTGGGGTCCACACAGAACATAAAGAACCTCCTCTTCCTGGGGTCCACACAGAACCTAAAGAACCTCCTCTTCCTGGGGTCCACACAGAACAAAAAGCAGCTACTCTTCCTGGGGTCCACACAGAACATAAAGAACCTCCTCTTCCTGGGGTCCACACAGAACATAAAGAACCTACTCTTCCTGGGGTCCACACAGAACATAAAGAACCTCCTCTTTCTGGGGTCCACACAGAACATAAAGCAGCTCCTCTTCCTGGGGTCCACACAGAACATAAAGAACCTCCTCTTCCTGGGGTCCACACAGAACCTAAAGAACCTCCTCTTCCTGGGGTCCACACAGAACATAAAGCAGCTACTCTTCCTGGGGTCCACACAGAACATAAAGAACCTCCTCTTCCTGGGGTCCACACAGAACATAAAAACATGACATAATACAGAATATTAATTTATAAGAACAGCTCAGGATAGGGTGAGGGTGGGGTGAAGGTGTTAAATAAAGTTTCAATAAAAACATTTAGATAAAAAAGGTGGGTGAGGGTAGTGGTAAGGTGGGTGAGGGTAGTGGTAAGGTGGGTGAGGGTAGTGGTAAGGTGGGTGAGGATAGTGGTATGGTGGTAAGGGTAGTGGTAAGGTGGGTTAAGGTAGTGGTAAGGGTAGTGGTAAGGTGGGTTAGGGTAGTGGTATGGTGGGTGAGGGTAGTGGTAAGGTGGGTTAAGGTAGTGGTAAGGGTAGTGGTAAGGTGGGTTAGGGTAGTGGTATGGTGGGTGAGGGTAGTGGTAAGGTGGGTGACGGATAGTGGTAAGGTGGGTGAGGGTAGTGGTAAGGTGGGTGAGGGTAGTGGTAAGGTGGGTGAGGATAGTGGTATGGTGGTAAGGGTAGTGGTAAGGTGGGTTAAGGTAGTGGTAAGGTGGGTGAGGGTAGTGGTAAGGTGGGTGAGGGTAGTGGTAAGGTGGGTGAGGGTAGTGGTAAGGTGGGTTAAGGTAGTGGTAAGGGTAGTGGTAAGGTGGGTTAGGGTAGTGGTAAGGTGGGTGAGGGTAGTGGTAAGGTGGGTGAGGTAAGGGTAGGTACGGGGATGGGACAGGGTAGGGTATAAGGTGTGGGTGGGTGGGAGAGGGGTTAGGGAGAGGGTAGGTGTAGGGAAGGCACGTGCACAGATTGGACTTTACCTGTACAGAGCACATTCCCCATTGCCATTTCAGTCTCCAAAGTGCCCTTTTGGTTGGTGGTATAATTTTTCACAAAAATATTAGTTTTTGTATAAATATCAACCGTCCGCTGGTTGCGGAGACAGGGAGACCGGTTGCGCCGTTCCCCAGTCTGCTTTGTATGGAGATTGCGCGCGCCCGGTATCCAAACATGTATTGTCTGAGAAATGCGGTCACCGGTCGAGTGTCTCTTGCTATCAAGCTACCTAGTTTAAAAATCAACGGTACTGCCACATCAGCATAACATTCGATTAACACTTGATTTAGCCTACATCATCATTTTTCTGTCTGGTTGGCTCATATGCGCAGCGCTGACAGGCAGAAAGACAGAGCCGTTTCACTCTTGCTACACCTTTCGTAAAAATAGCCTACCGTCGGCTACACATATTACTCAAATGTAAATTTGCGGACTTGCTACGTCTCAACCGCTACCTCGTGGTAGCGCACGACAAGTTTTGTCGTGTCACCCGACAGTTGTGTCATGTTGAGCCAACACTCAGTAGGCTAAACGTAAATGGCAGTGCTTGATTTAGGCCGGAGTTTACCAGAGCTGAGTAGGCTACCGGCACCTCCAATTCTCTACTGGGCTCCTGTTCCTCATAGACCATTACTGTAGCCTGTAAAAGTATTGTGGAGCTCCTGTGCATTTAAACAGTAGCCTACCGGCACCTAAAATGAATAGGTTACCGGGCACCTATATATGTCTAAGTAAAGCACTGGTAAATGGTAAATAGTAGAGCCATGTTTTTTAAACAGCTGAATGTAAAGACCTTTTCTTGATATTTGAGACTCGTTTTATTTCGTTTTTACCTGAAATTGCAGTAACAGCCTGTTACATTTTGAAAAAGTCGCAGTAGCTGCTGGCTGCACTGAGCCATGTAAAACTATGGAAGCTCTTGTTGTTGATGTAGCTCACAAGTAGGATAGGTTTCTTTCATTTGAAACATTGTGTACTGATTTCAGAGGTGGCACCACAGGTCCCAGAGCGGTTGGGGGGGGGGGGGGGGGTATTTTCCTGGTGCACAGAGTTTTTCCTGATCTGGTAGTAAGGTAACCAAACCAACTCTGGACCCTAGTTGTAGCTTATGACTTAGTCATAAATCAGTGGAATAAACAACAAGGTTTTATTTAGGCTATGTATGATGGGACCAGATAATTTTTCTAATCAGGTCATACGTTTTTTTTGTTTTTACTCCTGGAAAAACTCCTGGCCCTTAGGAGGATGAAAACATTAAAACCCTTTACACAGCAGACAAAGACCCAATTTGCAATGAGCACTCGGGACGCCGGCATTCCTACAAAGTGGTCGAGCGCCATGCGACAGGTTTTTTTGCCCATCGCCTCACGTTCACCGGGCGCCCGCGAATATGCCAACTTGTCAAGCGGCTGACAAGTACCCGCCCTTCTCCCGGGTACACTACAGCTACCAGTTGGAGTGTCAAGCCAGCGGTATGCGTACACCCTGTCACCACTTATTTCTTATATATTTATATTTATTATTTAAGATACATTGTATGCCATGTCCATTTAAAAATGGTTTGTGGAAAAATACTGTTAATGTGTGTAATATATCAGATAACAAGGGCCAGTCATGGTCACGTGGATCCACTAGTGACAACGAATCCACCTAAATCAAATGTTATTGTAATGTATTTGCAGGCTTCTCACACAGTAGTGCAATGGTGACAAAAGTGACAAAGTAATCAAATAAGTAACACAGGGAAGCAAGCAAATAAGCGAAAGTGTAAATATATAACAGCGTAGGGCCTAATGAAAAGGACAACATTAACTAAATCAAGTACAAGAGGCATGCAGATAAAATAAAATATAACTGAAAATACCTTTTTTTTTTAAAGCCACAATTTTGTATGGACATGGTTTTCCCATGTGACTGGAGTGGAATAGTGTACAGTGCAGTAGCAGCATATTATTATATGTAAGTATACATGTACTGTGCATTTGGAAAGTATTCAGACCCCTTCCCCTTTTCCACATTTTGTTACGTTACAGCCTTATATTTAAATGGATTAAATAAAGAAAACATGTCATCATCATCTACACACAATACCCCATAATGACAAAGTGTAAAACATTTATGACAAATAAAAAAACAGAAATACCTTATTTACATAAGTATTTAGACCCTTTGCTATGAGTCTCAAAATTGAGCTCAGGTTCATCCTTTTCTGTGGTGAACATCGTTGAGATGTTTCTACAATTTGATTGGAATCCACCTGTGGTAAATTCAATTGATTGGACATGATTTGATACACAGTTGACAGTGCATGTCTTTGCAAAAACCAAGCCGTGAGGTCGAAGGAATTGTCCATAGAGCTCCGAAATATCACATTTACATAAGTATTCAGACCTTTTACTCAGTACTTTGTTGAAGCACCTTTTGGTAGTGATTACAGCCTAGAGTCTTTTGGGTATGCCCCTACAAGCTTGCCACATCTGTATTTGGGGAGTTTCTCCCATTCTTCTCTGCAGATCCTCTCAAGCTCTGTCAGATTGGATGGGGAGCGTCTCTGCACAGCTATTTTCAGGTCTCTCCAAAGATGTTCGATCGAGTTCAAGTTCGGGCTCTGACTGGGACACTCAAGGACATTTAGAGACTTGTCCAAATGCCACTCTTGCATTTTCTTGGATGTGTGCTTAGGGTCGTTGTCCTGTTTGAAGGCGAACCTTCACCCCAGTCTGGGGTCTTGAGCGCTCTGGAGCAGGTTTACATCAAGGATCTCTCTGTACTTTGCTCCATTCATCTTTCCCTCGATCCTGACTAGTCTCCCAGTCGCATCCCCTTAGGGGAGGTGCAAGGTTTCCTCCAGATGTGACACTTAGCATTCAGGCCAAAGAGTTCAATCTTGGTTTCATCAGACCAGAGAATCTTCTTTCTCATGGAGAGTCCTCTAGGTGCCTTTTGGCAAACTCCAAGCGGGCTGTCACGTGCCCTTTACTGAGAAGTGGCTTCCATCTGGCCACTCTACCAGAAAGGCCTTCCTGACCAAGGCCCTTCTCCCACGATTGCTCATTTTGGCCGGGCAGCCAGTTCTATAAAGAAGTCATTTTTTGATACCCTTCCCCAGATCTGTGCCTTCAACGCAATCCTGTCTTTGAGCTCTACAGACAGATTCCTTCAACCTCATGGCTTGGTTTTTGCTCTGACATGCACTGGCAATTGTGGGACCTTATATTGACAGGTGTGTGCCTTTTCAAATCATGTCCAATCAATTTTATTTACCACAGGTGGACTCCAATCAACTTGTAGAAACATCTCAGGGTAGATCAATGGAAACAGGATGTACCCGAGCAACATGTTGGGTCTCATAGCAAAGGGACTGAACACTTACAGTTGAATTTGGAAGTTTACCGACATAACTATATCGACATAACCTGAAAGGCCGCTCAGCAAGGAAGAAGCCACTGCTCCAAAACCGTCATAAAAAAGGCCAACTACGTTTTGCAACTGCACATGGGGACAAAGATTGTACTTTTTGGATAAAAATGAAATAAAAAATAGAACTGTTTAGCCATAATGACCATCGTTATGTTTGGCGGAAAAAGGGGGAGGCCTGCAAGCCAAAGAACACCATCCCAACCGTGAAGCACAGGGGTGGCAGCATCATGTTGTGGGGGTGCTTTGCTGCAGGAGGGACTGGTGCACTTCACAAAATAGATGTCTCATGAAGAAGTAAAATTATGTGGATATATTGAAGCAACATCTCAAGACATCAGTCAGGAAGTTAAAGCTTGGTGGCAAATGGGTCTTCCAACTGGAAAATGACCCAAAACATACTTCCAAAGTTGTGACAAAATGGCTTAAGGACAACAAAGTCAAGGTATTGGAGTGGCCATCACAATCACCTCAATCCTATAAATAATTTGTGGGCAGAACTGAAAAAGCATGTGCGAGCAAGGAGGCCAAAAAAGCTGACTCAGTTACACCAGCTCTGTCAGGAGGAATGGGCCAAAGTTCACCCAACTTATTGTGGGAAGCTTGTGGAAGGCTACCCAAAACGTTTGACCCAAGTTAATCAATTTAAAGGCAATACTACCAAATACTAATTGAGTGTATGTAAACTTCTGACCAACTGGGAATGTGATGAAAGAAATAAAAGCTGAAATAAATCATTCTCTCTATTATTCTGACATTTCACGTTCTTAAAATAAAGTGGTGGTCCTAACTGACCTAAAACAGGGATTTCTCATTGTTTTCAAAGTAGCCACCCTTGGCATTCTCTCAACCCTTATCACAAGGGAGTCACCTGGAATGTATTTCAATTAACGGGTGCGCTAGCGGGACAACTTTCAATGAAACGGGGGGGGGGTTGAGTATGGCACCCCACATCAAAACATTTTTCCAATGGCACAGGTTTCATAAATTCACAAATCGCGATTAAATGTTCACTTACTTTCTGAAAATCTTCCTCTGATTTGTCATCCAAAGGGTTCCAGCTATAACATGTAGTGTTGTTTTGTTAGATAAAATCCTTTATATCCCAAAAAGTCTGTTTAGTTGGCACCATCGATTTGAGCAATCCACTCGCTCATAATGCAGAGAAAGGAATCCGGAAATCTTCCCCTAAACTTTGTTTCAACAAGTCAAATTAAATTTCTATATACTCCTCAGATACCCTAAAATGTAATTAAACTATAATATTTTTTTATGGAAAGAAGTATGTTCAATAGGAAACCGATTTTAGCAGGTGCGTCCTGTCTTCATGGCATGCAAATACAAATTTCCGAAGACTGTGTCCTTCTACTAAAACTGTTATTTCCTATTCATTTTTGAAGTTACAAGCCTGAAAACTTGAACATAGACTGTTGACACCCCATAGGAATTGCATCCAGGGAGCTACTTTTCAGTATGACCTTACTATTGCTATTGTAAGACGATGGTCTCCCCCAAAAAATTATATTTCCGATTGTTTTTTCTTAGGATTTTCTCCAACCATATCTATTGTGTGATATTCTCCTACATTATTTTCACATTTCTACAGACTTTAAAATATTTTATTTCCAATGATACCAATTATATGCATATCCTTTAGGGCCTGAGATACAGGCGGTTTACTTTGGGCACGTCATTCAGGCGGAAATTGAGGGGAAAAGGGGCCTAAACCCTAAGAAGTTGTAATTAAATCCGTTTTACCTAATGTCTACCAGCATGTCATATGTGCAACCAGATGAAAAAAAACAACTCTAAACCACATTTACACCACACACAGAGACGCATACAAAGCTCTCCCCTGCCATCCATTTGGCAAATATGAACCTGAATTCTATTATCCTGATTCCTGCTTTCAAGCGAAAACTAAAGCAGGAAGTACCAGTGACTCGCTCAATACAGAAGTGGTCAGATGAAGCGGATGCTACACTACAGGACTATTTTTCTAGCACAGACTGGAATATGTTCCGGGATTCATCCAATGACATTGAGAACTATACGACCTCAGTCACCGACTTCATCAATAAGTGCATCGAGGACACCGTCCCCACAGTGACAGTACATACATATCCCAACCAGAAGCCATGGATTGCAGGCAACATGTGCACTGAGCTAAAGGCTAGAGCTGCCACTTTCAAGGAGCAGGACACCAATCAGGACGCTTATAAGAAATCCTGCTGAATATTTCAGACGAACCATCAAACAGGTAAGGCGTCAATACAGGACAAATGTTGAATCTTAAAACACCAACTCTGGCGCTCATCGGATGTGGCAAACTATTACGGACTACAAAGGAAAACCCAGCCGTGAGCACTGAGTACACATCCAGACGGATTACCAGGATGGGTGCTCAGAGCATGTGTGGACCAACTGGCAAGTGTCTTCACTGATATTTTCAACCTCTCCCTGACCGAGTCTGTAATACCTAAATGTTTCAAGCAGACCACCATAGTCCCTGTACCAGAGAATGCAAAGGTAACCTTCCTAAATGACTACCGCCCCGTAGCACTCACGTCGGTATGCATGAAGTGCTTTGAAAGGCTGGTCATGGCTCACATCAACACCATCATCCCGGAAACCCTAGACCCACTCCAATTCACATACCATCCCAACAGATCCACAGATGACTCAATCTCAATCCAAACTGCCCTTTCCCACCCGGAAAAAAGGAACTCCTATGTGAGAATGCTGTTCATTGACCACAGCTCAGCATTCAACACCATAGTGCCCACAAACCTCATGACTAAGCTAAGGACTCTGGGACTTAACACCTCCCTCTGCAACTGGATCCTGAATTTCCTGACGTGCCACCCCCAGGTGGTAAGGGTAGGCAACAACACATCTGCCACGCTGATCCTCAACACCGGGGCCCCGCAGGGGTGCGTGCTTAGTCCCCTCCTGTACTTCCTGTTCACTCATGACTGTGTGGCCAAACACGGCTCCAACACCATCAGTGGTAGGCCTAATCCCAGACAACGGTGAGACAGCCTATAGGGAGGAGGTCAGAGACATGTCAGTGTGGTGCCAGGACAACAACCTCTCCCTCAATGTGAGCAAGACAAAGGAGCTGATTGCAGACTACAGGAAAATGAGAGCCGAACAAGCCCCCATTAACATCGACAGGGCTGTAGTGGAGCGGGTCGAGAGTTTCATGTTCCTTGGGTCCACATCACCAACAAACTATCATGGTCCAGACACACCAAGACAGTAGTGAAGAGGGCACATCAACACCTTTCCCCCTCAGGAGACTGAAATGATTTGGTTTCGGTCCTCAGATCCTCAAAAAGATCTACAGCTGCACCATCGTGAGCATCCTGACTGGTTGCATCATCGCCTGGTATGGCGACTGCTCGGCATCCGACCATATGGCGCTACAGAGGGAAGTGCGTACAGTCCAGTACATCACTGGGGCCAAGCTTTCTGCCATCCAGGACCTATATACCAGGCGGTGTCAGAGGGTAGTGCATACGGCCCAGTACATCACTGGGGACAAGCTTTCTGCCATCCAGGACCTATATACCAGGCGGTGTCAGAGGGTAGTGCATACGGCCCAGTACATCACTGGGGCCAAGCTTTCTGCCATCCAGGACCTATATACCAGGCGGTGTCAGAGGAGGCCCTAAAATGGTCAAATACTTCACCCAAGTCAAAGACTGTTCACTCTGCTACCGCATTGCAAGCGGTACCGGAGTGCCAAATCTAGGTCCAAAAGGCTCCTTAAAAGCTTCTACGTCCAAGCCATAATTAATCAAATGGCCACACATACTTTTTGCATTGACCCCCACCCCCCACCCCCCATGTTTTTACACTGCTGCTACTCGCTGATTATTATCTATGTATTGGCACTTCATCCCTACCAACATTTACAAATGACCTCGACTAACCTATATAACCTCATTAGTGTTATGTAATTTTATTGTGTTACTTTTAAAAATATATATATTTTTTTACCTTAGTTTATTTACCTTAGTTTATTTAGCGTCTGCTAAATGGCATATATTATTTTCTTAATTCTATTTCTTGAACAGCATTGTTGGTTAAGTGCTTGTAAGTAAGCATCTCACAGTAATGTTTACACCTGTTGTATTCTGTAACATTTGATTTGAATTCACTAATACCCACATTTTCACTAGCAATGAGCTTTTACCACATGCAATGATTTGCATGATATTGATACAAATTAAGCATGTTTTTTTTGTAATGTTGTAAGGTAGTACTGAACTTTTGATTTCATTTCAGAGGGGTAATCGTTCATTTTCGATAGGCTAATGTTACTTGGGGAAGAATGCTATTATTAACTCTGTGCAATGAGTGTAGCCTATAGACGAGAAAATAAACTCTTTAATTGTCTGCACATGCTTGGGAATTGTTGCCACAGTTATACCCCCACCCCGCTAGGGTAAGGGTATAAGGTAAGGGTGGGTGAGGGGTAGGAAGAGCGTAGGGGTAGGGTATACGGTGAGAGTGGTTGAGTGGTAGTGTAGGGGTAGGGTGAGGGTCAGGGTAGGGTATACCGGTATGGGTGGGTAAGTGGTAGGGAGAGCGTAGGGGTAGGGTATAAGGTAAGGTGGGGTGGGTAAGTGGTAGGGAGAGCGTAGGGGTAGGGTCAGGGTAGGGTATAAGGTAAGGGTGGGTGGGTAAGTGGTAGGGAGAGTGTAGGGGTAGGGTCAGGGTAGGGTATATGTTAAGGGTGGGTAAGTGGTAGGGAGAGCGTAGGGGTAGGGTATATGTTAAGGGTGGGTCAGTGGTAGGGAGAGGGTAGGGTCAGGGTAGGGTATAAGGTAAGGGTGGGTAAGTGGTAGGGAGAGCGTAGGGGTAGATCATTGTAGGGTATATGTTAAGGGTGGGTGAGGTTAGGCCCTTGTGCCTCAGGAGGTTGTCGAGCTGACAGACACACCCAAGGCAAACATCCTGCTCCTTGCCTTCCTCATTCCCATACTGTACCTGCCAGCTGTCCTGTCCCACCTTCCCCTGGCCTCATCTGGCCTCACCTGAGATCCTGCAGATTGTTCCACCTTCGCCTGGCCTCACCTGGCCTCACCTGGCCTCATCTGGCCTCACCTGGCCTCACCTGGCCTCATCTGGCCTCACCTGGCCTCATCTGGCCTCACCTGGCCTCATCTGGCCTCATCTGGCCTCACCTGGCCTCACCTGGCCTCATCTGGCCTCATCTGGCCTCACCTGAGACTGACTGCAGATTGTCCCACCTTGCCTCACCTGGCCTCACCTGGCCTCATCTGGCCTCACCTGGCCTCACCTGATATTGACTGCAGGTTGTATTCAGACAACCTGGCCTTTGGGATGGCATTACCTGTGAAGCGCTGTGCCTACATTCTTATCTAGTCAGACAGCCTGCCACCACTTTAATTCCTACATTCTTATCTAGTCTCACTGTAACTATTAACCAGGTTTATGTGAATTAAAGTGGTGTCAGGCTGTCTGACTATGTTAAGATTGTAGGTGTCGTGTCATGTCATGTTATCAAATCAAATCAAATTGTATTTGTCACATGCGCCAAATACAACAGGTATTCACCTTACAGTGAAATGCTTACTTACAAGCCCTTAAACAACAATGCAGTTTTAAGAAAAATACCTAAAGAAAAATAAGAAATAAAAGTAAAATATAATTAAAGAGCAGCAGTAAAATAACAATAGCGAGGCTATATACAGGGGGAACCGGTACTGAGTCAATGTGCGGGGGCACAGGTTAGGTAGAGTAGAGTAGGTAGAGAAGAGGAAGTATAGTTGCCTGGAGTATTTTAGTCATACTGAGATGTCTTTACAGATTACCCCTAAATGACAGAAATGACAGAAAATACACACATCAAAATAGAAATACAAAATGCAAACAGAAAGAAAAACAGGGTCAATAAAACCAAACACATTCATCAGTAATAAGGTCCTCAATCATCTTTCTGAATTGTCCTAGAAGCACCAAAACATCAAAATTCAGAACATTTTGAAGATTGTTTCACAAATAAGATGCAAAAAAAACAACTAAAAGCTGATATACCTAACTCTGTATAGATGAAAGGAATGTCCAGTTATCCGAGAGGAATAGAGTATGGTTGTGTACACACAGGTCAGATACGGTTGACTATTCCCTCTCTATAGGCTTAGTTATTCTGGAGATCACATAACAGACACATGTAAAATGACAGACTGAACAAAAAGTTTAAAGGTCCCGAAAATTCATTCTGATTCCCATGTAAAATAGCCTTTTGAGTAATTAAATATCAATATTAATAAATATATAAAAACATTGGGGGGGGGGGGGTAGAAATGCTCATAATTTGAGAAAAACATATATATTGTTTTAATGACCAGGAAGTTTGAATAGACAGGCTGAGTCGGTGGGGAGCTTATATTCATGAGCTCACCTTGACTGGCAGCTCTTTGAAACACCTACAGTACCAGTTAAAAGTTTGGACACACGGACTCATTCAAGGGTTTTTCTTTATTTTTACAATTTTCTACATTGTAGAATAATAGTGATAACATCAAAACTATGAAATAACACATATGGAATCATGTAGTAACCAAAGAAGTTTTAAAGAAATCAGAATAGATTTTAGATTTTAGATCCTTCAAAGTAACCCTTTGCCTTGATGACAGCTTTGCACACTCTTGGCATTCTCTCAACCAGCCTCACCAGGAATGCTTTACCAAAAGTCTTAAAGGAGTTCCCACATTTGATAAAGCACTTGTTGGCTGCTTTTCCTTCACTCTGCAGTCCAACTCATCACAAACCATTTCAATTGGGTTGAGGTCAGGTGATTGTGGAGGCCAGGTCATCTGATGCAGCACTCCATCACTCTCCTTCTTGGTCAAATAGCCCTTACACAGCCTGGAGGTGTGTTGAGTCATTGTCCTGTTGAAAAACAAATGATAGTCCCCCTAAGCCCAAACCAGATGGGATGGCGTATTGCTGCAAAATTCTGTGGTAGCCATGCTGGTTAAGTGTGCCTTGATTTCTAAATAAATCCCTGACAGTGTCACCAGCAAAGCACCCCCACAACATCACACCTCCTCCTCCATGCTTCACAGTGGGAACCACACATGCGGAGATCATCCGTTCACCCACTCTGACTCTCACGAAGACACGACAGTTGGAAACAAAAATCTCAAATTTGGACTCATCAGACCAAAGGACAGATTTCCACTGGTCTGATGTCCATTGCTTGTGTTTCTTGGCCCAAGCAAGTCTCTTCTTCTTATTGGTGTCCTTTAGTAGTGGTTTCTTTGCAGCAATTCGACCATGAAGGCCTGATTCACACAGTCTCCTCTGAACAGTTGATGTTGAGATGTGTTTGTTACTTGAAGCATTTATTTGGGCTGCAATTTCTGAGGCTGTTAACTCTAATGAACTTATCCTCTGAAGCAGAGATAACTCTGGGTCTTCCTTTCCCGTGGCAGTCATGAGAGCCAGTTTTTTTTGATGGTTTTTGCGACTGCACTTGAAGAAACTTTCAAAGTTCTTGAAAATGTTCCATGTCTTAAAGCAATGATCGACTGTCGTTTCTCTTTACTTATTTGAACTGTTCTTGCCCTAATATGGACTTGGTATTTTACCAAATAGACCTACCCTACCTTGTCACAACACAAACAATTGGCTCAAACTCATTAAGAAGGAAAGAAATTCCACAAATTCCACACCTGTTAATTGAAATGCATTCCAGGTGACTACCTCATGAAGTTGGTTGAGAGAATGCCAAGAGTGTGCAAATCTGTCATCAAGGCAAAGGGTGGCTACTTTGAAGAATCTCAAATATAAAATATATTATAATTTGTTGAACAGTTTTTTGGTTACTAAACTCAGCAAAAAAAGAAACGTCCTCTCACTGTCAACTGCGTTTTACATGTGTACATATTTGTATGGACATAACAAGATTCAACAACTGAGAAATAAACTGAACAAGTTCCACATGTGACTAACAGAAATTGAATAATGTGTCCCTGAACATAGGGGAGGTCCAAATCAGTCAGTATCTGGTGTGGCCACCAGCTGCATTATGTACTGCAGTGCATGTCCTCCTCATGGACTGCAACAGATTTGCCAGTTCTTACTGTGAGATGTTACCCCATTCTTCCACCAAGGCACCTGCAAGTTCCCGGACATTTCTGGGGGGAAGGGCCCTAGCCCTCACCCTCTGATCCAACAGGTCCCAGACGTGCTCAATAGAATTGAGATCCGGGCTCTTCACTGGCCATGGCAGAACAGTGACATTCCTGTCTTGCAGGAAATCACACACAGAACAAGCAGTATGGCTGGTGGCTTTGTCATGCTGGAGGGTAACGTCAGGATGAGCCTGCAGGAAGGGTACCACATGAGGGAGGAAGATGTCTTCCCTGTAATGCACAGCGTTGAGATTGCCTGCAATGACAACAAGCTCAGTCCGATGATGCTGTGACACACCGCCCCAGACCATGACGGACCCTCCACCTCCAAATCGATCCCTCTCCAGAATACAGGCCTCGGTGTAACGCTCATTCCTTCGACGATAAACGCGAATCCGACCATCACCTCTGGTGAGACAAAACTGTGACTCGTCAGAGAAAGAACACTTTTTGCCAGTCCTGTCTGGTCCAGCGACGGTGGGTTTGTGCCCATAGGCGACGTTGTTGCCGGTGATGTCTGGTGAGGACCTGCCTTACAACAGGCCTACAAGCCCTCAGTCCAGCCTCTCTCAGCCTATTGCGGACAGCCTGAGCACTAATGGAGGGATTGTGCATTCCTGGTGTAACTTGGGCTGTTTTTGTTGCCATCCTGTACCTGTCCAGCAGGTGTGATGTTCGGATGTACATATCCTGTGCAGGTGTTGTTACATGTGGTGAGGATGATCAGCTGTACATCCTGTCTCCCTGTAGCGCTGTCTTAGGCATCTCACAGTACGGACATTGCAATTTATTGCCCTGACCACATCTGCAGTCCTCATGCCTCCTTGCAGCATGCCTAAGGCACATTCACACAGATGAGCAGGGACCCTGAGCATCTTTCTTTTGGTGTTTTGCAGTGTCATTAGAAAGGCCTCTTTCGTGTCCTGAGTTTTCATAACTGTGACCTTAATTGCCTACCGTCTGTAAGCTGTTAGTGTCTTAACGACCGTTCCACGGGTGCATGTTCATTAATTGTTCATGGTTCATTGAACAAGCATTGGGAAACAGTGTTTAAACCCTTTACAATGAAGATCTGTGTATTTGGATGTTTACATATTATCTTTGAAAGACAGGGTCCTGAAAAAGGGATGTTTCTTTTTTTGCTGAGTTTACATAATTTCATATGTGTTATTTCATAGTTATGTTGTCTTCACTATTATTCTACAATGTAGAAACTTTTGACTGGTACTGTATATATATATAGAGATTTATATATATATATATATATATATATTTTACACATATTAACTCTTGTTTTTTGGCTAGGCACAAAACTACCTTCATCCTTCCATTCGTTACAGAAAACGGTACCGGTTACCGTTAGACAAGTCCCGTGACCCCTGTGGGGGTCGTAGAGTAAAACAGAGAACACCGTCGTGTTCACGAGAGTCTCTCCTTTCCATAGAGAGGTATATAGAGTGGTAATATAGTGATATATAGAGTGGTATATAGAGTGGTAATATAGAAGTATATAGAGTGGTAATATAGTGGTATATAGAGTGGTAATATAGTGGTATATAGAGTGGTAATATAGTGGTATATAGAGTGGTAATATAGAGGTATATAGAGAGGTAATATAGTGGTATATAGAGTGGTAATATAGTGGTATATAGAGTGGTATATAGAGTGGTATATAGAGTGGTATATAGAGTGGTAATATAGTGGTATATAGAGTGGTATATAGAGAGGTAATATAGAGGTATATAGAGTGGTAATATAGTGGTATATAGAGTGGTAATATAGTGGTATATAGAGTGGTATATAGTAATATAGTGGTATATAGTAATATAGTGGTATATAGAGTGGTAATATAGTGGTATATAGAGTGGTAATATAGAGGTATATAGAGTGGTAATATAGTGGTAATATAGAGTGGTAATATAGAGGTATATAGAGTGGTAATATAGTGGTATATAGAGTGGTAATATAGTGGTATATAGAGTGGTAATATAGTGGTATATAGAGAGGTAATATAGTGGTATATAGAGTGGTAATATAGTGGTATATAGAGTGGTAATATAGTGGTATATAGAGTGGTAATATAGAGGTATATAGAGTGGTAATATAGTGGTAATATAGAGTGGTAATATAGAGGTATATAGAGTGGTATATAGAGTGGTAATATAGTGGTATATAGAGTGGTAATATAGTGGTATATAGAGTGGTATAGTGGTATATAGTGGTATATAGTAATATAGTGGTATATAGAGTGGTAATATAGAGGTATATAGAGTGGTAATATAGTGGTATATAGAGTGGTATATAGAGTGGTAATATAGAGTGGTATATAGAGTGGTAATATAGTGGTATATAGAGTGGTAATATAGTGGTATATAGAGTGGTATATAGAGTGGTAATATAGTGGTATATAGAGTGGTATATAGAGTGGTAATATAGTGGTATATAGAGTGGTATATAGAGTGGTAATATAGTGGTATATAGAGTGGTAATATAGTGGTATATAGAGTGGTATATAGAGTGGTAATATAGTGGTATATAGAGGTATATAGAGTGGTAATATAGTGGTATATAGAGTGGTAATATAGAGTGGTATATAGAGTGGTAATATAGAGTGGTATATAGAGTGGTATATAGAGTGGTATATAGAGTGGTAATATAGTGGTATATAGAGTGGTATATAGAGTGGTAATATAGAGTGGTATATAGAGTGGTATATAGAGTGGTAATATAGTGGTATATAGAGTGGTATATAGAGTGGTAATATAATATAGTAATATAGTGGTATATAGAGTGGTAGTGGTAATATAGTGGTATATAGAGTGGTAATATAGTGGTATATAGAGTGGTATATATAGTGGTAATATAGAGTGGTATATAGAGTGGTAATATAGTGGTATATAGAGTGGTAATATAGTGGAGTGGTATATAGAGTGGTAATATAGTGGTATATAGAGGTATATAGAGTGGTAATATAGTGGTATATAGAGGTATATAGAGTGGTAATATAGTGGTATATAGAGTGGTATATAGAGTGGTAATATAGTGGTATATAGAGTGGTATATAGAGTGGTATATAGAGTGGTATATAGAGTGGTAATATAGTGGTATATAGAGTGGTATATAGAGTGGTAATATAGAGTGGTATATAGAGTGGTATATAGTAATAGTGGTATATAGAGTGGTATATAGAGTGGTAATATAGTGGTATATAGAGTGGTATATAGAGTGGTAATATAGTGGTATATATAGTGGTAATATAGAGGTATATAGAGTGGTATATAGAGTGGTAATATAGAGGTATATAGAGTGGTAATATAGAGGTATATAGAGTGGTAATATAGTGGTATATAGAGTGGTAATATAGTGTTATATAGAGTGGTATATAGAGTGGTATATAGAGTGGTATATAGAGTGGTAATATAGAGGTATATAGAGTGGTAATATAGTGGTATATAGAGTGGTATATATAGTGGTATATATAGTGGTATATAGAGTGGTAATATAGTGGTATATAGAGTGGTAATATAGTGGTATATAGAGTGGTAATATAGTGGTATATAGAGTGGTAATATAGAGGTATATAGAGTGGTATATAGAGTGGTAATATAGAGGTATATAGAGTGGTAATATATGGAGTGGTAATATAGAGGTATATAGAGTGGTATATAGAGTGGTATATAGAGTGGTAATATAGAGGTATATAGAGTGGTAATATAGTGGTATATAGAGTGGTAATATAGTGGTATATAGAGTGGTATATAGAGTGGTAATATAGAGGTATATAGAGTGGTAATATAGAGGTATATAGAGTGGTATATAGAGTGGTAATATAGAGGTATATAGAGTGGTAATATAGAGGTATATAGAGTGGTATATAGAGTGGTAATATAGTGGTATATAGAGTGGTAATATAGAGGTATATAGAGTGGTAATATAGTGGTATATAGAGTGGTATATAGAGTGGTAATATAGTGGTATATAGAGTGGTAATATAGTGGTATATAGAGTGGTATATAGAGTGGTAATATAGAGGTATATAGAGTGGTAATATAGAGGTATATAGAGTGGTAATATAGTGGTATATAGAGTGGTAATATAGTGGTATATAGAGTGGTATATAGAGTGGTAATATAGTGGTATATAGAGTGGTAATATAGTGGTATATAGAGTGGTATATAGAGTGGTAATATAGTGGTATATAGAGAGGTAATATAGTGGTATATAGAGTGGTAATATAGAGGTATATAGAGTGGTATATAGAGTGGTAATATAGAGGTATATAGAGTGGTAATATAGTGGTATATAGAGAGGTAATATAGTGGTATATAGAGAGGTATATAGAGTGGTATATAGAGTGGTATATAGAGTGGTAATATAGAGGTATATAGAGTGGTAATATAGAGGTATATAGAGTGGTAATATAGAGGTATATAGAGTGGTATATAGAGTGGTAATATAGTGGTATATAGAGTGGTAATATAGTGGTATATAGAGAGGTATATAGAGTGGTATATAGAGTGGTAATATAGTGGTATATAGAGAGGTATATAGAGTGGTAATATAGAGGTATATAGAGTGGTAATATAGTGGTATATAGAGTGGTATATAGAGTGGTAATATAGAGGTATATAGAGTGGTAATATAGAGGTATATAGAGTGGTAATATAGTGGTATATAGAGTGGTAATATAGAGGTATATAGAGTGGTAATATAGAGGTATATAGAGTGGTAATATAGAGGTATATAGAGTGGTAATATAGAGGTATATAGAGTGGTAATATAGAGGTATATAGAGTGGTAATATAGAGGTATATAGAGTGGTAATATAGAGGTATATAGAGTGGTAATATAGAGGTATATAGAGTGGTAATATAGTGGTATATAGAGTGGTAATAGTTAATAATAGATTACGCTACAGACGTTTTTCGTGAGAAGGACGATTTTCAGGATGTCTCATGGTCTGACAAACACCACTCTAGCCATCTTTCACCACAGATGCGGAAGTATGAAACTGATGGATGTTGTGGATTGAGACAGATATCTCTAGCTTAAACTGATGGATGTTGTGGATTGAGACAGATATCTCTATCTTAAACTGATGGATGTTGTGGATTGAGACAGATATCTCTAGCTTAAACTGATGGATATTGTGGATTGAGACAGATATCTCTAGCTTAAACTGATGGATGTTGTGAATTGAGACAGATATCTCTAGCTTAAACCGATGGATTTTTTTGTGTGCGTGTGCGCCAATCGATTCTCAGGGTGTTAATAATGCCGTCTCCTTAAGTGTTTGTCACAGAGGAGGGGACCAGTCACTTTATGATCAAACTTTATCAATGTAGAAGAAACAGTCATCACACTTCAGCCTTTTTTTCATCCAAATATTATCCAATTTCATGAAAAACACGATTTAGACTTTTCAGTCTGTTAAAAATGTCTTTCAGAGGTTAACAGGGTTGTTTTTCAGAAGTTGGCTGTCTTTCCGAAGTTGGTAGGCTATGTCTTTCATGAGTTGGTATTGGTTATAACAAAGCACATAATCCTCCTTAACCGATACACAAATGAAGTGGAACGCACCCTAAGAACTCCCTGTCCTTGAGAGTTCTGTGACTTGGTATTAACTCTAACGTTATACAGGGTGTGTTGCTGTTGGAGTAGGGGTGAAACCAGTTCACATCTCTGCCAAGAAACGCTATGTATCGGTATGTACCATAGACATTGTGCCATGTACCATAAACTCCATAGAACTGGCAAAACCCGGCACCCACCACAGGCAAAGTCTGGCTAGGAAACCAATACCTCACTCACAAAAGAAGTAGAGGGAGAGAGACAGAGAGAGACAGAGAGAGAGAGAGAAAGAGAGAGAGATGGAAGGAGGGAGCAAGAGGTAAGATAGAGCCGAAATAGAGCTGCGTGTCCGTGGTTCTAAGTGAGGCCATGCCAAGGCTACGCCCCTGGAGCGGTCGGACTGGTTCACACGAGCAGCTCTCTCCCCCACTCCCTCCCTCCCTCCCAGTCAGGCCCTCAACCCACGGCATGAGAAGACAGGGAGAGGAATGTGATCTAACCACACGCTCTCTCCCAGAGATATATTACCTCACCCCCCGCACCCACACCCTCATTCGCCTCACCCCCCCACCCCTCCATCCACCAACTCGACCCTCTCTCTCTCCCTTGTTCTCCCCCTCCTCCACTCCTCCTCTTCAACGATATTGCTGCCAGGCCGGAATGTTTTTCTTAGCCTCTCCTACACAGTTTCACAGAACTCCTCTCTCAACATACTGTACATCCTACCCACCCTGTAGCAGGAGGAGGGAGTGAGTGGGTGGGTGGGTGGGCAGCTGCAGGAGGGAGGGAGGGAGGGAGGGAGGGAGGGAGGGAGGGAGGGAGGGAGGGAGGGAGGGAGGGAGGGAGGGAGGGAGGGAGGGAGGGAGGGAGGGAGGGAGGGAGGGAGGGAGGGAGGGAGGGAGGGAGGGAGCACTTCTGTCAACTTAACCCTGTCACTGCATGGGGTAGAGAGAATATATAAACCAGGCTGGAGTTATTTGAATGTATGAAGAGGAGTTAATGTACAGTATTTAGATATACAATGTGACAAACATGTTACATAACCAGGAAGAAAGAGGAAATATTTGTATTTATTATGGATCCCCATTAGTTCCTGCCAAGGCAACAGCTACACTTCCTGGAGTTTATTATAGCTCCCCATTAGTTCCTGCCAAGGCAGCAGCTACTCTTCCTGGGGTCCAGCAAAATTAAGGCAGTTTATACAATTTCAAAAACATTATAATACATTCACAGATTTCACAACACACTGTGTACCCTCAGGCCCCTACTCCACCACTACCACATATCTACAGTACTACATCCATGTGTATGTATGTATAGTGTGTATGTTATCGTGTGTGTGTGTGTGTGTGTGTGTGTGTGTGTGTGTGTGTGTGTGTGTGTGTGTGTGTGTGTGTGTGTGTGTGTGTGTGTGTGTGTGTGTGTGTGTGTGTGTGTGTGTGTGTGTGTGTGTGTGTGTGTGTGTGTGTGTGTGTGTGTGTGTGTGTGTGTGTGTGTGTGTGTGTGTGTGTATGCATGTGTCTGTGCCAATGTTTGTGTTGCTTCACAGTCCCCTCTGTTCCTTAAGGTGTTTTTTATATCTAATTTCACTGTTGCATGAGTAACTTGATGTGGAATTCCATGTAGTCGTGGCTCTATTTAGTACTGTTCGTATCCCATAGTTTGTTCTGGACTTGGAGACTGTGAAGAGACCTCTTGTGGTATGTCTTGTGGGGTGTGCATGGGTGTCCGAGCTGTGTGCTGTGTGTGTCAATTCCTCTCATAAATACAAGTAGGTGTAGTCAAGCTCTCCTTTGAGCCAGGAGACATTGACATGCATATTATTAATATTAGCTCTCTGTGTACATCCAAGGGCCAACCGTGCTGCCCTGTTCTGAGCCAATTGCTATTTTCCTAAGTCCTATTCTGTGGCACCTGACCACACGACTGAACAGTAATCCAGGTGCGACAAAACTAGGGCCTGTGGGACCTGCCTTGTTGATAGTGTTGTTAAGAAGGCAGAGCAGTGCTTTATTATAGACAGACTTCTCCCCATCTTAGCTACTGTTCCATCAATATGTTTTGACCATGAAAGTTTACTACCCAGGGTTACTCCAAGCAGTTTAGTCATCTCAACTTGCTCAAAATTCACATGATTTATTACAAGATGTAGTTGAGGTTTAGGGTTCAGTGAATGTTTTGTCACCAAATACAATGCTTTTAGTTTTATTCCTCGCCACCCATTCTGAAGCGAACTGCAACTCTTTGTTAAGTGTTGCAGTCATTTCAGTTGCTGTAGTAGCTGACGTGTATAGTGTTGAGTCATCCGCATACATAGACACTCTGGCTTTACTCAAAGTCAGTGGCATGTCGTTAGTAATATATAATAATAATAATATATACCATTTAGCAGACGCTTTTATCCAAAGCGACTTACAGTCATGTGTGCATACATTCTACGTATGGGTGGTCCCGGGGATCGAACCCACTACCCTGGCGTTACAAGCGCCATGCTCTACCAACTGAGCTACAGATGGAAAAAAACAAAGGGGCCTTAACAGCTACCCTGGGGAATTCCTGATTCTAACTGGATTATATTTGAGAGGCTTCCATTAAAGAACACCCTCTGTGTTCTGTTAGACAAGTAACTCTTTATCCACATTATAACAGTGTGTTTAAAGCCATAACACATATGTTTTTCCAGCAGCAGACTATGATCAATAATGTCAAAAGCTGCACTGAAGTCTAACAAGACAACCCTCACAATAATTGTATCATCAATTTCTCTCAGCCAATCATCAGTCATATGGAAGTCCCTCCCATAATCTTGTAATTGACAGACGAAGATCACTCCCATTTCCAGACAGGGAGTATACTGCATCTATCCTATGAAAAAGGTCAACTTCTTCTTAAAAAAAACATGTGACTTCAATACTTTGGTGAATCTGCTTGATGATCAAAGTTTTTTTTTCTATATGTACTCATTCACTCTGTTTTTTTTCTCAGTTGTGTTTGAGAATATGCTGATGTGGGGGAGACAGGATGTGTGTCTGGGTTAATAGAGAAACAGACTCTAAAAGGTTATAGTATTTGTTATCAGGCCTCAGTGTATCATCACCTCATTGTTGTGGCTTAGAAACAGGCCCAAGAGGAAAGGTGAGGTCTATCACAGCACCTTTATCTCAACAGATTTTTCTCAGAGCTGCTGCACTAATCTACTAAACATACTTTTCAGAAAAGAGGAAAGTGATAGCCACAACTCATTTGTCCCCACATGAGAGGAAGTATCACCCTTTGAGAAGGGGTTGTTGTAACATTTTCTGTTCTGTAATGTGTAATTGGTCAGGGAGGTGATCAAGAACCCGATGGTCACTCTGTCAGAGCTCCAGAGTTCCTCTGTGGGGATGGGAGAACCTTCCAGAAGGATAACCATATCTGCATCACTCCACCAATCAGGCCTTTATGGTAGAGTGGCCAGACTGAAGCCACTCCTCAGTAAAAAGCACATGACAGCCCGCTTGGAGTTTGCCAAAAGCCACCTAAAGGACTCTCAGACCATGAGAACCAAGATTATCTGGTCTGATGAAACAAAGATTGAACTCTTTGGCCTGAATGCCAAGTGTCACGTCTGGAGCAAACCTGGCACCATCCTTATGATGTAGCTTGGTGGTGGCAGCATCATGCTGTGGAAGTGTTTTTCAGCGGCAGGGACTGTGAGACTAGTCAGGATCGAGGGAAAGATGAACGGAGCAAAGTACAGAGAGATCCTTGATGAAAACCTGCTCCAGAATTCTCGGGACCTCAGACTGGGGCGAAGGTTCACCTTCCAACAGGACAATGACCCTAAGCACACAGCCAAGACAATGCAGGAGTGGCTTCGGGACAAGTCTCTAAATGTCCTTGAGTGACCCAGCCAGAGCCGAACTTGAACCTGATCGAACATCTTTGGAGAGACCTGAAAATAGCTGTGTAGCAACGCTCCCCATCCAATCTGACAGAGCTTGAGAGGATCTGCAGAGAAGAATGGGAGAAACTCCCCAAATACAGGTGTGTCAAGCTTGTAGGGGCATACCCAAAAGACTCTAGGCTGTAATCACTACCAAAAGGTGCTTCAACAAAGTACTGAGTAAAAGGTCTGAATACTTATGTAAATGTGATATTTGCAAAAATTTCTAATAACCAGTTCTTGCTTTCTCATTATGGGGTATTGTGTGTAGAAAAAATATATATATATTAAATAACCTAGCACTGTAGGTCATTCAACAAGGACTTCAACTTACCTTAGTCGTTATCAAACAGTTACCCATGATTACTTGTTTACTGTTTTCCAGATTGAAGTGACCATGTGGGGACAATATAATATATATTCAGTACATAATCATCAGTGTAGACTATCAATATCCTACATAATGATTATGGGGAGGAGGAGAGTAGAGGGCTGGGCTGGTCAGTGAATGATTGTGGGTTAGCTGTGGAAAGCTGTTAAAATAGCCAGGCAAAGAGAGCGAGGAGTAGCTAGCTACGGAGAGAGAGACAGACAGAGAGAGAGAGAGCGAGAAAGAGAGAAAGAGAGGGGGAGAAAGAGAGGTTAGAAGAGAGAGAGAGAGAGAGAGAGAGAGAGAGAGAGAGAGAGAGAGAGAGAGAGAGAGAGAGAGGGAGAAAGAGGTTAGAGAAATAGAGGTTAGAGAGAGAGAGAGAGAGAGAGAGAGAGAGAGAGAGAGAGAGAGAGAGAGAGAGAGAGAGAGAGAGAGAGAGAGAGAGAGAGGAGAGAGAGAAAGAGAGGTTAGGAGAGAAAGAGAGGAGAGAGAGAGAGAGAGAGAGAGAGAGAGAGAGAGAGAGAGAGAGAGAGGGGGAGAAAGAGAGGTTAGAAGAGCGAGAGAAAGAAAGAAAGAGAGAGAGAGAGAGAGAGAGAGAGAGAGGGAGAGAAGAGAGGTTAGAAGAGGGAGAGAGAGGTTAGAAGAGAGAGAGAAAGAAAGAAAGAGAGAGAGAGAGAGAGAGAGAGAGAGAGGGGGAGAAAGAGAGGTTAGAAGAGAGAGAGAAAGAAAGAAAGAGAGAGAGAGAGAGAGAGAGAGAGAGAGAGAGGGAGAAAGAGAGGTTAGAAGAGAGAGAGAAAGAAAGAGAGAGAGAGAGAGAGAGAGAGAGAGAGAGAGAGAGAGAGAGAGAGAGAGAGAGAGAGAGAGAGAGAGAGAGAGGGGGAGAAAGAGAGAGAGAGAGAGCAGTCATGGAAAGGCAACAAGTGCATCTGCATGGATCTGGCAGGGTCTATCAAACCACCCGGACCGAGGCCAGCGCTGGCAGAAATGACTTGCCCCAGTGCTTTTTATCTGCCTTCAGAATCAAACAACCTGTCAGAAAGCATAACTACATGCCACTTGAGGACGAGGCTTGGCAGGTGATTACTGACTGGTGCTGGCCAGGTCATGTGGCCCATTGAGATGCACTGTATTCTGTTCTACTTAATATCTATATTGTGGTCGGTACACAGGGAGGACAACATCTCAGTCTGTGGGTGTGTGTGTGAGGACTGACAGAAACCTTGTATTAAAGCTACGTTACTACATCTCAGAACAACCCTGTGTTTGGCACTTTGCAAGATCTGTCTGCAACCTTGGACACCCCGTAACATCTCAGTTTAAAATGAGTCATGTACACGTCGCACATACATGAGGTGTTCTCTTGTATTTGTTCTAGGAATACCATTACCATACAGACATGGTATCATATGAGTACATTCCCTTCATTTCATGTGTGCTTCCATGATGAGATGCTCTGTTTACTGGTCACTATAGTCTTGTGTGTTTAAAAAAAGAAAAAGAGGTATTTAATTAACCTTTATTTATACAGGCAAGTCAATGAAGAAGAGGTTAGTGTTAATTTAATGCAGGGTTGATAACAGGACAGCAGCATCGGGGTCTCAGTAGTGTTCAGACGGACATAGGATGGCTCGCACTCTGTTCTCTTATGCAATTTATGAATCACTAGTGAGGGGAATGGAAAAAATATGAGTCCCCGCCTGTGTTTCACCAGCTAGTTAGCCCCTTCTCTTCCTTTGGGCGGATGGAGGACGGAGAACTGAGGTAATATCACTCAGATGTTTTTATATAGCAAGTACAAAGCTCTTACATCTCCTAAAATCTTTAACACACACAGCCTACTGCCTACTCTGTATTCAAGGGTGGCAAACTGGGGATGTAGGGGAGGGAGAGAGGGTGATGGAGAGAGAGAAAGAGAGTGATAGAAAGAGAGAGAGAGGAAGCGAGGAGGAGAGGGAGAGAGAGAGAGGCAGGGAGAGAGAGGAAACGAGAGAGAGAGAGAGAGAGAGAGAGAGAGAGAGAGAGGAAACAAGGAGGATAGGGAGAGAGAGAGACAGAGAGAGAGAGAGAGGGAGGGAGAGAGAAAGGAAACGAGGAGAGAGAGAGAGAAAGAGAGGAAGCGAGGAGGAGAGGGAGATACAGTTCATAGATAAGCTTCTTCTACAGAAATACATGTAGGCCTATAATACACATCAGTGTTTCCCAACCCTGTTCCTCCAGTACCACCAACCCTGTTCCCCCAGTACCACCAACCCTGGTCCTCCAGTACCACCAACCCTGGTCCTCCAGTACCACCAACCATGTTCCCCCAGTACCACCAACCCTGGTCCTCCAGTACCACCAACCCTGGTCCTCCAGTACCACCAACCCTGTTCCTCCAGTACCACCAACCCTGGTCCTCCAGTACCAACAAGCCTGTTCCTCCAGTACCACCAACCCTGTTCCCCCAGTACCACCAACCCTGTTCCTCCAGTACCACCAACCCTGGTCCTCCAGTACCAACAAGCCTGTTCCTCCAGTACCACCAACCCTGGTCCTCCAGTACCACCAACCCTGGTCCTCCAGTACCACCAACCCTGTTCCTCCAGTACCACCAGCCCTGGTCCTCCAGTACCACCAACCCTGGTTCTCCAGTACCACCAACTCTGATCTCCAGTACCACCAACCCTGTTCCTACAGTACCTCCAACCCTGGTCCTCCAGTACCACCAACCCTGTTCCTCCAGTACCACCAACCCTGTTCCTCCAGTACCGCCTCCAACCTCCACACCGCCAACCCTGGTCCTCCAGTACCTCCAATGTGTACTGTTGGTGGTACTGGAGGACCAGGGTTGGCGGTACTGGAGGACCAGGGTTGGGAAACACATGGACACCTCTGAACTTTGACACATCACCTTGTTAACCAATCAGCTTCCTCTCCTGGCTCTCCCCAGTGGCAGTGTGTTGTTCTCTCTTTCCCCTCAGCCAACCAGCTGCCAGCGTGTATAGCCTAGCCGTGTTTAGCCTAGCTGGTGTATGGAGCGCTCTCCAACAGAGGGCCTAATTACAGGCACACGGCAACAGATTTAGCCAGGATGCTAACCAGAACGGAGGAGGCAGAAGGGAGGGTTCAGCTGGAAAGTAACGGCTGGACGAGAGCTTCACAAGAGCGGACCACAGAGAAGAGGGGGCGGCTATTTCAGGAACCGCCGTTCTCATTATTTATCATAGTTTGAGTCTCTCCGCACGATGCACCAACCTACAATTGAATGGGTGCAGATGGGCAGGCAGGCCAAGCCTCACTCCTTCCCTCGCCGACCCAACCGAGGCCAACCCTCCCACTCAACCCCACTGCCAGATCTGTGTCCCGCCCAAACCTCACCGAACGCACTGGCAGATAACACTAAACCAAGATGTGAGTTTTAACACCCATAAGCCTTACGTTTACACACCACACAACTAACCAGTATTGCTTTGCATAACTACTTGTCAATACAAACACAACCATAGAGGTAACCCTATAGCGTCAGTGGTCTGCATGAGGATGAGGAATACAGTTCCCGTGTGGCGACTGGCATGTAGAACAATGACCGACAGATGTGACAGTGACCGATTAGTTGGCAAGACAGCACAAACTGATCTGAGACCAGGCTAGACCTGTACAGTAGAGTGAAGTGTGTGTAAAGTACGAGACAGTTTGTCAGTTCACAGATACATGGACGATTGATAGTAAAACCAAGAGGAGATGAAGGGGAGAGGAGAGGAGAGGAGAGGAGAGGAGAGGAGAGGAGAGGAGAGGAGAGGAGAGGAGAGGAGAGGAGAGGAGAGGAGAGGAGAGGAGAGGAGAGGAGAGGAGAGGAGAGGAGAGGAGAGGAGAGGAGAGCATAGCAAAGAGAAGAGAAGAGAAGAGAAGAGAAGAGAAGAGAAGAGAAGAGAAGAGAAGAGAAGAGGAGAGCATAGCAGAGAGGAGGGCAGAGAGGAGAGCAGAGCAGAGGAGAGCAGAGAGGAGGGCAGAGAGGAGAGCAGAGCAGAGGAGAGCAGAGAGGAGGGCAGAGAGGAGAGCAGAGCAGAGGAGAGCAGAGAGGAGGGCAGAGAGGAGAGCATAGCAGAGAGGAGAGGAGAGGAGAGGAGAGGAGAGGAGAGGAGAGGAGAGGAGAGGAGAGGAGAGGAGAGGAGAGGAGAGGAGAGGAGAGGAGAGGAGAGCATAGCAAAGAGAAGAGGTGAGGAGAGCATAGCAGAGAGGAGGGCAGAGAGGAGAGCAGAGCAGAGGAGAGCAGAGAGGAGGGCAGAGATGAGAGCAGAGCAGAGGAGAGCAGAGAGGAGGGCAGAGAGGAGAGCATAGCAGAGAGGAGGGCAGAGAGGAGAGCAGAGCAGAGGAGAGCAGAGAGGAGGGCATAGCAGAGAGGAGAGCATAGCAGAGAGGAGGGCAGAGAGGAGAACAGAGCAGAGGAGAGCAGAGAGGAGGGCAGGGAGGAGAGCATAGCAGAGAGGATGGCAGAGAGGAGAGCAGAGGAGAGCATAGCAGAGAGGAGAGCAGAGAGGAGAGCATAGCAGAGAGGAGGGCAGAGAGGAGAGCATAGCAGAGAGGAGGGCAGAGAGGAGAGCAGAGAGGAGGGCAGAGAGGAGAGCATAGCAGAGAGGATGGCAGAGAGGAGAGCAGAGGAGAGCATAGCAGAGAGGAGAGCAGAGAGGAGAGCATAGCAGAGAGGAGGGCAGAGAGGAGAGGAGAGCAGAGAGGAGGGCAGAGAGGAGAGCATAGCAGAGAGGAGGGCAGAGAGGAGAGCAGAGAGGAGAGCATAGCAGAGAGGAGGGCAGAGAGGAGAGGAAAGCAGAGAGGAGGGCAGAGAGGAGAGCATAGCAGAGAGGAGGGCAGAGAGGAGGGCATAGCAGAGAGGAGGGCAGAGAGGAGAGCAGAGAGGAGAGCAGAGAGGTGAGCAGCGAGGTGAGCAGAGGAGAGCAGAGAGAAGAGGAGAGGAGAGCAGGATGCACCACTTCCACCCACCATGTCCTCTATACAGCTGCTCTCTCTGAAGCAACCTCACACTTCACTCTCATCTCTCGCTCTCTCCATCCCTCCATCTCTCTCTCTCCATCCAGTTTTCTCTATCCCCATACCACCGTCTCTCTCCATCTTTCTCTCTCTACATCTCTCTCCATCTCTCTTCATCCCTCCATCTCTCGCTCTCTCCTTCCCTCCCTCCATCCTTCTCTCCCACTCCATACATATACTGTATATAAAAAAGACACAGAAAACATATGGTGCTGCAGAGAATGATAGCTGCTGTCTTAAGGGTTCTTGATCAATTCTGCTATTTTGTGTGGTTTTTTATTTTAACATTATATTTCCGCATTCATTTCCTATGACCAAAAACAGCTTCTGGACATCAGAACAGAAATCACTGACCTCCATTTGGATGAAGATTTCTACTGCAACAAGTCTGCCAACTGCTGATGTCCTGCTCATCCCGGCCCTAATCCTCTGGAGTCGAGAGGAAGACACGGCGCAAGTAGGGCAAATGAGCTCGCTGATGAAACTACGATGGCGAGTAAATAAACCGCCTCTAACCTCCATTCTATTGGGTAATGCACAACCACTAAAGAACAAACTGAAAAAGGTCCATCCGATGACAGGAAACCTGAAGAACTTCAATCTTCTATGTTTCTCGGAGTCGCGGCTGAACAATGACATGGATATTATACATCTAGCTGCTTTTTCATGCCTCTTCAAGACCGAATAGCAGCTTCGGGTAAGTTTAAGGGGGGAGGTGTGTGTCTCTGTTTACAACATCTGTTGCACAATCTCTAACGTTGAGGTTTTGCTCTCCTGAGTTAGAATACCTCGTGTTAAACTGCAGACCATGCTATTTACCAAGATCATTTTCATGTGTTTTTTTCATAGCTGTATGTTTTTCACCACAAACAGATGCTGACACTAAGACCGGATTCAACGAGCTGCATAGGGCCAAAAGCAAACAAGACAATGCACATCCAGAGGCCAGGCTCCTAGTGGCCAGTAATTTTAATGCAGGGAAACTGAAATCTGTTTTACCTCATTTTTACCAGCATGTCACCTGTGAAACTACAATTGAAAAAACGCTAGATCACCTTTACTCCACACAAAGGAATGCATACAAAGCTCTTCCTCACCCTCAATTTTGCAAATCTGACCATAACACATTTCCTCCTAATTCTTGCTAAGAAGCAAAAACTCAAGAAAGTACCAGTGATGCGTTCAATACTGAAGTGGTCCGATTAAGAAAATGGGATTGTTTCGCTAGCACAGACTGGAATATGTTCCGGGATTCATCTGATAACATTGAGGCGTTTACCACATCAGTCACCAGCTACATTAATAAGTGCCTCAATGATGTCGTACCCACAGTGACCGTACGCACATACCCCAACCAGAAGCCATTGATTACAGGCAAAATCTTCTCTGGGCTTAAGGCTAGATCTGCCACTTCCAAAGAGCGGGACACTTACAAGAAACAAACTTAATCCGGACGCTTACAAGAAATCCCACTACGACCTCCGACAAGCCATCAAACATTGAAATCTTCAATAAAGGACCTTATCGAATTCTACTACGCCAGCTCTGATGCTCGTTGAATGTGTCAGGGCTTGCAAACTATCACAGATTACAAAGGAAATCCCAGCCACAAGCTACCCAGTGATGCAAGCCTACCAGACAAACTAGATTCCTTCAAGCAACTGAACCATGCATGAAAGCACCAGCTGTTCCGGATGACTGTGTGATCAAGCTCTCCAATGTAAGACCTTTAAACAGGTGAACATTCACACGGCCGCAGGGCCAGATGGATGACCAGGACACATACTCAGACCATGCGCTGACCTGCTGGCAAGTGTCTTCACTGACCCAGTCTGTAATACCTACCTGTATGTATATATTTTTTTCCCATATTTTTTTTGTCTTTAGAGATGCCTCTACTACTGTGATGCAGTGCCTTAGACTGATGCACCACTCAGGAGGCCCAGCTCTTTGTGTTGCTGACATTGAGGGAGAGGTTGTTGTCTTGACACCATATTGACAGGTCTTTGACCTCCTCCCTATAGGCTGTCGCATCGTCATCTGTGATCAGGCCATGCACCGCTGTGTCATCAGCAAACTTGATGATGGTGTTAGAGTCATGCATGGCCACGCAGTCATGGGTGAACAGGAAGTGCACGATGGGACTAAGCACGCACCTCCGAGGGGTCCCCGTGTGGAGGGTCTGCGTGCTCAGTCCCAAGGTCCTGAGCTTAATGATGAGCTTTGTGGGCACTATGATGTTGAACGCTGAGCTGTAGTCAATGAATAGCATTCTCACATAGATGTCCCGGTTGTCCGGGTGGGAAAGGGCAGTGTGGAGTGCAGTGGAGATTGCGTCATCTGTGGATCTGTTGGGGTGGTATGCAAATTAGAGTGGGCCTAGGGTGTCTGGGTTAATGGTGTTCATGTGAGCCATTACCAGCCTTTCAAAGCACTTCATGGCTACGGAGATGACTGCTACGGGTCGGTAGTCATTTAGGCAGGTTATCTTAGTGTTATTGGGCACAGGGACTATAGTGGTCTGCTTGAAACATGTTGGTATTACAGACTCAAACAGGGAGACGTTGAAAATGTCAGTGAAGACACTTGCCAGCTGGTCAGCGTATGCACGGAGTACACATCCTGGTAATCCGTCTGGCCCAGCGGCCTTGTGAATGTTGACCTGTTTAAAGGTCTTACTCACATCGGCTGCGGAGAGCGTGATCACACAGTTGTCCGGAACAGCTGGTCCACTCATGCATGTTTCAGTGTTACTTTCCTCGAAGCGACCATAGAAGTGATTTAGCTCGTCTGGTAGGCTCGTGCACTGGGCAGCTCTTGGCTGTGCTTCCCGTTGTAGTCTGTAATAGTTTGTCGGTGCCGGTGTAGTATGATTCAATCTTAGTGTATTGACGCTTTGCCTGCTTGATGGTTCATTGGAGGGTATAGGGGGATTTCTTATAAGCTTCCGGGTTAGAGTCCTGCTCCTTGAAAGCAGCAGCTCTATCCGTTAGCTCAGTGCGAATATTTCCTGTAATCCATGGTTTCTGGTTGGGGTATGTACGTACAGTCACTGTGGGGACGACGTCCTCAATGCGCTTATTGATAAAGCCAGTGACTGATGTGGTGTATTCCTCAATGTCATCGGAAGAATCCCGGAACATGTTCCAGTCTGTGATAGCAAAACAGTCCTGTAGTTTAGCATCTGCTTCATCTGACCACTTTTTTATAGACTGAGTCACTGGTGCTTCCTGTTTTAATTTTTGCTTGTAAGCAGGAACCAGGAGGATAGAGTTATGGTCAGATTTGCCAAATGGAGGGCGAGGGACAGTTTTATACGCATCTCTGTGTGTGGAGTAAAGGTGGTTTGGAATTGTTTTCCCTCTGGTTGCACATTTAAAATGCTGATAGATATTAGGTAAAACTGATTTAAGTTTCCCTACATTAAAGTCCCCGGCCACTAGGAGCAGCGCCTCTAGATGAGAATTTTCCTGTTTGCTTATGGCGGAATACAGCTCATTGAGTGAGGTTTTAGTACCAGCCTCGGTCTGGCACTAAAAGCCTCGGTCCGCTACAAGACCATGGTGCTTGCCTACGGAGCTGTGAGGGGAACGGCACCTCAGTACCTCCAGGCTCTGATCAGGCCCTACACCCAAACAAGGGCACTGCGTTCATCCACCTCTGGCCTGCTCGCCTCCCTACCACTGAGGAAGTACAGTTCCCGCTCAGCCCAGTCAAAACTGTTTGCTGCTCTGGCCCCCCAATGATGGAACAAACCCCCTCACGACGCCAGGACAGCGGAGTCAATCACCACCTTCCGGAGACACCTGAAACCCCACCTCTTTAAGGAATACCTAGGATAGGATAAGTAATCCCTCTCACCCCCCTTTAAGATTTAGATGCACTATTGTAAAGTGACTGTTCTACTGGATGTCATAAGGTGAATGCACCAATTTGTAAGTCGCTCTGGATAAGAGCGTCTGCTAAATGACTTAAATGTAAATGTAATGTAATGTAAATGGTCTGTGGTGGTATGTAGACAGCTACGGAAAATACAGATGAAAACTCTCTAGGTAGATAGTGTGGTCTACAGCTTATCATGAGATACTCTACCTCGGGTAAGCAAAACCCTGAGACTTCATTGGATATCGTGCACCAGCTATTGTTTACAAATATACCCGCCCTGTGTCTTACCAGAAGCTGCTGTTCTGTGCTTCCGATAGAGTGTATAACCCGCCAGCTGTATGTTCTTAATGTTGTCGTTCAGCCACAACTCAGTGCAACATAAGATATTACAGTTTTTAATGTCCCTTTGGTAGGATATACGTGCTTTCAGTTTGTCCCATTTATTTTCCAGCGATTGAACGTTAGCTAGCAGAATGGAAGGCAAGGGCAGATTAGCCACTCGTGGCCTGATCCTCACAAAGCATCCTGATCTCTTTCTGCGAATCCTACGTTTCCTTTTCCAGCGAATCACGGGGATCTGGACATGTTCGGGTGTCCGTAGTATATCCCTCGAGTCCGACTCATTGAAAAATAACTCCTCGTCAAATTTGAGGTGAGTAATCCCAGTTCTAATGTCCAGAAGTTGTTTTCAGTCATAAGAGACGGTAGCAGCAACATTACGTACAAACAAGTTACGAACAATGCGAAAAAAATCTTTTTTTTTAAATAGCATGATTGGTTAAGAGACGATAAGACGGCCATCTCTGCACCATCTGAGTTGACCCTTTTTTACAATAACTCTTTTGACATCACATACACTGCTCCGGTTCATCCCCCAGCCACATTGACAGGGCTGTAGTGGAGCGGGTCGAAAGCTTCATGTTCCTCGGTCTCAACATGGTCCGACACACACCAACACAGTTGTGAAGAAGGCACGAAACTGCATCTTTCCTCTCGGGAGGCTGAAAAGATTCAGCATGGGCCCTCAGATCCTCAAAAGTTTGTATAGCTGCACCTTTGAGAGCATCTTGACTAGCTGCATCACCGCTTGGTATGGCAACTGCTTGGCATTCGACCGCAAGGTGCTACAGAGCAGTGTGTACAGCCCAGTACATCACTGGGGCCAAGCTCTCTGCCATCCAGGACCTCTATACCAGGCGGTGTCAGCGGAAGGCCCTAAAAATGGTCAAATACTCTAGCCAGGGTCATAGACCGTTCTCTCTGCTACCGCACGGCAAGTGGTACCGATGCACCAAGTCTGGAACCAACAAGACCCTGAACAGCTTCTACCCCCAAGCCATAAGACTGATAAATAGTTAAGTAGTTAACCAACAGCTACCCAGACTATCTGAGTTGACCCTTTTTACACTAACTCTATTGACATAATATACACTGCCACTGTTTATTATCTATCCTGTTGCCTAGTCACTTTATACTTACCTATATATACGCTTCAACTTCAATTACCTTGTACCCCTGGACATAGACTTGGTACTGGTACTCCCTGTATATAGCCACGTTATCCTTACTCATTGTATACAGTATTTATTCTTTGTGTTACAATTTATTCTCTGTGTTATTTTTATTTTCATTATTTCTCTCTGCATTGTTGGGAAGGGCCCGTAAGTAAGCATTTCACTGTTAGTCCACACCTATTGTTTCTCTCTGCATTGTTGGGAAGGGCCCGTAAGTAAGCATTTCACTGTTAGTCCACACCTGTTGTTTCTCTCTGCATTGTTGGGAAGGGCCCGTAAGTAAGCATTTCACTGTTAGTCTACACCTGTTGTTTCTCTCTGCATTGTTGGGAAGGGCCCGTAAGTAAGCATTTCACTGTTAGTCCACACCTGTTGTTTCTCTCTGCATTGTTGGGAATGGCCCGTAAGTAAGCATTTCACTGTTAGTCCACACCTGTTGTTTCTCTCTGCATTGTTGGGAAGGGCCCGTAAGTAAGCATTTCACTGTTAGTCCACACCTGTTGTTTCTCTCTGCATTGTTGGGAATGGCCCGTAAGTAAGCATTTCACTGTTAGTCCACACCTGTTGTTTCTCTCTGCATTGTTGGGAAGGGCCCGTAAGTAAGCATTTCACTGTTAGTCCACACCTGTTGTTTCTCTCTGCATTGTTGGGAAGGGCCCGTAAGTAAGCATTTCACTGTTAGTCCACACCTGTTGTTTCTCTCTGCATTGTTGGGAAGGGCCCGTAAGTAAGCATTTCACTGTTAGTCCACACCTGTTGTTTCTCTCTGCATTGTTGGGAAGGGCCCGTAAGTAAGCATTTCACTGTTAGTCCACACCTGTTGTTTCTCTCTGCATTGTTGGGAAGGGCCCGTAAGTAAGCATTTCACTGTTAGTCCACACCTGTTGTTTCTCTCTGCATTGTTGGGAAGGGCCCGTAAGTAAGCATTTCACTGTTAGTCCACACCTGTTGTTTCTCTCTGCATTGTTGGGAAGGGCCCGTAAGTAAGCATTTCACTGTTAGTCCACACCTGTGGTTTACGAAGCATGTGACAAATAGCATTTGATTTGATTGGATATATCTCTTTTTCCCTCACTGGTCTCTTCATACATGCTCCCTGAACTACAGTCCTTCCACGAGTTCCTCTTTGCAGCAATCTTCAATCTCTCTGTTCTTTGGGAACTTTCAACAACTCATGATGTTAGTTGTCCCAGTGTAGAAAGTTGCATATATTATTGCACAATAGTTTTGCTCTATAGGCGACAGTGATCATGCAGATAGACCCAGATAGGTGGGACACGCATCCTGTCAACCTACTAGAATCACTCCTCTAAACATACACCTTCTTTATCAGTACACTTCCTCTCACAGTCCTTTTCCCCTGAAATTCTTAGAAACGTCTACCTATTTCTACTGACACGGTGATTTAATCACGAGATGTGAGAGATAATGAACAAAAGCATAGAACTGACTATCAGAAACCCAGGTCAAAACAACAGATGTCACCGGCTTAGATAATGCTGACCCAACTGTCATTCATCGGCTTCGATAATGCTGGCCCAACTGTCATTCATCGGCTTAGATAATGCTGACCCAACTGTCATTCATCGGCTTAGATAATGCTGACCCAACTGTCATTCATCGGCTTCGATAATGCTGGCCCAACTGTCATTCATCGGCTTAATGCTGGCCCAATCATTCATGCTAGATAACCCACCTGTCATTCATCGGCTTCGATAATGCTGACCCAACTGTCATTCATCGGCTTAGATAATGCTGGCCCAACTGTCATTCATCGGCTTAGATAATGCTGACCCACCTGTCATTCATCGGCTTAGATAATGCTGACCCCACTGTCATTCATCGGCTTAGATAATGCTGGCCCAACTGTCATTCATCGGCTTAGATAATGCTGACCCAACTGTCATTCATCGGCTTAGATAATGCTGACCCAACTGTCATTCTTTCAGTACTCAAAAATAAAATGTCATTCTCGTTGCTAACCGCCCACCTCCCTCCAGAATCAGAGTCAGTTAGCCATCAGGTGAACTTAGACAGGCTTGTTGTACCCTTATTTGGGGAACGACTCCTTCTGCTCTCCCCCATGACAGACTGACAGTGACAAGTGGGTTGAGAAACAACAAAATTAGCCAAATCCACCAGTCTGTTCCCGCGGAAACCAATCACACATAGAGAGATAATGATGAACATCAGGATAACCCCTTGCCTCACCTTAGAAGTGCTGCCCACTCGCCTGTAGCTCAGCGCTCATCTATGGCTGATGTCAGCATGCTAGGCAGCATGGGAAATAAGGAGTGGGAGGTGGGAGGGGTCCTGACCTGACAGCGCTTGGGGCACTGACTGTGCTGTGCGGTGCGGTGTTTCTCTCTCCAACAAGCTCTCACGGTCTCACTTCAGAATCTTTTGTCCATAAACATCACATTTCGAAGCTTAAGTTTAGGCATTAATTACGAATGGTTAAGGTAAGGGTTAAGGTTAAGGATAAGGTTATGAATGGTTAAGATAAGGGTTAAGGTTAAGGATAAGGTTATACATGGTTAAGGTTTGGGATAAGGTTATGAATGGTTAAGGTTAAGGATAAGGTTATGAATGGTTAAGGTAAGGGTTAAGGTTGTGAATGGTTACGGTTTGGGATAAGGTTATGAATGGTTAAGGTAAGTGTTAAGGTTAAGGATAAGGTTATGAATGGTTAAGGTAAGGGTTAAGGTTGTGAATGGTTACGGTTTGGGATAAGGTTATGAATGGTTAAGGTAAGTGTTAAGGTTAAGGATAAGGTTATACATGGTTAAGGTTTGGGATAAGGTTATGAATGGTTAAGGTTAAGGATAAGGTTATGAATGGTTAAGGTAAGGGTTAAGATTGTGAATGGTTACGGTTTGGGATATGGTTATGAATGGTTATGGTAAGGGTTGAGGTTTGGGATAAGGTTATGAATGGTTAAGGTCTGGGATAAGGTTATGAATGGTTAAGGTAAGGGTTAAGGTTTGGGATAAGGTTATGAATGGTTACGGTCTGGGATAGGGTTATGAATGGTTAAAGTAAGGGTTAAGGTCTGGGATAAGGTTATGAATGGTTAAGGTAAGGGTTAAGGTTTGAGATAAGGTTATGAATGGTTAAGGTAAGGGTTAAGGTTTGAGATAAGGTTATGAATGGTTAAGGTCTGGGATAGGGTTATGAATGGTTAAAGTAAGGGTTAAGGTCTGGGATAAGGTTATGAATGGTTAAGGTAAGGGTTAAGGTTTGAGATAAGGTTATGAATGGTTAAGGTAAGGGTTAAGGTTTGAGATAAGGTTATGAATGGTTAAGGTAAGGGTTAAGGTTAAAAAATATAAAAAAATACTGAGTGCCTAGCACCAACTCACCCCATTGGCTTCAGGCAATCACATGCAGTACAGGAAGTATAGGTTTCGGTAGCCTACATAATGCCTTAATTGGGCACGAACATAACATATCAGTTTTCAAGAGTTATGAGACTGTTACTAGAAAAATAGGTCAATGGGTTCCATTTGACTGCACCTGCAGTAGGCATATACTGGATCTAATGTAATGTATAAACACAGGTCTTACAGTAAATGACACATAGCTCTGTAACAGATATCTAATGGGATGTGAATCTAATCAGTCCGTCTCCTAGGGCAACTACTCCTGCCTATAGGCATAACAGGGCATACTGGGACCACCCAGGGACATACTCTGGCTGCCTCTCATTTCAGCAGTACAGTCACCGACTCAGCTCTGTTCACTCTAGAGTCATACTGAAGAGGCAGAAGATATGACTCACACCACTAGGCTACAATATGTGATGTTCATTTTTGAAAGCATTCAAAATTAAATATTGTATTTTTTGTATAATGTTTTATACTTTTATACTTTCCCTACTATTGTCTACTATTTTAATGGATTTTGGATTTTGCATTTTCATGCATTTTGCAACAGTTTTTAAATGATAGAGAACTTTTTGTTTACAGGATAAGAGAAACAAAAGTATATTCTATTTTTCCACAGAACTGTAAGTGTCAGAATGACCTCAAGCTCCACAGAAAGCCACCATGTCATTATGTCAGCTGCATGATAAATAGAAGTGAGGAGGTTGGGTTAGACATCCCACACTGCACAGCTAACCCCTCAACACAGCTGACTGGGACACTGCACAGCTAAACCCTTATCACAGGGGACTGAGACACTGTACAGCTAACCCCTCATCACAGCTGACTGGGACACTGCACAGCTAACCCCTCATCACAGCTGACTGGGACACTGCACAGCTAACCCCTCATCACAGGGGACTGGGACACTGCACAGCTAACCCCTCATCACAGGGGACTGGGACACTGCACAGCTAACCCCTCATCACAGGGGACTGGGACACTGCACAGCTAACCCCTCATCACAGGGACTGGGACACTGCACAGCTAACCCCTCATCACAGGGGACTGGGACACTGTACAGCTAACCCCTCATCACAGGGGACTGGGACACTGTACAGCTAACCCCTCATCACAGCTGACTGGGACACTGCACAGCTAACCCCTCATCACAGGGGACTGGGACACTGCACAGCTAACCCCTCATCACAGGGGACTGGGACACTGCACAGCTAACCCCTCATCACAGCTGACTGGGACACACACCAGAGCTGACTCAGCAACCAGATCAACAGACAGAGGCACAGAGCATGGACACGGACAGACAGATAAGCACACACACAGAGAACCTCTGGGTTGGTCAGCCAGTGGAAAAATAGCGATGGAGTTATCTGTGATAGACAACAGAGCTATAGGGGCCCTGCGTGTCTTTTCATGACAAATGCTGTGAGATCAATCCAGATAGGTTACTGTTCCTCTGTTCAAACCACTGATAGCAGACTGAGACCAGCTACATGGTTACTGATGGAGAATGTTCCTCTGTTCAAACCACTGATAGCAGATTGAGACCAGCTACCTGGTTACTGATGGAGAATGTTCCTCTGTTCAAACCACTGATAGCAGACTGAGACCAGCTACCTGGTTACTGATGGAGAATGTTCCTCTGTTCAAACCACTGATAGCAGACTGAGGCCAGCTACCTGGTTACTGATGGAGAATGTTCCTCTGTTCAAACCACTGATAGCAGATTGAGACCAGCTACCTGGTTACTGATGGAGAATGTTCCTCTGTTCAAACCACTGATAGCAGACTGAGACCAGCTACCTGGTTACTGATGGAGAATGTTCCTCTGTTCAAACCACTGATAGCAGATTGAGGCCAGCTACCTGGTTACTGATGGAGATTGTTCCTCTGTTCAAACCACTTATAGCAGATTGAGGCCAGCTACCTGGTTACTGATGGAGAATGTTCCTCTGTTCAAACCACTGATAGCACACTGAGACCAGCTACCTGGTTACTGATGGAGAATGTTCCACTGTTCAAACCACTGATAGCAGACTGAGACCAGCTACATGGTTACTGATGGAGAATGTTCCTCTGTTCAAACCACTGATAGCAGACTGAGACCAGCTACCTGGTTACTGATGGAGATTGTTCCTCTGTTCAAACCACTGATAGCAGATTGAGACCAGCTACCTGGTTACTGATGGAGAATGTTCCTCTGTTCAAACCACTGATAGCAGACTGAGACCAGCTACCTGGTTACTGATGGAGATTGTTCCTCTGTTCAAACCACTGATAGCAGATTGAGACCAGCTACCTGGTTACTGATGGAGAATGTTCCTCTGTTCAAACCACTGATAGCAGATTGAGACCAGCTACATGGTTACTGATGGAGAATGTTCCTCTGTTCAAACCACTGATAGCAGACTGAGACCAGCTACCTGGTTACTGATGGAGAATGTTCCTCTGTTCAAACCACTGATAGCAGACTGAGACCAGCTACCTGGTTACTGATGGAGAATGTTCCTCTGTTCAAACCACTGATAGCAGATTGAGGCCAGCTACATGCGCACACTGTGGTTCTAGAGATCTTCAAAATAACCTTTCAAGATTTAAAGTTTATTTAATCACTAATAACAAGAAAACAACTGGCAAGACAATGAATACAGATTGAAGTCATCACAATGTGTGAATTTATTAAATCATTTCAATTTAAGACATTATTTGGGAAAGTATTATCTCTAAGTAACGTAACAATTCCCTGCCAGAGTTTCAGACTATGTGTGTTGTCTTTGTAGATAAATGATTGGCAAACACAGGGGATTCTGGGTCGTTGTCTGTCCACCCTCGGCTTGGCCACTACGCTCCATTTCTCAGTATGAGCGACTGAGACAGAGATGGTAAAGATCAGGAGCCAGTGTGTATGAGATGATCTCTTTAGATAGGTTTGACAGAGAGTTGTAGTGTGTATCCTGGCAGGCCAAAGTCAAGTTGTCGTTGTCGTTGTGTTCTAGCCTAAAAAATGTATACACAAAAAACAGACACTTCAGCAAGACTTGTTACTGCAAATACACATTCTAATGGACAATGGACACCCAGCTAGCACTTAACGTTCTGAGAACCATACGTTTCTTGGAGCTTGGTGAGAGTGTGGTTGTCCTATGGTTATTTTGGATACAACCTTCCCACAACGTTCTGGTAATGGTGCAGGATAGTTGCTGGGCTTTGGAACACTCTCAGCACATTTTAAGAACTTGACAAAACAACGTTATTTTATTGTTTTTTAAAAATACTTTAACTGAATGTTATCTGAACGTTCAAACATGGTTACATGGTTACATGTTGCATCACAGTGCAAGAGGCGTCACTACAGTCCCTGGTTCAATTCCAGGCAGTATCACATCCAGCCGTGATTGGGACTCCCATAGGGTGCCACACAATTGGCCCAGCGTAGGCCGGGGTAGGCCTTTATTGTAAAAAAATAATTTGTTCTTAAAACCTCTTAAGGATCCGCCCTTTTATTTAAATTTTCGCCTGAAATGACATACTCAAATCTACCTGCCTGTAGCTCTGTAGCTGAAATGGAGTTTGAATAAACTAAAACTAACTCAAACTAAAATGAACAGATTTGTATGAGTAAAAAAGTTTACATGGCACGCTAGCTCCGTCCTCGTGGTGCAGTGGACTAATTCCATGAATAGAGAACAGAAGATCATAGGTTTGAATCTCACTGAAGCTTTGCCACAATAAAAAAGAAATGTGTTTGCAAATCAAATCAAATCAAATCAAATCAAATTGTATTTGTCACATACACATGGTTAGCAGATGTTAATGCGAGTGTAGCGAAATGCTTGTGCTTCTAGTTCCGACAATGCAGTGATAACCAACAAGTAATCTAACTAACAATTCCAAAACTGTCTTATACACAGTGTAAGGGGATAAGGAACATGTACATAAGGATATATGAATGAGTGATGGTACAGAGCAGCATACAGTAGATGGTATCCAGTACAGTATATACATATGAATGAGTGATGGTACAGAGCAGCATACAGTAGATGGTATCGAGTACAGTATATACATATGAATGAGTGATGGTACAGAGCAGCATACAGTAGATGGTATCGAGTACAGTATATACATATGAGATGAGTGATTAATGCCTGAGCGAACACACTTCCATGTGTCCTGACTGTGCTTGGAGTTCGAAACAGTGAACCCAAACAGTTAACCCAAACAGTGAACCCAAACAGTTAACCCAAACAGTTAACCCAAACAGTGAACCCAAACAGTGAACCCAAACAGTGAACCCAAACAGTGAACCCAAACAGTGAACCCAAACAGTTAACCCAAACAGTTAACCCAAACAGTTAACCCAAACAGTTAACCCAAACAGTGAACCCAAACAGTGAACCCAAACAGTGAACCCAAACAGTGAACCCAAACAGTTAACCCAAACAGTTAACCCAAACAGTTAACCCAAACAGTGAACCCAAACAGTGAACCCAAACAGTGAACCCAAACAGTTAACCCAAACAGTTAACCCAAACAGTGAACCCAAACAGTGAACCCAAACAGTGAACCCAAACAGTGAACCCAAACAGTTAACCCAAACAGTTAACCCAAACAGTGAACCCAAACAGTGAACCCAAACAGTTAACCCAAACAGTTAACCCAAACAGTTAACCCAAACAGTGAACCCAAACAGTTAACCCAAACAGTGAACCCAAACAGTTAACCCAAACAGTGAACCCAAACAGTGAACCCAAACAGTGAACCCAAACAGTGAACCCAAACAGTTAACCCAAACAGTTAACCCAAACAGTTAACCCAAACAGTGAACCCAAACAGTTAACCCAAACAGTTAACCCAAACAGTTAACCCAAACAGTGAACCCAAACAGTGAACCCAAACAGTTAACCCAAACAGTGAACCCAAACAGTGAACCCAAACAGTGAACCCAAACAGTTAACCCAAACAGTGAACCCAAACAGTGAACCCAAACAGTTAACCCAAACAGTGAACCCAAACAGTGAACCCAAACAGTGAACCCAAACAGTGAACCCAAACAGTTAACCCAAACAGTGAACCCAAACAGTGAACCCAAATAGTAAACCCAAACAGTTAACCCAAAACAGTTAACCCAAACAGTGAACCCAAACAAAGCAGTGTTATTAAAAGTCTTATTGAAACAGTCAGTGAAAGTTAAGGAAGTTTTTCAAAAACCTCAAGATAAAACTGCTTGTTGCTTAAAAACCTCTTAAGGATTGGCCCCTTTTTCCCCAATTTTCACCTAAAATGACCCAAATCTCTGTAGCTCAGGTCCTGAAGCAAGGATATGCATATTCTTGGTACCATTTGAAAGGAAACACTTTGAAGTTTGTGGAAATGTTAAAGGGATGTAGGAGAATATAACACATTAGATCTGGTAAAAGATAATACAAAGAAAAAAAAAACATTTTTTTTGTGTATTTTGTGTGCCAAGAGAAAGGCCATAATGTATTATGCCAGCCCAGGTGAAATTTAGATTTTGTCCACTGAATGGCAGCAGTGTATGTGCAACATTTTAGACTGATCCAATGAACCATTGCATTTCTGTTCAAAATGTTGTATCAAGACTGCCCAAATGTGCCTAATTTGTTTATTAATAAATGTTCATGTTCAAAACTGTGCACTGTCCTCAAACAATAGCATGGTATTCTTTCAAAGTAATAGCTACTGTAAATAGGACAGTGCAGTTAGATTAACAAGAGTTTAAGCTTTCTGCCAATATGTCCATGTCCTTGGAAATGTTCTTGTTACTTACAACCTCATGTTAATCACATTAGCCTACGTTAGCTCAACCGTCCCGCAGGGGACCCACCAATCCTGAAGAAGTTTTAAGGGCTTGTAAGTAAGCATTTCACGGTAAGGTCTACACCAGTTGTATTCGCTGCATGTGACAAATAAAATTTGATTTGAAATAACCTTTACATTTTGTTCAAAACATTTGCAACATTTAGAGAATGTTCTCAGAACGTTATTTAATTACCTAAAGATAACTTTTAATTTCCCTTCTCAGAATGTTAATAAAACCTCCCAGGAAAACTTTCAGAGAAACACAGTAAAACGCTCTCAGAACCTCCCTGGAACCATATTAAAACATTCTCAGAACCTCCCTGCAATCATAGTAAAACATTCTCAGAACCTGCCTGCAACCATTGTAAAACATTCTCAGAACCTGCCTGGAACCACGGTAAAAGGTTCTCAGAACCTCCCTGGAACCACAGTAAAAGGTTCTCAGAACCTCCCTGGAACCATAGTAAAATGTTCTCAGAACCTCCCTGGAACCATAGTAAAACATTCTCAGAACCTCACTGCAACCATAGTAAAACATTCTCAGAACCTCCCTGGAACCATAGTAAAAGGTTCTCAGAACCTCCCTGGAACCATAGTAAAACATTCTCAGAACCTCCCTGCAACCATAGTAAAACATTCTCAGAACCTCCCTGGAACCATAGTAAAACATTCTCAGAACCTCCCTGGAACCATAGTAAAAGGTTCTCAGAACCTCCCTGGAACCATAGTAAAACATTCTCAGAACCTCCCTGCAACCATAGTAAAACATTCTCAGAACCTCCCTGGAACCATAGTAAAATGTTCTCAGAATCTCCCTGGAACCATAGTAAAACGTTCTCAGAGCTTCCCTGGAACCATAGTAAAACGTTCTCAGAGCTTCCCTGGAACCATAGTAAAACGTTCTCAGAGCTTCCCTGCACCCTAAAAATGTAAGTTCCCAAAACAGACAAAATATTCACTTCCGGTCTCAGAACGTTTAAAAAACTTTCAGTTTACTGGTCAGGAAACTTACGGCTTCATTTCCAGAAACAAAAAACGTACATTCCTACAACGTCCAAGGAACCAAATGTGCTAGCTGGGCAGTGGCCATCAAAATAATAAAGCAAAACATAAAGCAGTCATGGTGTCCGTGCGAGGTGTAACTAGATTGAATCTTTGAAACAAAAAGCGAAATGTCACACGTATATTATACACGTCTACTGTGACCAAGTTGCCTTTTCAATAGATCCCAGCCCAGTTTCTACATGGTACCATTCAGAACAACATCATGTAAAGGAGTAGGATATTTGTGAAAACAACAGACATTTGGTAAAACCTGTTGCAGTAGTTTGTTAACGTTTCGTCTCAGCCATTGTTTCTGTGAGAGGAAGAGGTGTAATTTGTGGCGTTTAATAATAGCCTACATTGTCAGATTTACTTGGCTATGAGCAAAATGCACAGCAGGCTAAAGTATACAGCCGACGTCAATATATATCTTTTCACATTTCACATCTAAATCGGCGTTGATTGCCGTTTTATCCAGTAACTCAAGTTATCCATATCAAAACAAACAGACTTAAATGGATTTTTCCCATTTTGCCCAGGACTAAAGCAATGGTAACCAAATCTAACTCGCCTACTCTGTATCCCAATGTTCATTTCTCAGGTGGTGTCAGAGATGTCACTCACAAGTTCAGCCTTCTCACCGTTTGTACTAAGAACATTTCCAAGAGGGGGTAGTTTGGCGAAAGTGTGTCATCTTTGGGGTGTTAAGCAGATATTTTAGTGGATGGCGGATGGTTACCGCAGCACACGGAAATGAGATCGAGCAGCGTTATCTCCACGGTGACTCACAAGCACTTCCTCTTCACTTCCTCCTGGAGCAGACTTCACAGGGCCAGGCTGATAAGTGTGTGTGTGTGTGTGTGTGTGTGTGTGTGTGTGTGTGTGTGTGTGTGTGTGTGTGTGTGTGTGTGTGTGTGTGTGTGTGTGTGTGTGTGTGTGTGTGTGTGTGTGTGTGTGTGTGTGTGTGTGTGTGTGTGTGTGTGTGTGTGTGTGTGTGTGTGTGTGTGTGTGTGTGTGTGTTGGGCCAGCACACCCTCTCACCTAGGGCCAGAGAGAACCCAGTAATTTCCTCTCGTCTTTTCCCATCAGCCCTGGGAACCAACCAACCGACCAACCAGGGCCCAATACTGACCTCAACATGGAGACATCACGTGACATTTTTTTCCTCACTTCCTGCTCTCTCACCCACTGCCACCTTTTATCCTTAAAATAAAACCAGTTGTTCATTCTAAAAATCCTGTTCTACCTATTAGCTAGCGTCGGATGCCCACCCTGCTTGGGCAGGCACAGAGTAGACTAGCATGCCAAAGTCAACTCACCTACCCACTCTCACACAATGCTACTCTGACTCTCACACAATGATAATTGTGGTTGTAGGATTATACTGAGATTCCTGTAAATGGGAACCCAACACACATGCAGATGTACAGCTTAACTATTTCCTTCAATAAAATAGATAGTTTCAAATAACTTCATGTTCATTTCCCTCCAACAAAAATCTGAATATCGGACCAAAGTGTTTCTGCATTCAGTCCATATCACTTGTAGATGGGGGGTATTTCCAATACAAACCTGTAGCAGCAGACTCTGCATTGCAAATCATTGTGCAGTTAATTAAGCTTTTTGCATTGGGAAGTCCTATTACAATTCAACCCTGGCAGGAAGCAGAACACCCTGCTCGGGCTCGCTCCAGGCTACACACACACACCCTGTAAACACCCCATCAGCTGATGAGACAGACACTCTGCTGGTGCTACTGCCAGCGTCTCAAAGCAACACTAACATAGTAACACACACACACACACACACACACACACGCACGCACGCACGCACGCACGCACACACACACACACACACACACACACACACACACACACACACACACACACACACACACACACACACACCTCATCCCAATGCACACACACACACACACACACACACACACACACACACACACACACACACACACACACACACGCACGCACGCACGCACGCACGCACGCACGCACGCACGCACGCACGCACGCACGCACACACACACACACACACACACACACACACACACACACACACACACACACACACACACACACACACACACACACACACACACACACACACACACACACACACACACACACACACACACACACACACACACACACACCTCACCCCAATGCACAGGCAAACATATAGTCATCTCACCCCATCTGCATACATATGGTACACTATTGTAGCCTACTTATTATCCGGTGTCCTACCTATCACCTACATTTAATCATTTAGTTTCCTAGTAGGCCAAACCGGTAGTAGGCCAAATTTCCTAGTAGGCCAAATTTCTCCGTAAAGTTCTGCACTGCTACATTACAGTACAAGCTTGACTGTGTCTAGGAGAACAGACATCTGCTATGACTGAGAGCAACAGAGGAGAGGAGACAGAGGGGGAGAGAGAGGGGGGGTAGGGAGAGAGTGAGAGAGAGACAGAGAGAAAGGGGGAGAGAGACAGAGGGAGAGAGAGAGGGAGGGGTAGGGAGATAGAAGGGGGAGAGAGAAGGGGGAGAGAGAGAGAGGGAGAGAGACAGAGAGAGAGAGACAGAGGGGGGGGGGGGTAGGGAGATAGAAGGGGGAGAGAGACAGAGAGAAAGGGGGAGAGAGACAGAGGGGGAGAGAGAGAGGGGGGGGGGTAGGGAGAGAGTGAGAGAGAGACAGAGAGAAAGGGGGAGAGAGACAGAGGGAGAGAGACAGAGAGAGAGACAGAGATAGAGAGAGAGATGGGGGAGAGATAAAGGGGGAGAGAGGGAGGGAGGGAGACAGAGAGAGACAGAGAGAGAAAGAGAGAGAGAGAGAGAGAGACGGAGAGAGAGAGAGAGAGAGAGGGAGAGAAAGACAGAGAGAGAGAGAGAGAGAGAGAGAGAGAGAGAGAGAGAGACAGAGAGAGAGAGAGAGAGCGAGAGAGACAGAGAGAGACAGAGAGAGAGAGAGAGAGAGCTCCACAGTGCACCCATGTCACCAATTGCCTGGCTGGAGACGCGGTGGAGGAGGTGCAAATTAAACCATGCGGGTGGTGTCTCTCACCTCCTCCTCTCCAGCCCCCCTCCCCCTGGAGGGTGAGCTGACGGGGTGGGGGGGTCTAACAGATGACGGCCATCCCAGGGGCGCGGACACACACACGTAGGGTACGGACGAACATGCGCTGGTGATTCACAGGTGGAGTGGAGATGACAGGCCAGCGCCCTGCACAAACCTACAGACACACACACACACGACACACACACACACGACACACACATAGCACACACCTGCATATTTCAGCTGCCTCATCACAGGGTGGAGGGCTCAGAACTGGGTGTGACGGACATACACCTCCCTCCTCTCCTTTTCATCAGACAAATTATCCTCTCATGTCCTTGTCAGGGGCATTGTTCTTCCTGTGAGAGAGGTTGTTGTTGGCTGTAAAACAGTTAGGGAAAAATGTTTTAGTTGCAAGGTGTTGTCTGAAACGTAAATCTCTGACGGATGGCAATTCAATGATAACAGAGCTTCAACAACATACAGCGATCATGACCTTATGTATAGAACATCATCCATCCCTTATACAGCGATCATGACCTTATGTATAGAACATCATCCATCCCTTATACAGCGATCATGACCTTATGTATAGAACATCATCCATCCCTTAATACAGAGATCATGATGTTATCTATAGAACATCATCCATCCCTTATACAGCGATCATGACCTTATGTATAGAACATCATCCATCCCTTATACAGCGATCATGACCTTATGTATAGAACATCATCCATCCCTTATACAGCGATCATAACCTTATGTATAGAACATCATCCATCCCTTATACAGCGATCATGATGTTATCTATAGAACATCATCCAGCCCTTATACAGCGATCATGACCTTATGTATAGAACATCATCCATCCCTTAGCATGGAGAGCAACATGCCAGTTAGTCAGGGGTCACTGGTAGTATAGGACAATGTGTGTGTGTGTGTGTGTGTGTGTGTGTGTGTGTGTGTGTGCGTGTGTGTGCATTCTTGCATGTGTCTATGTGTGTATATCAAGACTCTGACCTCTATGACTCTATGACTGAGTGGGTCTCTGTAGTTGTTTGACCAGGACGTCCTGGCACAGGAACCATAATCACTCTGTAGTTGTTTGACCAGGACACCCTGGCACAGGAACCATAGTCACTTTGTGGTTGTTTGACCAGGACGCCCTGGCACAGGAACCATCATCACTCTGTAGTTGTTCGACCAGGACGCCCTGGCACAGGAACCATAGTCACTCTGTGGTTGTTTGACCAGGACGCCCTGGCACAGGAACCATAGTCACTCTGTGGTTGTTCGACCAGGACGCCCTGGCACAGGAACCATCATCATTTATATCTCTCAACATTAAAGGCTACTGATGTTTCTACTGTATAACAAAAAGGGGGCCTACGGTTCAGGGTTCGTAGCCTAGTGGTTAGAGGGTGAGACAGGGGTGATAGCTCTGAGACAGGGGTGATGGTGAGGGCTCTGAGACAGGGGTGAGGGCTCTGAGACAGGGGTGATGGTGAGGGCTCTGAGACAGGGGTGATAGCTCTGAGACAGGGGTGAGGGCTCTGAGACAGGGGTGATGGTGAGGGCTCTGAGACAGGGGTGATGGTGAGGGCTCTGAGACAGGGGTGATGGTGAGGGCTCTGAGACAGGGGTGAGGGCTCTGAGACAGGGGTGATGGTAAGGGCTCTGAGACAGGGGTGATAGCTCTGAGACAGGGCTGAGGGTTCTGAGACAGGTGTGATGGTAAGGGCTCTGAGACAGGGGTGAGGGTTCTGAGACAGGTGTGATTGCTCTGAGACAGGGGTGAGAGTTCTGAGACAGGTGTGATAGCTCTGAGACAGGGGTGAGGGTTCTGAGACAGGGGTGATGGTAAGGGCTCTGAGACAGGGCTGAGGGCTCTGAGACAGGTGTGATAGCTCTGAGACAGGGGTGAGGGTTCTGAGACAGGTGTGATAGCTCTGAGACAGGGGTGAGGGCTCTGAGACAGGTGTGATAGCTCTGAGACAGGGGTGAGGGTTCTGAGACAGGTATGATGGTAAGGGCTCTGAGACAGGGGTGAGGGCTCTGAGACAGGGGTGATGGTAAGGGCTCTGAGACAGGGCTGAGGGCTCTGAGACAGGTGTGATAGCTCTGAGACAGGGGTGAGGGTTCTGAGACAGGTGTGATAGCTCTGAGACAGGGGTGAGGGCTCTGAGACAGGTGTGATAGCTCTGAGACAGGGGTGAGGGTTCTGAGACAGGTATGATGGTAAGGGCTCTGAGACAGGGGTGAGGGCTCTGAGACAGGGGTGAGGGTTCTGAGACAGGTGTGATGGTAAGGGCTCTGAGACAGGGGTGAGGGCTCTGAGACAGGGGTGAGGGTTCTGAGACAGGTGTGATGGTAAGGGCTCTGAGACAGGGGTGAGGGTTCTGAGACAGGGGTGGTGGTAAGGGCTCTGAGACAGGGGTGAGGGAGAGATGGGTGAGATCTCTGAGACAAGGGTGAGGGAGAGATGGGTGAGATCTCTGAGACAGGGGTGAGGGAGAGATGGGTGAGACATCTGAGACAGGGGTGAGGTGAAGACAGGGGTGAGGGCGAGAGAGGGTTGAGGGTGAGATAGGAGTGAGTGTGAGACAAGGGTGAGGGGGAGACAGGGGTGAGGGTGGATGGTGGAGGCTCTGAGACAGGGGTTGGGGGCTTGGGTAAGTGCTCAGACCGAAGGTGCTTAAACGACCCAACCACAACACACTGACACCCGGGTGTCTTTATTTGAATTGACATTAGTGTCCTCTCTGAATCCCTGATCTGAACGTAATGGTTTTAAAACATGTGCCCATCGCTCGTCTGAGACTTGGTGGGTTCATCTCCAGCCAAACAGCGTTCCACACGCCGCTGAGAGACGCTTGGGTTTTAAAGCATGGTGATGTACATTTAAAATGAACACTTCCCGTTCATATGTTTCATGGATTCATTGTAGTTATATTCCATTTGATCATACCAACCTTGAGGCTGGGGCTTCTCTCCTTGTAATTACAGATGTAAATATGTTTGTTTTTCTACGCTATGCGCCTGTGAATGTATTTCCGTCTGTGGCAATGGATAGTTGATTGTGTCTATTGTCCCAATATATTGTCGAGGGTGTAGGGTGGAGGGTGTAGGGTGGAGGGTGTAGGGTGGAGGGTGTGGGGCGGAGGGTGTAGGATGGAGGGTGGAGGGCGGAGGGTGTAGGGCGGAGGGTGTGGGACGGAGGGTGTAGGGTTAGGAGTTGTATCTTTGTTTTGGTGAGTGAAGAGGGAGGGAGAGAAGTAGAGAGCTAGAAAGAGCTAGAGAGAACGTGTGTGTGTGTGTGTGTGTGTGTGTGTGTGTGTGTGTGTGTGTGTGTGTGTGTGTGTGTGTGTGTGTGTGTGTGTGTGTGTGTGTGTGTGTGTGTGTGTGTGTGTGTGTGTGTGTGTGTGTGTGTGTGTGTGTGTGTGTGTGTGTGTGTGTGTGTGTGTGTGTGTGTGTAAATGTGTATGTGTTTGTGTGTGTGTAAATGTGTATGTGTGTGTATGTGTGTGTGTTTGTGTGTAAATGTGTATGTGTTTGTGTATGTGTACCCCTGCGTGCATGGTGTGATTTTGACTCATGTTGGCACATGCCTGGGCTGTGATGGGACTTTGTAGTCACGTTCTGTGTGTTGGCAGGGTTCAGGCCTGTAGCACAGCCACGCCTAGAGTCAACTCACCTGAGCTGTGTGTGTGTGTGTGTGTGTGTGTGTGTGTGTGTGTGTGTGTGTGTGTGTGTGTGTGTGTGTGTGTGTGTGTGTGTGTGTGTGTGTGTGTGTGTGTGTGTGTGTGTGTGTGTGTGTGTGTGTGTGTGTGTGTGTGTGTGTGTGTGCATGTACGTGTATAATTAAAGTTGAGTGCTTTTCAAGACGGGGCCATCAAGTCAAAATGACAGAATGAATGTGGACTGAGAATGCCGGAGCAAACAGAGAAAAGTCTGGGGTCTTTTTAATAGAAGGATGGCAGAACTAGTGGCCAGTCTTATCTGACGACAGCAGTTGACTTAGAGCAGTGTCCCTGTCCCTCCTTCACACCCTAAAATCCTGTTTGATTGAGGAACTCTGCCGGCGGGGCAGTGCAATGTTTCTCCCAAATGGCACCCTATTCCCTACATAGTGCACTGCTATTGACCAGGGACCTGCCGCGGGTCCTGCTATGTAATTACCACACATGCACACATGCACACTCTTTCGCACGCACACACACGCACACGCACACACGTGCACACACACGCACACACACACACACACACACACACACACACACACACACACACACACACACACACACACACACACACACACACACACACACACACACACACACACACACACACACACACACACACACACACACACACACACACACGCGCACAGACGCAAAGACGCACACATGCACACTCTTTCGCACGCACACACACACACACACACACGCACACACAAGCACGCACACACACACACACACGCAGGCATGTTATACACTGTGCACCATGGACAAACAAACAATAGCTCTTATTATACAGAAATAGTGGACTAACACAAATACCGATATGGACTCATATTTACTGTAACAAACATGATAACCATTATTCTACTGTAAAAGTGCTTCCTGTTGTATAATGTCCTCTATCCTACAGTACAGTCTATCTCTTCTAGTCTATAATGCTACAGTCTATCTCTCTAGTCTATAATGCTACAGTCTATCTCTCTAGTCTATAATGCTACAGTCTATCTCTCTAGTCTATAATGCTACAGTCTATCTCTCTAGTCTATATAATGCTACAGTCTATCTCTCTAGTCTATAATGCTACAGTCTATCTCTCTAGTCTATAATGCTACAGTCTATCTCTCTAGTCTATAATGCTACAGTCTATCTCTCTAGTCTATAATGCTACAGTCAATCTCTCTAGTCTATAATGCTACAGTCAATCTCTCTAGTCTATAATGCTACAGTCTATCTCTCTAGTCTATAATGCTACAGTCTATCTCTCTAGTCTATATAATGCTACAGTCTATCTCTCTAGTCTATAATGCTACAGTCTATCTCTCTAGTCTATAATGCTACAGTCTATCTCTCTAGTCTATAATGCTACAGTCTATCTCTCTAGTCTATATAATGCTACAGTCTATCTCTCTAGTCTATAATGCTACAGTCTATCTCTCTAGTCTATAATGCTACATACAGTCTATCTCTCTAGTCTATAATGCTACAGTCTATCTCTCTAGTCTATAATGCTACAGTCAATCTCTCTAGTCTATAATGCTACAGTCAATCTCTCTAGTCTATAATGCTACAGTCTATCTCTAGTCTACAGTCTATCTCTCTAGTCTATAATGCTACAGTCTATCTCTCTAGTCTATAATGCTACAGTCTATCTCTCTAGTCTATAATGCTACAGTCTATCTCTCTAGTCTGTAATGATACAGTCTATCTCTCTAGTCTATAATGCTACAGTCTATCTTTCTAGTCTATAATGCTACAGTCTATCTTTCTAGTCTATAATGCTACAGTCTATCTCTCTAGTCTATATAATGCTACAGTCTATCTCTCTAGTCTATAATGCTACAGTCTATCTTTCTAGTCTATAATGCTACAGTCTATCTCTTTACAGTCTATAACGCTACAGTCTATCTCTCTAGTCTATAATGCTACAGTCTATCTCTCTAGTCTGTAATGCTACAGTCTATCTCTCTAGTCTATAATGCTACAGTCTATCTCTCTAGTCTGTAATGCTACAGTCTATCTCTCTAGTCTGTAATGCTACAGTCTATCTCTCTAGTCTATATAATGCTACAGTCTATCTCTCTTCAGTCTATCTCTCTTCAGTCTATCTCTCTACAGTCTATCTCTCTACAGTATATAACGGTACAGTCTCTCTCTCTTCAGTCTATCTCTCTAGTCTGTAATGCTACAGTCTATCTCTCTACAGTATATAACGGTACAGTCTCTCTCTCTTCAGTCTATCTCTCTTCAGTCTATCTCTCTACAGTCTATCTCTCTACAGTATATAACGGTACAGTCTCTCTCTCTTCAGTCTATCTCTCTAGTCTGTAATGCTACAGTCTATCTCTCTACAGTATATAACGGTACAGTCTCTCTCTCTACAGTCTATCTCTCTACAGTATATAACGCTACAGTCTCTCTCTCTTCAGTCTATCTCTCTACAGTCTATCTCTCTACAGTATATAACTGTAGTCTCTCTCTCTTCAGTCTATCTCTCTACAGTCTATCTCTCTACAGTATATAACTGTAGTCTCTCTCTCTTCAGTCTATCTCTCTACAGTCTCTCTCTCTACAGTATATAACTCTACAGTCCATCTCCCTACAGTCTATAATGCCACAGTCCATCTCTCTACAGTACATCTCCCTACATCCCTCTACAGTATAAATATGATTCCAACTTTTCCTTTGTCCTCAGCTGAGCCCGACTCTGTCCCATTTGTCACTCTCAAACATGCAATCTAGGATGTGGAATGGGGTGGGCTACATATGTGTCACACAACAAAGCTTCACACAAGGGTGTTGCCTGCTTTTTACCATCCTCCCCCATATCCTAACCGCCAGACCCAGTTAGCATGGAAACGGAGCGATTGTCAGTAGTCAGTCCAGCAGCTCTCATCCCCACCCTCTTCTTGAGACCAGATCGCACCTCTCCCTCCCTCCCTCCCAACCTCCCAACCTCCCAACCTCCCAACCTCATAGCCCAGAATGAGCCAGGACAGCCGCTTATTGCTAAGAACTCACCACCATTTCCCCGAGCAGGGAGAAAGAGAGGGATAAAAGAAGGAGAGAGAGGAGGAGGGCACCGGCATCCACCCCTGGCCCCCAGTCAACCTCCACGTCTGGTCTGGTCTAGTCTGGCCTCCTACTTCTTCTCTAGGTCGGCATCTTACTGGACCTGGGTCTCACAGATGATACAACAGGAGAGGACTTGTGAATGCCACTCACGTATGTAGTTCTATGTGCATAATTATGAGCTCATCTGACCTTTGTGATGTCATGCACTGTATGTACAGTTTATGACCTCATCTGACCTTTGTGATGTCATGTACTGTATCTAACCTGTTCTGATACACTTTGCAGTCTGTTTTTCAGACAACACTTTCACCTGTCATGCCTTGCCCACAAATAAAGTGCTGTACTTCACTTCAAATGTGTATATTGGTTTAATTGTTGCCATTATTTTGGGTGGTGTTTGTGTTAAAGTGATCTCTTGTATTTAATGGGGGTTATTGTGTTCTCTTTGTTGTCCTCTACAATACAGATGTGCAGACAATTGGTGTCTTTTGTTTTAAACAAGGTACATGGAGTCCAAGACCTGCTGTTGATGAAGTGTCCAGACTGTACATAAATATTTATATTTTTGACAACTTTACTTCACTACATTCCTTGAGAAAATAATGTACTTTTTACTCCATACATTTTCCCTGACACCCAAAAGTAGTCATTACATTCTGAATGCTTAGCCAGACAGGAAAATGGTCCAATTCACACACTTATCAAGAAAACATCTTCGGTCATCTCTAGTGCCTCTGATCCGGAGGACTCACTAAACACACATGTAAATGATGTCTGAGTGTTGGAGTGTGCCCCTGATTATCCGTAAATAAAATAAAAGAATATAAAGAATTTGAAAGGATTTATACTTTTACTACTAGAGTATAGTTTAGAAATTACTTTTACTTTTGATACTTGAGTATATTTAAAACCAAATACTTTTAGACTTTTAGTCAAGTAGTATTTTACTGAGTCATTTTCTATAAAAGTATCTTTACTTTTACTCAAGTATGACAATTTGGGTACTTTTTCCACCACTGTGTTTTTGTGAGAAAAGCATTCAGTAAATAAATATTTAAAAATATTTAAATGTCATGTCTCAAAATAAGTTTCATGGGTTTGATGAAACAAGCAGGAATCCCAGCCTACAGCGAGTTGTAGTAGTTCAAATGGGAGATGGCAAGTGTCTGGATTAGGACCTAACACTCAGTCCATTCCTACCCAGGACCTGACAGTCCATTCCTACCCCAGTACCTGACAGTCCATTCCTACCCAGGACCTGACAGTCCATTCCTACCCAGGACCTGACAGTCCATTCCTACCCCAGGACCTGACAGTCCATTCCTACCCAGGACCTGACAGTCCATTCCTACCCCAGCACCTGACAGTCCATTCCTACCCCAGTACCTGACAGTCCATTCCTACCCCAGGACCTGACAGTCCATTCCTACCCCAGCACCTGACAGTCCATTCCTACCCCAGCACCTGACAGTCCATTCCTACCCCAGCACCTGACAGTCCATTCCTACCCCAGGACCTGACAGGACCAGGACCTGACAGTCCATACCTACCCCAGGACCTGACAGTCCATTCCTACCCCAGGACCTGACAGTCCATACCTACCCCAGGACCTGACAGTCCATACCTACCCCAGGACCTGACAGTCCATACCTACCCCAGGACCTGACAGTCCATTCCTACCCCAGGACCTGACAGTCCATACCTACCCCAGGACCTGACAGTCCATTCCTACCCCAGGACCTGACAGTCCATACCTACCGCAGCATTCCTCCCTCCCTCCCTCCCCCTCCCTCCCTCCCTCCCTCCCTCCCTCCCTCCCTCCCTCCCTCCCTCCCTCCCTCCCACCCTCCCACCCTCCCTCCCTCCCTCCCTCCCACCCTCCCTCCACTCTTTCTGACACCCTGTCTTCATGCTGGTTTTTGAATTTGTACACTTTCTTGCATTGAATTAGCAGTGGTGGAAAGTCCCTCCAGTCAATCTTTACCCCAAACCTATGCTATAGGGGGGAGTGAGCAAGTGTATACTTTGGGAGTAGGGTGGAGAATTGGGAGGTAGCCCCTCTGTCCCTCCTGAACTTCCTTCTGCAGGCCATCTGCACCCTTCCCACCTCTCCCACTCCCGTCCAGCTCACCCACCTACTCAACGGGTGCTCACACACACCCAGACACACACTGCACAAAACTGTCAAGGCGCTCCACAGGGGTCCCACTGCAGTACCACAGCACACCAATAGGGGAGTCCACTCTCGGTGTCCCTGTCTCAGTCTGCACCTGAAACAAAACATTGAGGAGAAAGTGAAGAGTGACATTTGAAACACCGTAAATCTAACATGTAAATTACCATTCACAATATATGTAAAGTATGATATATAAAGTATGATATATAAAGTATTTAAGATAATATGTCTTGATTAAATGTGAATTCACACATGGCAGTAAATTAACGACAATACAATATAGCTGTATATTTGTTTATTACACTGCAATATCTATGAACCATGAGACAATAAGATGAAGGGGGCCACTGTTTCAGGTTGATATCTATGTGTGGCCTCACCACAGAGAAATGTCACGGCACTGTAGCAGCATTTATAGTCAGAAAAGTGACATGATTGGTGTATTGCCCCCACCTGCTGGTAGGATTTATTTTATTGTAATACGTGTGTGTGTGTGTGTGTGTGTGTGTGTGTGTGTGTGTGTGTGTGTGTGTGTGTGTGTGTGTGTGTGTGTGTGTGTGTGTGTGTGTGTGTGTGTGTGTGTGTGTGTGTGTGTGTGTGTGTGTGTGTGTGTGTGTGTGTGTGTGTGTGTTGTGTGTGTGTGTGTGTGTGTGTGTGTGTGTGTGTGTGTGTGTGTGTGTGTGTGTGTGTGTGTGTGTGTGTGTGTGTGTGTGTGTGTGTGTGTGTGTGTGTGTAAACTAGACAGACAATTACATTTTGTGACACAACACTACGGTGAAAGGCAGCACCAATGTCATGATGATGTTAACATGCCTATGTCTACATATCAGTTACTAAGTTACTACTCTATAAATAGCACACATAATGACATCTTGGAATAGTGAACGTTGTTTATATCACACCATAACACATCAGGGACGCAGAGTGGAAGGTTTGGGCTGTACTGTTTAATTCCATGTTTATGGTTAGGGCCTTTATAATATATATGAGCGAGAGAGAGCAAGAGCAAGAGAGAGAGAGGAGAGAGAGACAGAGAGAGACAGAGAGAGAGAGACAGCGAGAGAGCGAGAGAGAGAGAGAGAGAGAGAGACAGAGAGAGAGAGACAGAGAAAGAGAGGGGACTGCCCTGCTGGCCACAGGCACACGGAAATATCATTATGCTTAAGGCCCACTCATAACCCTCCTTTACTCTGCTAATTGATGCCTTGTGTAGAGAATAGAGAACCAAATTGGCAGCTTCTTAGCTCTGTACAGCTAGGGCAACATGGACAAATTATAGTAACTCTTCATCCAATGTTGTTTGTAGATTAACTTTTATTGACCAGCTCTCTATACTCTACTGCCATAACACAGAATGTTATGACTACTAGCGCTCCTGCTCATTCATCCCTGAGTACCATCTACTCGTCTGGCAGCTCCCTAATGCTGTACGGCTAGGGAGACATCTACTCGTCTGGCAGCTCCCTAATTCTGTACCGCTAGGGAGACATCTACTCGTCTGGCAGCTCCCTAATGCTGTACGGCTAGGGAGACATCTACTCGTCTGGCAGCTCCCTAATTCTGTACGGCTAGGGAGACATCTACTCGTCTGGCAGCTCCCTAATTCTGTACGGCTAGGGAGACATCTACTCGTCTGGCAGCTCCCTAATTCTGTACGGCTAGGGAGACATCTACTCGTCTGGCAGCTCCCTAATTCTGTACGGCTAGGGAGACATCTACTCGTCTGGCAGCTCCCTAATGCTGTACGGCTAGGGAGACATCTACTCGTCTGGCAGCTCCCTAATGCTGTACGGCTAGGGAGACATCTACTCGCCTGGTAGCTCCCTAATTCTGTACGGCTAGGGAGATATCTACTCTACAACTTTAAAGGTGAATGTACATATTCGTAGCACCTTGGGCGTAGTCCATTTAAAAAAAAGTATACTGGCTAGTGGCTACATACTGTACCAGTAGTAACTCTTCACCCAATGTTTACATTATTTGATTGACTGACAGATGTAAAGCAAATTGCCCCTATGAGAGTAAATAAAGGTTCTCTACTCTACTCTAGTCTCTCAAACTTTTTTGTGTAAACAAAATTGACCTTAGCGTCATACCACAGAAGGTTATCCAAATATAGCACTCCACAACTAGACCTTATAGTGCAAAACACAGCTGTGCAATTCAACATACCATTCACCTACATTCAAACAGGAGCACACACCCACCCCTGCTACCACACCTACTGTTCGAATGACTCACAAAGTTCCCAACCTTTAATGGTACTTTGAAGGAAATACACTAAATATAATACAGTTCTACATCTGTGTTCTAATTGCACAATTTCAAGTGGTACCTAGTTCAAAGGGTTTCTTCCTACTCATTGGAGGTGGAGGTCATAGTTCAAAGGGTTTCTCCCTACTCATTGGAGGTGGAGGTCATAGTTCAAAGGGTTTCTCCCTACTCATTGGAGGTGGAGGTCATAGTTCAAAGGGTTTCTCCCTACTCATTGGAGGTGGAGGTCATAGTTCAAAGGGTTTCTCCCTACTCATTGGGGTTGGAGGTCATAGTTCAAAGGGTTTCTCCCTACTCATTGCGGGTGGAGGTCATAGTTCAAAGGGTTTCTCCCTACTCATTGGGGTTGGAGGTCATAGTTCAAAGGGTTTCTCCCTACTCATTGGAGGTGGAGGTCATAGTTCAAAGGGTTTCTCCCTACTCATTGGGGTTGGAGGTCATAGTTCAAAGGGTTTCTCCCTACTCATTAGGGTGGAGGTCATAGTTCAAAGGGTTTCTCCCTACTCATTGCGGGTGGAGGTCATAGTTCAAAGGGTTTCTCCCTACTCATTGGGGTTGGAGGTCATAGTTCAAAGGGTTTCTCCCTACTCATTGGAGGTGGAGGTCATAGTTCAAAGGGTTTCTCCCTACTCATTGCGGGTGGAGGTCATAGTTCAAAGGGTTTCTCCCTACTCATTGGGGTTGGAGGTCATAGTTCAAAGGGTTTCTCCCTACTCATTGGAGGTGGAGGTCATAGTTCAAAGGGTTTCTCCCTACTCATTGGGGTTGGAGGTCATAGTTCAAAGGGTTTCTCCCTACTCATTGGAGGTGGAGGTCATAGTTCAAAGGGTTTCTCCCTACTCATTAGAGGTGGAGGTCATAGTTCAAAGGGTTTCTCCCTACTCATTGGAGGTGGAGGTCATAGTTCAAAGGGTTTCTCCCTACTCATTGGAGGTGGAGGTCATAGTTCAAAGGGTTTCTCCCTACTCATTGCGGGTGGAGGTCATAGTTCAAAGGGTTTCTCCCTACTCATTAGAGGTGGAGGTCATAGTTCAAAGGGTTTCTCCCTACTCATTGGAGGTGGAGGTCATAGTTCAAAGGGTTTCTCCCTACTCATTGGAGGTGGAGGTCATAGTTCAAAGGGTTTCTCCCTACTCATTAGAGGTGGAGGTCATAGTTCAAAGGGTTTCTCCCTACTCATTAGAGGTGGAGGTCATAGTTCAAAGGGTTTCTCCCTACTCATTAGAGGTGGAGGTCATAGTTCAAAGGGTTTCTCCCTACTCATTAGAGGTGGAGGTCATAGTTCAAAGGGTTTCTCCCTACTCATTAGAGGTGGAGGTCATAGTTCAAAGGGTTTCTCCCTACTCATTGCGGGTGGAGGTCATAGTTCAAAGGGTTTCTCCCTACTCATTGGAGGTGGAGGTCATAGTTCAAAGGGTTTCTCCCTACTCATTGGAGGTGGAGGTCATAGTTCAAAGGGTTTCTCCCTACTCATTGGAGGTGGAGGTCATAGTTCAAAGGGTTTCTTCCTACTCATTGGAGGTGGAGGTCATAGTTCGTGTAGCCTGGTGTGAGGGTGGAATTTGGGGTGGAAGGTGGGGGGGGCAGCTGTTGGTGTGTGCTGGGAGGCAGATATGGTGACTATTGGTGGGCGCTGCATGCAACCTGCTGGAGAAGTGTGGGAGAAGGGGAGACTACTGGTACTTCAAGATGGGTTTTGATCATACGGACGGGGAAATGTTCTGGGTCGCTTCTGAGAACACTATAGAAGTATACACTGACTTGGTGACTGGGTTCATCAGGAAGTGCGTAGAGGATGTTATTCCCGATTAGAACTTATTCAAACCAAAAACTGTGGATAGATTGCAGAATTTGCACAAAACTGAAAGCGCAAACCATCACATTTAACAATGGCTTGGTGACTGGGAACATGGACATGTATGAAAAGACCATCTATGACTTTCGTAAGGAAATTATAGAGGCACAACAACAGTACATGGACATAATGGAGACGAAATTCAACGGCTCAGATACGAGACGTATGTGGCAGTGACTCCAAACAAATACAGATTATAAAGGGAAAACCAGCCATGTTGCGGTCACCGACGCCTCGCTCCTGGACAAGCTAAACACCTTCTTCGCCCGCTTCAAGAAAAGCAACATCAAGCTGCCTAGATGTCCACATTGTTCCTGTACCCAAGAAAGCAAAGGTAACTGAACTTTTATTTTTTATTTTACCTTTATTTAACCAGGCAAGTCAGTTAAGAACAAATTCTTATTTTCAATGACGGCCTAGGAACAGCGGCCTAGGAACAGCGGGTTAACTGCCTGTTCAGGGGCAGAACGACAGATTTGTACCTTGTCAGCTCGGGGGTTTGAACTTGAACTTGCAACCTTCCTAAATGACTAACGCTAAGTGCTTTGAGAGGATAGTTAAGGATCATATCACCTCCACCTTATTATATTATTATATTATTATATATTACCGTCACCCTAGACCCACTACAATTTACATACCTCCCCACCAGATCCACAGACGATGCAATCGCCATTGCGCTGTACACTTCCCTATCCCAACTGAACAGGAGAAATATCTACGTAAGAATGCTGTTCATCGACTCAAAATCAGCTTTCAACACCATAGTGCCCTCCAAGCTCATCACTAAGCTCAGAGCGTTGGTTCCAAACCCTTCCCTGTGCAACTGGGTCCTGGACTTCCTGACAGGCTGACCCCAAGTGGGGAAAGTATGCATCAACACCTCCTCCACTCTGATCCTCAACACTTGGGCCACACAGGGGTAGGTGCTCAACTCCCTCCTGCACTATCTGTTCACCCATGACTGCGTGGCCACACACTTCTCCAACTAAATCATCAAATTTGCCAATTAGACAACAGTGGTAAGTCTTATTACCAACAACAACAAAACATGCCTACGGGGAGGAGGTGAGATCCCTGGCGGAGTGGTGCCAGGAAAATAACCTTTCTCTCATCGCCAACAAAATGAAAAAGCTGAAATTTGGACTACAGGAGATATGATATGTTACAAATTCTAGCTAGGTGGCTAACATTAGCAAGCTGGCTAATGTTAGCTAGGCTAGGGGATAGGGGTTAAGGTTAAGTTTAGGAGTTAGGTTAAAGGGTTAGGTTAGGGCTAGGGGATGGGTTAGATTAAAGGGTTAAGGTTAGGCTTAGCTAATATGCTAAGTAGTTGCTAGTAGTTGAAAAGTTGCTAATTAGGTCAAATGCTAAAGATGTCCATCATGAGATTCAAACTCGCAACGTCTGTCTTATGTAACTATACCAAACATAACATATCATACTAATTTGAATGTCCAGGATTTACATCTAGTCTATGACACCAGGTTGACATTACAGCTGAACAGACATTTAAACTGCCTGGTAGAATGTTATTCATTGCACCATTAGTGCACAAGTTATATTTCACCCAGTATCCACAAGGTGTCACTTGTGAACTTACTGCAGAAGTAAAATATTACAGAACTTTAATCTGTACATTACTCTGGCCTTCCTGACCATGATGGATTCTGATGAAGTGAAGGATAAAGCCGATATTGTAGGGGTTTTTAACAAGCACTTCATATCAGCTGATTCAGTTTTAGACCATGATGTGGCCCAGGCCTCTAATGTAAGGTCTGTTACAGTCAACTATGATTTAGGCCCTCATGTGAACCATTTTAACTTTGAGCCTGTTTCTTATACTGAGTTCTATAAAGCTCTAAAAGGTGATAGACACTAAAAAGTCTGCAGGTCCAGACAACCTGGACCCCTACCTCCTTAAAGATAGCAGCTGGTATTATTACTGAACCTGTGGCACACATTTTCAACTTGAGTCTCTTGACCAATTCCATACTCGGCATTTGGAAATCAGCTTATGTCCTCCCACTGCTAAAGGGTGGAGATCCCTCAGATGCTAATAACTATCGTCCAATGTCTAAACTCCCTATCCTGGCCAAAATCTATGAATCCCTAGTAAACTCATAGTTAAACTTCTTAATTGAGTAGAACATACTGAGCGGGGTTCAGCACCACAACTGCAGCTATGGCCGTGGCAAATAACATACTGAGCGGGGTTCAGCACCACAACTGCAGCTATGGCCGTGGCAAATAACATACTGAGCGGGGTTCAGCACCACAACTGCAGCTATGGCCGTGGCAAATAACATACTGAGCGGGGTTCAGCACCACAACTGCAGCTATGGCCGTGGCAAATAACATACTGAGCGGGGTTCAGCACCACAATTGCAGCTATGGCCGTGGCAAATAACATACTGAGCAGGGTTCAGTCAGGCTTTAGATCGGGACACAGCACCACAACTGCAGCTATGGCCGTGGCAAATAACATACTGAGCAGGGTTCAGTCAGGCTTTAGATCGGGACACAGCACCACAACTGCAGCTATGGCCGTGGCAAACGACATCATTAATGCACTTGATAAAAAGCAACGTTGTGCTGCTCTGTTTGTGGATTTATCAAAGGCCTTTGATTCAGTTGACCATGAATTGTTGTTAGCTAGACTCAGTAACATTGGTCTCAGTGAAGGGGCAGTAAATTGGTTTAGGAACTATCTTTCTGACAGAACATAATGTGTTATATACTGACAATCACAAGTCTAGCTGTCAAGAGATTAATAGAGGTGTGCACCAGTGTTCCATTTTAGCTCCTGTGTTGTTTTCATTTATTTATTTAACCAGGCAAGTCAGTTAAGAACAAATTCTTATTCTCAATGACAACCTAGGAACAGTGGGTTAACTGCCTGTTCAGGGGCAGAACAACAGACTTGTACCTTGTCAGCTTGGGGATTTGAACTTGCAGCCTTTCGGTTACTAGTGCAACGCTCTAACCACTAGGCTACCCTGCCGCCCTGCCTTGATCTGGGAAATGGGATGCAACCAGAAAAGTTCATCTATATGCAGATGATACAGTCATAAGTGCTCCTTCTCTGGTTCAGGCTGTTGAAGAGCTCCAGACTGCTTTTCAGTCACTGAAGGCCTCCCTTTATGGTTTCAAACTGGTCTTGAATGTACAAAAAACTAAATTACCAGGGCTAGAACTTGAAAAGGTCAACATTGTCACATCTGGTGGCTTATCCATTGAAAAAGTGTCATCCTACAAATACTGTACCTACAGTTGTAGGCCTCCTTGCAAGCACACACTTTTTCAGTTCTGCCCACAAATTTTCTATAGGTTTCAGGTCAGGGCTTTGTGACGGCCACTCCAATACCTTGCCTTTGTTGTCCTTAGGCCATTTTGCCACAACTTTGGAAGTATGCTTAAGGTCATTTGGAAGACCCATTTGCGATCAAGATTTAACTTCCTGTCTGACGTCTTGAGATGTTGCTTCAATATATCCACATGATTTTCCTACCTCATGATGCCATCTATTTTGTGAAGTGCACCAGTTCCTCCTGCAGCAAAGCACCTCCACAACATGATGCTGCCACCCCCGTGCTTCACAGCTTGCAAACCCCCCCTTTTTCCTCCAAACATAACGATGGTCATTATGGCCAAACAGTTCTATTTTTGTTTCATCAGACCACAGGACATTTCTCAAAAAGTACGATCTTTGTCCCCATGTGCAGTTGCAAACTGTAGTCTGGCTTTGGAGGAGAGGCTTCTTCCTTGCTGAGCTGCATTTCATGATATGTCGATATAGGACTCGTTTTACTGTGGCTATAGATACTTTTGTACCTGTTTCCTCCAGCATCTTCACAAGGTCCGTTGCTGTTGTTCTGGGATTGATTTGCACTTTTCGTACCAAAGTACGTTCATCTCTAGGCGACAGAACGCGTCTCCTTCCTGAGCGGTTTGACGGCTGCGTGGTGCCATGGTGTTTATACTTGCGCACTATTGTTTGTACAGATGAACATCATATCTTCAGGCGTTTGGAAATTACTCCCAAGGATGAACCAGACTTGTGGAGGTCTAAAAAAACAAATATGAGGTCTTGGCTGATTTCTTTTGATTTTCCCATGATGTCAAGCAAAGAGGCTCTGAGTTTGAAGGTAGGCCTTGAAATACATCCACACGTACACCTCCAATTGACTAAAATGTGGTCAATTAGCATATCAGAAGCTTCTAAAGCCATGACATAATTTTCTGGAAGGCACAGTCAACTTACTGTATATACACTTCTGACCCACCGGAATTGTGATACAGTGAATTATAAGTGAAATAATCTGTCTGTAAACAATTGTTGGAAAAATGACTTATGTCATGCACAAAGTAGATGTCATAATCGACTTGCCAAAACTATAGTTTGTTCACAAGAAATTTGTGGAGTGGTTGAAAAACAAGTTTTAATGACTCCAACCTAAGTGTATATACATTTCCAACTTCAACTGTATGTATTTGGTTGGATGACAAGTTGTCCTTTAAAGTTCATGTGGATAACTTGTGACAATGCTTAAATTGAAATTGGGTTTTTATTTTTGTAATAAGGCTTGCTTCCCGCTTATGGCTAGAAAGAAGCTTGTTCAGGCCACTGTTCTCTCTGTAATGGTTTATGGTGACTTGTTGTATATGCATGCAACCTCCTCCCGTCTTACAGAGACTGGACTCTTTTTCTCAATCATCCTTGCGCTTTATTACAAATGCCAAGTCACTCACCCACCATTGCACCTTCTACCAAATGGTAGGTTGGACCTCAATTTATATGCGCAGAAAGATACATTTGTATGTGTTCATCTACAAAGTCCTTTTGGGTCAACTCCTTCTTCACCTCTGTAGTTTGGTTTCCTTCACCACCAGCAGTTACCATACCCGGTCTGCTAGGTAAGTCCCCAGGACATTCACAGTATTAGGCAAGACTGCCTTCTCTTCTTGTGCACCAGAGGCATTGAATAATCTACAATCCATGCTTCATCTAGATCTGTTAGTGCCACTGAATGAATTTAATATATTGATGGGAGACTCTGTTACAGAGGAGTGTAAATGCTTTTCTTATCCTGGATCATGTTGTTGTATTGTATTGTTGTATGTTGTAGTTCTGTAATGTACTGATTGTTGCTGCCTTCTTGGCCAGGTCTCCCTTGAGAAATAGACTCTGGGTCTCAATGGGCTTTTCCTGGTTAAATAAAGGTTAAATAAAAAATAAACAAAAAAATCAACATACATTGACTTCACCTTGGACAAATAGAAGGGGTTTGTTTGAGTGGTAAGGCTAAAGCAACCAACTGCCGAGGAGTGAAGTTGGGGCGGCAGATAGCCTAGTGGTTAGAGTGTTGGGCCAGTAACCAAAAGGTTGCTTGATTGAATCCCATAGCTGACAAGGTAAAAAATCTGTTGTTCTGTCCCTGAACAAGGCAGTTAACCCACTGTTCTCTGGTAACCCATCATTGTAAATAAGAATTTGTTCTTAACTGACTTGCCTAGTTAAATGAAGGTTAAAAAAGTCAGGGGAGGTACATCTGCGAAAGTTGGACTGTAACCATTTTTCCATCCACAATTTTTATGCTAGTGCAATCACCGGAGAATATACTGGATGATCTCCGCTTGAGACTATCCTACCAACGGGACATTAAAAACAGTAATATCTTCTGTTTCACCGAATCGTGGCTGAACGACGACACAGATAATATACAGTTGGCTGGGTTTTCCGTTCATTGGTAGGACAGAACAGCTATGTCTGGTTTGGACTCGGACCTGATCACTGAACCCTGCCTGTCCTGACCTCTAGCCTGCCTATGACCTCTAGCCTGGTACTGTTTGGACTCTGACCTGGTTTATGAACTCTCGCCTTTTGCCTACCCCTTTTGTTATAATAAATGTCGGAAATATCAACCAATTGCCTCCAGTGTCTACATTTGGGTCTCGCCTTGTGCCCTTATAGTACGAACTGGCCATGATAGACCCAGCAGGCTTGGACCAGCTCCGCCACGCTGTCTCCCTGCAGGGAGCCACCATTGGGAGGCATGAAGAGCTACTGCGGGACCTTTTGGAAGGGCTTCGTTCCCTGACGGAACACCACGACCAAGGGTTCAAAGCAATCTGCATTACTTGCTGTTTGGTGTTTTAGGCTGGGTTTCTGTACAGCACTTTGTGACATCGGCTAATGTAAAAAGGGCTTTATAAATACATTTGATTGATTGATAACGGAGCATGAGTTATAGGCAGCCTGCCACATCTGAGACCTCCCAACCACCCAGTAACATTTCTACTACTAGTGGATTGGTTCAAACTACCCCGGCTCCTCAACATACCCTGGCTCCCCGAAAACCCTGCATACCTCCTCCGGAGCGTTTAACATACCCCGACTCCCCGAAAACCCTGTGTACCTCCTCCGGAGCGTTATGCAGGCGATCCTGGTACCTTCCTGGCATTCCTTTCCCAGTGCTCCCTTATTTTCGAACTCCAGCCCTCTTCGTTCCCGTCGGACCAATCGGAGATAGCGTATTTAATCACGCTAATGTCCGGAAGGGTGCTCTCCTGTGCAACGGTTGTGTTGGAGCAGCAATCTGCTGTGTGCCATAGCCTGGAGGAATTCATGGCAGAAGTGAGGAAGGTTTTCGTTTCTTCTGTGCCTGGGAGGGAGGCGGCTCGAAAGCTACTGCAGGTACATCAGAACTCCCGTACTGTGGCAGACAACGCAGCAGATTGTCGCACATTTGCCGCAGAGAGTTCCTTGAATCTGGAGGCTCTGGTTGACACCTTCCTCCACAGACTGTCGGAGGGGATAAAGGACAAGCTCGCAGCTCGGGAAATACCACTGAACCTCGATTCCCTCATCGCCCTGGCGATTAGGATTGATGGGTGCCTACAAGAACGTCATGTGAGAGGAGGTCAGTTCTCAGGAACACTGGTTCGTCTGCTGATGCTGGCGCACGTGCTAAGGAATTTGGAAATCCCTGAAGTGTGTATTTCCGAGGAGAGCCGAAAATCATCGGAGATGGGTGAGTTGGATACTCCTGAACCCATGCAACTGGGAAGAGCTAAGTTACGACCACGTAGGCGCCAATCTAACTGTTGCCTGTACTGTGGAGGGGCAGGACATTATATAGCCCTGTTAAAACAAACTTGTCTTTAGTGGGTACAAGTACTCTGGTGAGCCAGACTGGGAGTCCCCTCCTTTATGTCACCAGCCCACCTTTTTTTGTGATTCTGTTGTGGGGAGACCAGTCTAAGTCTCCCCGGGTGCTCATTGACTGGGGCTGATGAAGGTTTTATGGATGCTACCATGATTTCTGAATTAGGTATTCCCACTCAACTTCTCTCTGTCCCCATGGAGGCAAGGGTACTGGATGGCTGCTCTATTGGGAGAGTCACCCATAGCACTTCATATACGTTCATATACAGTGGGACAAAAAAGTATTTAGTCAGCCACCAATTGTGCAAGTTCTCCCACTTAAAAATATGAGAGAGGCCTGTAATTTTCATCATAGGTACACTTCAACTATGACAGACAAAATTAGGAAAAAAAATCCAGAAAATGACATTGTAGGATTTTTTATGAATTTATTTGCAAATTATGGTGGAAAATAAGTATTTGGTCACCTACAAACAAGCAAGATTTCTGGCTCTCACAGATCTGTAACTTCTTCTTTAAGAGGCTCCTCTGTCCTCCACTCGTTACCTGTATTAATGGCACCTGTTTGAACTTGTTATCAGTATAAAAGACATCTGTCCGCAACCTCAAACAGTCACACTCCAAACTCCACTATGGCCAAGACCAAAGAGCTGTCAAAGGACACCAGAAACAAAATTGTAGACCTGCACCAGGCTGGGAAGACTGAATCTGCAATAGGTAAGCATCTTGGTTTGAAGAAATCAACTGTGGGAGCAATTATTGGGAATTGGAAGACATACAAGACCACTGATAATCTCCCTCGATCTGGGGCTCCACGCAAGATCTCACCCCGTGGGGTCAAAATGATCACAAGAACGGTGAGCAAAAATCCCAGAACCACACGGTGGGACCTAGTGAATGACCTGCAGAGAGCTGGGACCAAAGTAACAAAGCCTACCATCAGTAACACACTACGCTGCCAGGGACTCAAAAACCTGCAGTGCCAGACGTGTCCCCCTGCTTAAGCCAGTACATTTCCAGGCCCGTCTGAAGTTTGCTAGAGAGCATTTGGATGATCCAGAAGAAGATTGGGAGAATGTCATATGGTCAGTTGAAACCAAAATAGAACTTTTTGGTAAAAACTCAACTCGTCGTGTTTGGAGGCAAAGAATGCTGAGTTGCATCCAAAGAACACCATACCTACTGTGAAGCATGGGGGTGGAAACATCATGCTTTGGGGCTGTTTTTCTGCAAAGGGACCAGGATGACTGATCCGTGTAAAGGAAAGAATGAATGGGGCCATGTATCGTGAGATTTTGAGTGAAAACCTCCTTCCATCAGCAAGGGCAATGAAGATGAAACGTGGCTGGGTCTTTCAGCATGACAATGATCCCAAATACACCACCCCGGCAACGAAGGAGTGGCTTCGTAAGAAGCATTTCAAGGTCCTGGAGTGGCATAGCCAGTCTCCAGATCACAACCCCATAGAAAATCTTTGGAGGGAGTTGAAAGTCCGTGTTGCTCAGCAACAGCTCCAAAACATCACTGCTCTAGAGGAGATCTGCAGGGAGGAATGGGACAAAATACCAGCAACAGTGTGTGAAAACCTTGTGAAGACTTACAGAAAACGTTTGACCTCTGTCATTGCCAACAAAGGGTATTTAACAAAGTATTCAGATAAAATTTTGTTATTGACCAAATACTTATTTTCCACCATAATTTGCAAATAAATTCATTTAAAAAATCATACAATGTGATTTTCTGGATTTTTTTCTTCTCATTTTGTCTGTCATAGTTGAAGTGTACTTATGATGAAAATTACAGGCCTCTCTTATCTCTCATCTTTTTAAGTGGGAGAACTTGCACAATTGGTGGCTGACTAAATACTTTTTTGCCCCACTGTACGTGTATCAGGAAACCACAATTAGACCATAGAGTTCCTCCTCATCAATTCCCCCCATTCCAACCCATCCTTGGTCGGAGCCCGTTTTGTCATTAACATCAAGGCGGTGGCCCGTTCCTGTAGGTTCATGCTCTACAACATCCGCAGAGTACGACCCTGCCTCACACAGGAAGCGGCGCAGGTCCTAATCCAGGCACTTGTCATCTCCCGTCTGGATTACTGCAACTCGCTGTTGGCTGGGCTCCCTGCCTGTGCCATTAAACCCCTACAACTCATCCAGAATGCCGCAGCCCGTTTGGTGTTCAACCTTCCCAAGTTCTCTCACGTCGCCCCGCTCCTCCGCTCTCTCCACTGGCTTCCAGTTGAAGCTCGCATCCGCTACAAGACCATGGTGCTTGCCTACGGAGCTGTGAGGGGAACGGCACCTCAGTACCTCCAGGCTCTGATCAGGCCCTACACCCAAACAAGGGCACTGCATTCATCCACCTCTGGCCTGCTCGCCTCCCTACCACTGAGGAAGTACAGTTCCCGCTCAGCCCAGTCAAAACTGTTCGCTGCTCTGGCCCCCCAATGGTGGAACAAACTCCCTCACGACGCCAGGACAACGGAGTCAATCACCACCTTCCGGAGACACCTGAAACCCCACCTCTTTAAGGAATACCTAGGATAGGATAAAGTAATCCTTCTCACCCCCCTTAAAAGATTTAGATGCACTATTGTAAGGTGGCTGCTCCACTGGATGTCATAAGGTGAACGCACCAATTTGTAAGTTGCTCTGGATAAGAGCGTCTGCTAAATGACTTAAATGTAATGTAAATGTCATTCTCAGTTCCTTAAAACCTCTTGCAGCTCCTCCTCCCCCCGACTTTGTGCAATTTCCGCCTGAAGACATATCCAAATCTAACCGCCTCTAGCTCAGGCACAGAAGCAAGGATATGCATATTCTTGGTACCATTTGAAAGAAAACACTGAAGTTTGTGTAAATATGAATGTAGGAGAATAACACACAATAGATCTGGTTTAGATAAAACAATGAAAAGAACCATACGTTTTTCTTTTCCTTTTTGTATCATCATCTTTAAAATGAACAAGACAAAACAAATATTCAGATAGGATGATGGGGACAATTTCAGTGAAGAATATAAGAGGGTAACAGCACTTGTGCAAAGTTTCAGAATGATAACTTCCAAAATGAGTGTGCTTACATGACATTTATCATGAAGTCACCTAGGTGTCCCACACAAGTAGCCCAAATGTACCAAAGTGGTCAAATTGGTGAAGGTATACATTTTGAAACAAATAACTATATACAAAATGCCAAAATGGTATTCTAACACCCCCCCCCAAGAATTGAGAAAAATACATGAAAAAAATAACAAAAATTGAAAATGATAATAATTATTGATTAAAATATATAAAAAATATATATATATACATTTACAAAATAACTTATTTTACACACTTTCAATATTTGGATGACCCTCAGTCCTTTATCAAATCAAATCAATTTATATAGCCCCAGCCTAAAACCCCAAACAGCAAGCAATGCAGGTGTAGAAGCACGGTGACTAGGAAAAACTCCCTAGAGAGGCAAAAACCTAGGAAGAAACCTAGAGAGGAACCAGGCTATGAGAGGTGGCCAGTCCTCTTCTGGCTGTGCTGAGATCACAGTGGTTGTAGAGGGTGCAACAGGACAGCACCTCAAGAGTAAAAATGAACAGTTTAGGGTTCCATAGCCGCAGGCAGAACAGTTGAAACTGGAACAGCGGCACGGCCAGGTGGACTGGGGACAACAAGGAGTCATCATGCCAGGTAGTCCTGACGCATGGTCCTAGGGCTCAGGTCCTCCGAGAGAGAGAAAGAGAGAATTAGAGAGAACATACTTAAATTCACACAGGACACCGGATAAGACTCCCACTCGGAGTCAGTGTCACTGTCAAAGAAAATGTTCAGTTAGAATAGTTTCACATATGAGCCCTGTATCAACAGGTATAATAAACATATATATATAGAGAGAGTTGAAGTTTGAATATATTATTATATTATTATTACCTGCTAGATCTACTGTCTCTATTATATTATGACAGACCAGCTAGATCTACTGTCTTTATTATATTTACAACAGACCAGCTGTATCTACTGTCTCCATTTCACTTTGGCCATTGATGTGGTCCTGCCCTCTCCTCAACAGCCTCAAATAGGCTATTTCATGTGGGTTGGGGTGGGGCGGCAGACACACGCATCTCATATTTCATGACATTAAATGTTTATATATTGCTTCTAAAATAAATAAAAAAATCACAAAAATATTTTATATTATTAATTTCAAACAAGGGCATTATTAGCATGATAAGAAATTACCAGTCCAAAACAATGACCTCTCCCTTTCAAAAAAATATTCCTCCACAATCGCTAAATGAAGTGTCCTACAACAATCTCTGTCTCACCTTTTTAGATTAACTAACTTCAAAGTAATGACTCGGGACGTCGGGTTTGATACGAAAGCTTGTTTACATTACATTTAACAACAATTGTTTTGGTACAGAGCAATGCAGGTAAGATGCTGTCGGAAAGTCAGCCACAATCACTAGCACCTGCACATAATTGGCGCGTTATCACTCATTCCTCTCGCAAGTCAGTCTGGGACTTTCAGTCAAAAAGCGCAATTCAACACAACCCAATACAATTACATATGCAAATAAATCTAAAGAAATATCTTTAGATACAGCTCAAAGAATAAACTTAAACATTAACTCTAACACATTAAAGTTACAACACACCTTCCCAATCAATTTTTTCTAAAGTTGTGTGTACATCTGTATATCGAGACTTAGATTTAGCTTTCCCTGACTTAGTCGCCATAATGATTGATATTTAAATAGCTGAATCTGCGTATTCACCAAACAATGCAGTGCGTAATATGCATAGCTTCTTCCGGTATGAAAATTCAATAGCGAATGACTCTCTTTACGCTGGAGCTTACTACATGGGTTGGTCTTGCAACACATAAACATGGCATATTGCCGTTGAGCTCAGCTCATTGGCTATCTACCCAGATAGATTTCAAGACGATCAGTGGTCATTGGGTTAAAAGACAGTCAATCAACGAAACAGTGGGCAAATCATTGGTGCACAATGATGTCATTACTTGTTGTCTTCAAATCGGTTTCTTTCAGTCAATACGTCCTGCGAAATGACCCATCAGGTTTGATTGTGTTACAAACAAACCAGTTGATTGCAGTGAAACCAAACATGACTGGAAAAGTCACGTTCTGTGTGGGTTATTTACCTGGAATGTGTCGTCGAAAATGGAATGAGACGGAATTCACGACACAAGCGGTTCACAAAATGTTTAGTGTTAGGCTATAAAAACAGATTTTACCAAACAAAAGATCATTCATTGTGTAACAATTAGCATTGGAATTGCAAACAGACGAATATCGTCAAAGGTAAACGATTTATTTTAATGCAGTTTGTGATTATGTTACGCCTGTGCTGGTTAATTTTTATTTATTTTTATGGGGCTCTATGCTCAGATAATCGCATCGCATTCTTTCGCAGTAAATCCTTTTTTAAATCTGACAACGCAGTTGGATTAGCAAAATTCTAGGCTTTCGATACATGTGAGACACTTGTATTTTCATGAGTTTAATATGATATTTATGTAGCGAGCACCGTATGTTGTGTAATTTCAGCGGGTTCCGTGCGCAGAGAGGTTAATTAGGGATAGGCGTCCCGTTAACGGGACAGTTGTAAATCACGCAGCGCCTTGTGTCATGATCGCAGATTTTAGAGAAACAACAAATGTCGGTACATATAAGTGTCTTATATCGGCTGAAAGCTTAAATTCTTGTTAATATAACTGCACTGTCCAATTTACAGTAGCTATTACTGCAAAAAAAATGCCATGCTATTGTTTGAGGAGAGCTCCTAACAACAAAACACATTTTTTCACCTCGATGGGTTTGATAAATTCACCTCTAAAGGTGAAATGTGTACTTACATTCTGAAATCTTGCTCTGATTTATCCTCCAAATGTCCCAGAGATAACATGAAGTGTTGTTTTGTTAGATACAATCCTTTTTCATACCCTAGAAAGGGTCATATAGCATGGACAATTGATTTTGTATTTCCACTCGTTCAATTTGCAAAGAAAGAAATCTGTGAAAATCTAACCCTAAACGTTGTTTCAAACAGTCAAATCACATTCGTATGTATTGCTCAAAGATCCTAGAACGTAACCAGACTTCACTATATCATTAGGGGTGTAGTATGTCCTATAGGACACCATATTTGGTCAGAGAGTGACGCCTTCATGGCACGCCAACAACGCGGCCGGTCTTCATTTGATCGACTGTATCTTTGTCAAATAAGCACCAATCGGGGTCTAACAAAGCTAGCTAGATAGCCAATGAACGCGCTTATCCGTTCGTCCTCCCCTTATGCCATAGTTTGCACATCTCTCTTGTTAGTAGAAACCACATTTGTTTAAGCAAGTCAGCCATATCAGTTATGTTTTATTAAAAGGCAGTAAATGAGGCTGAATTAACTGTTTCGCTGCCAGGCTCTGCTGATAGCCAGGTGTAGCAGTGGTAAGGATTCACTACATGGTGCTGAAAAGAAAGCTCCTAGGCCCTAACAGTTTGTGGGCACCTTTTGTAACCGTTATAGTGCAATTAATGTATTGTTTAGTGTTGTGTTGTGGCTTTGCTGGCATTCATCCACATTGTTTTGGTTGGAGTTTGCCCAACCCAGGTTTGCATGCTAAAATCGTCACTGTATCAAATACATCCAACACACGGTTTTATGCCATTCGCTCTGTTCCAGACATTATTATGAGCCATCCTCCCCTCAGCAGCTTCCACTTGTTTACGGTTGTAAGGCCGGTTGGACTTACTGCCAAATTCTTTAAAACAACGTTGCAGGCAGTTTATGGTAGAGAAATCATCATTCAATTATCTGGCAACAGCTTTGGTGGACATTCCTGCAGTCAGCATGCTAATTGCACACAACCCTCAAAAGTTGAGACATTACATTTAAGTCATTTAGCAGACGCAGACATCTGTGGCATTGTGTTGTGTGACAAAACTGCACATTTTAAAGTGGCCTTTTATTGTCCCCATAGGAAGGTGCACCTGTGTAAAGATCATGATGTTTAATCAGATTTTTGATATGCCACACCTGTCAGGTGGATGGATTATCTTGGCAAAGGCGAAATGCTCACTAATAGGGATGTGAACAAATGTGTGAACAAAATTTGAGAGAAGTAAGCTTTTTGTGCGTATGGAAAATTTCTGGGATGTTTTTTCTTCAGCTCATGGAACATGAGACCAACACTTTACATGTTGTATTTAAAAGAAAATCAGTGTATATGAGGCTCTTAATGTTTCAGGGGAGATCTATGCACCGCAAGTTATTTGTCAATTAGGCTATTCTTAGAATATTTGTAACGTTGGTACAATTACATGGCTACTGTTTAATAGAGGCGAATCCCAGTTTTCCAACGGTGCAGATTTATTTAGGCTCTACAGTGCCGGTGGCAAGGCGACAACGACACGAACGCTTCGTTAGCTATACTATACTAACCAGATAACTGCTACAAGTTACGTTTTGAATTAGCTATCTATTTAGTCTGTTGTTCGTCGTTATTTTATACCTGCTTCTGAAATGTGCTGCTCTCTCTCCTCGGACAATGGCCCACTTACACTGGCACACACAGACATTGTTTATTTTATTTAACTAGGCAAGTCAGTTATGAACAAATTCTTACTTACAACGATGGCCTACGTCAGCCTATCCCGGATGACGCTGGGCCAGTTGTGCGCCACCCTATGGGACTCCCAATCATGGGCCGGTTGTGATCGAACCAGGGTCTGTAGTGAAACCTCTAGCATTGAGATGCAGTGACTTAGACCGCTGCGTCACTCAGGAGGGTCATTCCAATGATTGCTGATATGTCGATTTTTAAGTGATTGATAATATTTAAGTGTGTCTTCATGAATGCCATTAACAATAATTATTAAACTAATTTCCATGACCTTTCATGACTTTACAAACCCTAATTTGACAACTTGGAATAGCTCGTCATGAGCATTCAGGCTGGCTCGAGTCAAGTACTGCCTTCGTGCACAAAACATCCATTGAATTATTCAAATAATTATCGCTGAGGCTTATTTTATTACATCACTCACACCTGAAGATATTAAAATGTTATATTCATCCAATGTCTGCCATGTTTTTGGATGAGGTGATGACCTCGTCGCTGCTCCTTGTGTGCACTGAGTGCCAAGTGCACATGTAATATTGATCAGTATAAACCGGATGCAACCCAGATATAGGAAATCTATGAATTGGTTTATGGGAATGTTAGTAGATTACCTTGAGAACAACGGTCGGACATCTTGAACGGAGTCTTCAATTCTTATTATTCCTCAGTGCTAGGCGTAAATCGGACAATTTGTATTAATAAAACCCCATATAATACAACACCCTTTGAAATGCAGGGAATCATCAACTTGACAAAAATGATCCGCTCAAACGCGCCCATTCTCTCTGTTTGAGTCTGCGTGCACGTTAACTGGAGACTTCCAGCGTCGTCGGGGGTAGGCTGTCATAAATAAAACGTTGTTCTTATCTGACTTGCTTAGTTAAATAAAGTTTACATTATTTAAATGTTTTTAAAATAACCATCAATTCGGCCCACAGGGACAATAGAAAACGACCCTGGGTTTATAAGCGCGGATATCAATTGAAATTTACTTCAGAAATAAGAACAAACTCAATGTTTGCCATGAATGAATTGACCCTTCTCAACTATTTGAACAAGTCTGTATTATTCCAAACAAATAAAATGACAGCTCCTGACACTGTGACTGAATGGAATCTCACTGCCATACAGAACTACGGCTCCCAGAATCCAAGCCTCCTTTTACCGGCCTAAACGTCACATTCCTGCATTCCCCGGTGTCTGGAAGCGTAATCTTTTCTTTCCGAACACATTTCTCTCCGGAGAAATACACCGATGACACGGCGGGTTTAATATCAGGAGGTTCTTCAGGATTATCCCCAGCTGTCCGAATCCAAGATTTGGGTGAGGATCTATTGCTTTCTGTCTTATTTTGAAATGATGTTTTTGCCGGTTAAGTGTTAAACTACAGTAGGGTAGATAGTTAGCTACGGGTGTGTAATGCACTGCGCCCTGTGGCTAAATAACGTTTGAGTACATTTCAACTGATTGTGGCTTGCGGTAAAACTGTGACTGCCTTGTATAACTAAAATTATTACAGGCAACATTTGGCTTTAACTTTGAGGGTTATAATTCAACTAAATTACATTTGCATTAGTTGATTATCAAAATGTCCTATGCAGACTTCCTAGCCAGACAAACCTGTTGACATTTTAGTAGCTAGTTCGTCAGCCTCGGTTGCATCACCTTTGTTAGATGCAGACGGCAGATCCAGCCAGGCAGGCAATGGGGCTAGTCAGCCAGTGTAGGGCGTGGAAGCACCGGAGACCGGACAGATGTTTTCGTTCAACATATTTTCTGGCTCGCGCACTGCACGATAGAACACCGACCGATTTCGATATCTAACGGGTTGGGATCCCGAAATCCGTCTTTGTTGTTATTATTCGCAGATTTGTGTTACTCTCATAAACTATGAACGATAGACCCAGCTGAGACAGTTGGCAGTATATCTAGATGTTATATTGTACCAGCTAGATGTTATATTGTACCAGCTAGATGTTATATTGTACCAGCTAGATGTTATATTGTACCAGCTAGATGTTATATTGTACCAGCTAGATGTTATATTGTACCAGCTAGATGTTATATTGTACCAGCTATATAGCTAGATGTTATATTGTACCAGCTATATAGCTAGATGCTATATTGTACCAGCTATATAGCTAGATGTTATATTGTACCAGCTATATAGCTAGATGTTATATTGTACCAGCTATATAGCTAGATGTTATATTGTACCAGCTATATAGCTAGATGTTATATTGTACCAGCTATATAGCTAGATGTTATATTGTACCAGCTATATACCTAGATGTTATATTGTACCAGCTATATAGCCAGATGTTATATTGTACCAGCTAGATGTTATATTGTACCAGCTATATAGCTAGATGTTATATTGTACCAGCTATATAGCTAGATGTTATATTGTACCAGCTAGATGTTATATTGTACCAGCTATATAGCTAGATGTTATATTGTACCAGCTAGATGTTATATTGTACCAGCTAGATGTTATATTGTACCAGCTAGATGTTATATTGTACCAGCTAGATGTTATATTGTACCAGCTAGATGTTATATTGTACCAGCTAGATGTTATATTGTACCAGCTAGATGTTATATTGTACCAGCTATATAGCTAGATGTTATATTGTACCAGCTATATAGCTAGATGTTATATTGTACCAGCTATATAGCTAGATGTTATATTGTACCAGCTAGATGTTATATTGTACCAGCTATATAGCTAGATGTTATATTGTACCAGCTAGATGTTATATTGTACCAGCTATATAGCTAGATGTTATATTGTACCAGCTAGATGTTATATTGTACCAGCTAGATGTTATATTGTACCAGCTAGATGTTATATTGTACCAGCTAGATGTTATATTGTACCAGCTATATAGCTAGATGTTATATTGTACCAGCTATATAGCTAGATGTTATATTGTACCAGCTAGATGTTATATTGTACCAGCTAGATGTTATATTGTACCAGCTAGATGCTATATTGTACCAGCTAGATGCTATATTGTACCAGCTAGATGTTATATTGTACCAGCTATATAGCTAGATGTTATATTGTACCAGCTATATAGCTAGATGCTATATTGTACCAGCTATATAGCTAGATGTTATATTGTACCAGCTAGATGCTATATTGTACCAGCTAGATGCTATATTGTACCAGCTATATAGCTAGATGTTATATTGTACCAGCTAGATGTTATATTGTACCAGCTAGATGTTATATTGTACCAGCTAGATGTTATATTGTACCAGCTAGATGTTATATTGTACCAGCTAGATGTTATATTGTACCCGCTAGATGTTATATTGTACCAGCTATATAGCTAGATGTTATATTGTACCAGCTATATAGCTAGATGCTATATTGTACCAGCTAGATGTTATATACCGCAGCCCGTCTAGTGTTCAACCTTCCCAAGTTCTCTCACGTCACCCCGCTCCTCCGCTCTCTCCACTGGCTTCCAGTTGAAGCTCGCATCCGCTACAAGACCATGGTGCTTGCCTACGGAGCTGTGAGGGGAACGGCACCTCAGTACCTCCAGGCTCTGATCAGGCCCTACACCCAAATAAGGGCACTGCGTTCATCCACCTCTGGCCTGCTCGTCTCCCTACCACTGAGGAAGTACAGTTCCCGCTCAGCCCAGTCAAAACTGTTCGCTGCTCTGGCTCCCCAATGGTGGAACAAACTCCCTCACGACGCCAGGACAGCGGAGTCAATCACCACCTTCCGGAGACACCTGAAACCCCACCTCTTTAAGGAATACTTAGGATAGGATAAAGTAATCCTTCTCACCCCCCTTAAAATATTTAGATGCACTATTGTAAAGTGGCTGTTCCACTGGATGTCATAAGGTGAATGCACCAATTTGTAAGTCGCTCTGGATAAGAGCGTCTGCTAAATGACTTAAATGTAAATGTAAATATTGTACCAGCTATATAGCTAGATGTTATATTGTACCAGCTATATAGCTAGATGCTATATTGTACCAGCTAGATGTTATATTGTACCAACTATATAGCTAGATGTTATATTGTACCAACTATATAGCTAGATGCTATAGCTAGATGTTACCATTGTACCATATAGCTAGATGTTATATTGTACCAGCTATATAGCTAGATGTTATATTGTACCAGCTATATAGCTAGATGTTATATTGTACCAGCTATATAGCTAGATGTTATATTGTACCAGCTATATAGCTAGATGTTATATTGTACCAGCTATATAGCTAGATGTTATATTGTACCAGCTATATAGCTAGATGTTATATTGTACCAGCTATATAGCTAGATGTTATATTGTACCAGCTATATAGCTAGATGTTATATTGTACCAGCTGTTATAGATGCTATATTGTACCAACTATATAGCTAGATGCTATATTGTACCAGCTATATAGCTAGATGCTATATTGTACCAGCTATATAGCTAGATGTTATATTGTACCAGCTATATAGCTAGATGCTATATTGTACCAGCTATATAGCTAGATGCTATATTGTACCAGCTATATAGCTAGATGCTATATTGTACCAGCTATATAGCTAGATGTTATATTGTACCAGCTATATAGCTAGATGTTATATTGTACCAGCTATATAGCTAGATGCTATATTGTACCAGCTAGATGTTATATTGTACCAGCTAGATGTTATATTGTACCAGCTAGATGTTATATTGTACCAGCTATATAGCTAGATGTTATATTGTACCAGTTATATAGCTAGATGTTATATTGTACCCAGCTATATAGCTAGATGTTTATATTGTACCAGCTAGATGTTATATTGTACCAACTAGATGTTATATTGTACCAGCTAGATGTTATATTGTACCAGCTAGATGTTATATTGTACCAGCTATATAGCTAGATGCTATATTGTACCAGCTATATAGCTAGATGCTATATTGTACCAGCTATATAGCTAGATGCTATATTGTACCAGCTATATAGCTAGATGCTATATTCTACCAGCTATATAGCTAGATGCTATATTCTACCAGCTATATAGCTAGATGCTATATTCTACCAGCTATATAGCTAGATGCTATAGCTAGATGCTATATTGTACCAGCTATATAGCTAGATGCTATATTGTACCAGCTATATAGCTAGATGTTATATTGTACCAGCTATATAGCTAGATGTTATATTGTACCAGCTATATAGCTAGATGCTATATTGTACCAGCTATATAGCTAGATGCTATATTGTACCAGCTATATAGCTAGATGCTATATTGTACCAGCTAGATGCTATATTGTACCAGCTAGATGCTATATTGTACCAGCTAGATGCTATATTGTACCAGCTAGATGCTATATTGTACCAGCTAGATGCTATATTGTACCAGCTAGATGCTATATTGTACCAGCTAGATGCTATATTATACCAGCTATATAGCTAGATGCTATATAGCTAGATGCTATATTGTACCAGCTAGCCCTGGCCTATACAGTGCCAACATAGCCAGTCAGGTGAGTGAAGCCCATTAGCTAGCTGAGTTTTTGATCAGAACACATTTATTTGGTCATTTAGCTAGTTAGCTACCTAGCCACAGATAAAAGGGAAACTGTTTAAAAAAAATATGTATTAAAAAATATATATTTTTAGATATCTTTAACCTAGCTAACTAGTAAGTAAGATTAGTACTTACTAATTACATGTCTTGTTGTTGTCACACCATGAAGGCGTTGCTTCATTTAACAGTTACAGAAGCTCCTCCAGGTTATTCACTAGCCTGGTTTCCTTTGATTTCTAAAGAGATTATGTCCGAGCCACACCAATCAAATACAATGAAAATAAATGTCTGCATTATTGCTGAGTTGAAATTGAGGCAAGCCCATACATGTTCAGTTGGCATGGTATCTGAGGAACAAACGTTTTTTCCTGCGATGTATGTATGTGTCTATCTATGTGCATGGCTGGGGTATGTGGGGGCTGACTTTCAATCAGGTTGCCCCCCCCGAGTGACTGATAAAGGGTTGTTGCATACACATAATAGGATGCATTTGAAAATATTATTGCTGTCACTAACAAGCTCATGGATCTATAGCACCAAACAATGGTATTTGAAGACATTAATGTGAAAACACCTGCTGCCGGTATGCTGTGTCTGTTGTCCATGGTAGGTCCGGTTTAACCAGTGTCCTCTGCCTTTTTTCTCTCTCATTGAGACACAATCATCTGAGAGAGAGTACAGTGGTTATCTGCATGATGTCAAGACAATTCACCTAGTTTCTGCCATATTGCTTTCATAAATCCAGTCATCAGATTGTGAAGGGTAGTGAACGAGAGCAGAGGGTAGGAAACATCTTCCTCGGATGAAACACCAGCCCTATAGAGATCATATAATGTATTATTCTATATGTACTGGGATTCTTGTTATTCTATGCACAGCCTGCCTGGGCCTCTCTCATCAGTGTCTGGGCAGTGTTGTGTCAACTTAGGCTGTAATGTTTTGTGTCAGGTCAGCTGTGGAAAAAGCCCCAGTCAGTTATCTAATCTAAGTGCTCTCTGTGTTGATATCTGCTGCCTACTAATGCAGTCCTGAGGTCACAACCTATGGCCCTCTGTCACGACGAGACCTGAGATGATGATCTAACTCAGCGGTTCCCACCCTTTTTTGTTTACTGTACCACCAACTGAACTTTGCTCTTCCCAGAGTATCCCTGAAGAAACCCCCTCATGTGCATTTTATCAGTAGACCTATGGTCTCAAGTACCCCCTGTGGATAGACCAAGTACCCCCTGTGGATAGACCACGTACCCCCAGAGGTGCTAGTACCCCTGGCTAGGAACAACGGACCTAAATGACCTGGCTTTGGTAGTTTGTCTCCAGTCAATACTTTTAACCACCTAATGTTGCTTCTGTTATTTGGTCAGTATTTGCCTTGGAATATATCTTTCAGCAGGTTGTTGTGGTTTAGCCAATAGATGTTGTTCATGGCTTTGTTGGTGACTGGTAATACTTTCACTAATGACACCGAAAGTCCTCTGCTTATCTTTGTTCTTGTATCTTTGTTCATTGGCCACTGTAGCTAGTCCTGGAGAGCTTACTACTCCTAACAAAGTTGTTTTTGTGATCTCATCTGTTTTTGACAGAAAGCTTTGAGGCCTTAGACTAGCTTTCCTGTCTTGGCTGAAAATGCATGTATTAGTGCCCCCATAGGCCCACTAGATGTATGATGTTCTGCATGTCATGCACACTCAGGCTTGGTTGTAAGAGAAGACCTTGTGCATCAAGCCTGAGGCTTTCATGGTGAGCCAGGCAGTGAGGGCAGCCTAGAGGGCCTATGCTATCCCTGCACGCCCCTGTCCCAGTCCCCGCCCCTACTACCAATGACTCACCAGGGTCAAGCCAGGGGTACAATGGTTCCATTGTCATCCCCAAGCCTTTATGTTAAGATGGGGTCCTCCTCTCTCCCGTCGCCCCCACAAGCCCCTCAGTGTAGCCATGACGGCCTCTTCTCTACCTAGGATAGCAGATTGACATTCAGCCTCTTCTCTACCTAGGATAGCAGATTGACATTCAGCCTCTTCTCTACCTAGGATAGCAGATTGACATTCAGCCTCTTCTCTACCTAGGATAGCAGATTGACATTCAGCCTCTTCTCTACCTAGGATAGCAGATTGACATTCAGCCTCTTCTCTACCTAGGATAGCAGATTGACATTCAGCCTCTTCTCTACCTAGGATAGCAGATTGACATTCAGCCTCTTCTCTACCTAGGATAGCAGATTCTAGCCTCTTCTCTACCTAGGATAGCAGATTGACATTCAGCCTCTTCTCTACCTAGGATAGCAGATTGACATTCAGCCTCTTCTCTACCTAGGATAGCAGATTGACATTCAGCCTCTTCTCTACCTAGGATAGCAGATTGACATTCAGCTCACACAGAACTGTTTACCCACACTGTAGAGTCATGTCATTTCAGCAGCCTGTGACACCCACCATCTCAGATTGTTCTGAAATGGTTTCTGTAGTTAGAAACAGATAAGCATTCCTGCAACATCATTTAGTTGAAAGATAATTTGAAATTAAGCTAATTGATTGAACCCAAATTGTCCTTTTCAATTCATAGAATTTATATAATATTCAATCAATATTCTCTCAGGACATACGGGGAAAGGCTAAATAGTGTACATACTGTGCTGCTGTCTCTATGCATCTGTAGTAAGTCTGTAGTCAGTGTGCCTGGGAGTGAAATCTCCACTGAGTGATGGACTGGCTGGGGCGTATTGTGTTGTGTGCTGCCAGTGGAGTGCAGTCCACTGACATACCTGCACACCATAAACTGTCCTCTGTGTGTGTTTGTTGTGTGTGTGTATGTGTATGTATGTGCTGTGAGAGTGCTTGCATAACCTAGCACCAGCACTAGTCTCTAATACGATTCCACAGAAGAGCATTATCAGTGACAGCCTATAACCTAGCACCAGCACTAGTCTCTAATACGATTCCACAGAAGAGCATTATCAGTGACAGCCTATAACCTAGCACCAGCACTAGTCTCTAATACGATTCCACAGAAGAGCATTATCAGTGACAGCCTATAACCTAGCACCAGCACTAGTCTCTAATACGATTCCACAGAAGAGCATTATCAGTGACAGCCTATAACCTAGCACCAGCACTAGTCTCTAATACGATTCCACAGAAGAGCATTATCAGTGACAGCCTATAACCTAGCACCAGCACTAGTCTCTAATACGATTCCACAGAAGAGCATTATCAGTGACAGCCTATAACCTAGCACCAGCACTAGTCTCTAATCCAGCGATTCCACAGAAGAGCATTATCAGTGACAGCCTATAACCTAGCACCAGCACTAGTCTCTAAAATACACACGATTCCACAGAAGAGCATTATCAGTGACAGCCTATAACCTAGCACAAATAAAATATAAAACATTCATTACCTTTGACCATCTTCTTTGTTGGCACTCCTAGATGTCCCATAATCACTATTGGGTCTTTTTTCCGATTAAATCGGTCCATATTAGCCTAGATATCGATCTATGAAGACTGTGTGATAAACAAAAAAAAATAGCGTCTTATAACGTTTTATAAAATTGAAAAACAGCCTAAACTTTAACCTACTTTTGTAAGCACCAGCACTGTTAATGGAAGCGCAATCAAATTGCCTTTATATGGGTTGAAGTGGCGGATGTATATTCTATATAGCTCACACATACTTCATATGTGTCTGAGAAGCCGCTAGCCGTAAATCTCAGCAAAATATCCGGTCGGAGACCTGAACAAATGGCTTGTCTCCACGTTTCCAGAAACAAAGCCTAGGCAAATTTAACACGTGAGCTGGCAACCTCAGCCCCATTTAACTTTATCAATGGGTTGAAGGGGGAATATATATTTCCATTTTCAGTGATCAGATTTTTCATAACGTTCTGTTATAGACTGATTTAACCAGTTTTATAAACGTCTGAGTGTTTTCTATCCACACATACTAATCATATGCATATACTATATTCCTGGCATGAGAAGCAGGGTGCTGAAATGTTTGCGAATGTTCAAAAAAGTAGGGGGTAGGAGTAACAGGTTAACAAACTCTTAGCTGGAGTGGCTAGTGGCTTCTCAGAGACTAGTGCTGGTCATAACTGTCACTGATAATGCTCTTCTGTGGAACTTTAGAGACTAGGCTGGGAGTTTATAGGCTGTCACTGATAATGCTCTTCTGTGGATAATGTGACTGGCTCAGTTTATAGGCTGTTATGCTCTTCTGTGGAATCGTATTAGAGACTAGTGCTGGTGCTAGGTTATAGACTGTCACTGATAATGCTCTTCTGTGGAATCGTATCAGCGTTGAAAAAGAAGCCAGCCATGACAGACGAAGGCCTATCCTTAAGTTATCCTCATGATTGTATAACACTGTCTCATTAATGCCCATTCATTCACCAGAGTGATGAAGTTTTGTCCTGGGGTTGACCCTGTATCTCCCTCTGCTCGCAGCACGGATGGGAGTTTAGGTCTATTTATTTATCCTGGCAGTGTCCATAACTGTAATGATGCAAGGAATACAATTATCACTGCTATTGACAATGGAAGGCTGCTGCTGGTCTCTGATCCCATGTATTATACCTCCTGCCGTTGTGGCCTTGAAGCAAGGCATTTTAACACACCACAAAGTAAAATACTGCTCTGTATAAAACATGTGGTCCTTCAACCCTCCACCTGGAGAGCTACTGGATGTGCAGGATTTTGAACAAACCCTGCTCAAACACATCAGTCAGCAAATCAAGGTACTATTGAGCAGCTGATTTTTTTTTCATTTTTTTTCATTTTTTTTTTTACAATGTTGTGTGTTAGAGCAGGACATGAGCTAAAGCCTGCACACCCAGTAGCTCTTCTGAGCTCTCCTGGAGGGTTGTAAACATTACAATTACAACCAAAGACTGTCTTTTATAAAATAATTCTGTCATTCAATGAACCAGGTATTATTAAATGGCCAAGATGTTTACCCATTTGTAAAGCTAAAATATTCAGTTTTCAAAGGAAATCTTGACAGCATACGAGGGGGTAAAAATATGACTAGATTATGGTATCCAGCTTCATAATGTGACTGGCATACCACACAAGGGGGCGCTAAAAAGCCCATTGGGCCTCTATTACTAGAAGGCTAACAAAATTAGCACAAACTAATATTGAAATTACATAGAAGCTGTTAGCTAAGGAGCGAAAACGGACAAACTAATTGCAAATCCATCTCATAAAGTAATACAAGCATAGCTATTAGCTACCGAATGTCATTTTTGGTGTGTAAACATTTACAAGCGAAAGTGAATGAAAAATTGTGCAAATGAACAAAGTTGTGCTGTATGGTTTTCTGAAGGTAGAGCAACATGTGTACATGGAGCAGAGGGGAGAAGAACACAGGAGGGGAAACAACTCTAGTAGGAAGCACATGGACAAAATGGCAGCTTTACAGAACTCATCCAGAGCTCTTTGATGAAACATTGTAAGATATTGTGCAAACATTTAGTAGTGAATTTATGGTTTTTTCTGAAGGTAGAACTCTACTACTGGCTCACTTTACTGGGGGAACTATGGTAAGCTTCATAATGTGACTGGCTCAACTTTACTGGAGCAGAGGGAGAAGAACACAGGGGGGAACTAGGAAGCACATGGACAAAAAGCTTCATAATGTGACTGGCTCAACTTTACTAGGGGGGTAACATCACCTGGTAAGACTCTTCATAATGTGACTGGCTCAACTTTACTGGGGGGGGCAACTATGGTAAGCTTCATAATGTGACTGGCTCAACTTTACTGGGGGGAGACTATGGTAAGCTTCATAATGTGACTGGCTCAACTTTACTGGGGGAGACTATGGTAAGCTTCATAATGTGACTGGCTCAACTTTACTGGGGGGGACTATGGTAAGCTTCATAATGTGACTGGCTCAACTTTACTGGGGGGGACTATGGTAAGCTTCATAATGTGACTGGCTCAACTTTACTGGGGGGGAACTATGGTAAGCTTCATAATGTGACTGGCTCAACTTTTACTGGTAAGCTTCATAATGTGACTGGCTCAACTTTACTGGGGGGGGGACTATGGTAAGCTTCATAATGTGACTGGCTCAACTTTACTGGGGGGGACTATGGTAAGCTTCATAATGTGACTGGCTCAACTTTACTGGGGGGGGACTATGGTAAGCTTCATAATGTGACTGGCTCAACTTTACTGGGGGGGACTATGGTAAGCTTCATAATGTGACTGGCTCAACTTTACTGGGGGGGGGGGGGGACTATGGTAAGCATCATAATGACAGGTGAAATGAGGAACACAATCTGCTTTACGTCTTCAAGTATTGCATAAGTTGACTACAGCGTTTCTTGAAAAACCATCCTGTGGCTTTTCCCAATTCCCCCGGTATACCGCCCCGGCTGACTAAATGGTTAACTAGCCAAACTACACAATGTGTTTTAAATTGGCAACATGTGAAGTGTTGGATTCATGAACTGAAATAAAAACTCAAATGTTCCATATGCACAAAAAGCTTATTTCTCTACATTTTTATTGGCACAAATTTGTTTTACAAATTGAGTGAGCATTTCTCCTTCACCAAGATAATCCATCCACCTGACAGGTGTGACATATCAAGAAGCTGATTAAACACTATGATCATTACACACCAGCACCTTGTTCTGGGGACACTAAAAGGCCACTGTAAAATGTGCAGTTTTGTCACACAACACAATGCCACAGACGTCTCAACATTTGAGGGAGCGTCAATCGGCACGCTGACTGCTGGAATGTCCACCAGAGCTGTTGCCAGAGAATTCGACTAACAGATGCATATCTGTATTCCCAGTCATGTGAAATCCATAGATTTGGGCCTAATGAAATGATTTCAATTGACTGATTTTTCTCATATGAACTGTAACTCAGTAAAATCTTTTTAAAATCTTTAATAAAACATTTTTGTTCAGTATAGCAATGATCTAGCTGTCCCTCTGCAGCAGACATATGGTGAGCAATATGTTTGGAACATCGAATCGCAATAAAATCACAGTATCGAATCACAATACATATAATTGCAATACACATTGTATCAGCACCTAAGTATCGTGATAATATCGTATCATGGGGTCAATTCCCAGCCCTAGCGTGCGTGTGTGTGAGTGTGTGTCTGTGTGTGTGTCTGTGTGCGCCACAATGAGGTTATCCACTGTGGTGAACAAGCAAACACGTGATGAAATGCCTGTCATTACTTCATCTATTTTTACTCTGCGATGGCATTTCTCTCTCATTGTCATAGGCTAGTCCTAATTGATTGTATTTTTTACAGCCAATGACTGCAGACATTTTTCAAATTGGTCCTAATCGAACAGATAACGAGTAGAGTATTGTGTAATGATGTGTATTAGCTGTAGTCATTGTTGAAGTGTGTCATGGAATTGACATGTGTGTTGTCTCTGTCATTAGACACCCACTTCCATTAGTGTCAGTCCTACTCTACATGGACCTCTAGCGAGGAGGAGAGACCTTCATCTGTGAGCTACGCTCGTCACCAGCGCCTCTGCACTGCAGCCTTCCCACCTCCACACACTTGAAGACTCTCTGTAGAGCAGCGCTATTCAAAGTCGGGGTCACGACGGGGAAAGGCAGTGGGGTCGCCTCTAAAAAAATAAAAAAATAAACGTGTTTAAAAAAAAAAAAAAGCAGTTTTTTAAAGGTTGTGTCTTAGATTTGGGGTTGGGTCGGGTCGTGTGAAATTTGTGACCCAGAAATTGTGGCTGAAGTCCGTGCTGAAAAGGTTTGAATACCACTGCTGTAGAGTGACTGTGCGTGCTGTATCTAACATCTACTGTTGGCATAATGGGGCTGTTCTGTGGCTTTGCAATACATGTTTGAGTCTTATGTCTGTATCGTCATTGCAGTGTCTCCCATCGTCGTGCAGTGTCTCACATCGTCGTGCAGTGTCTCACATCGTCGTGCAGTGTCTCCCATCGTCGTGCAGTGTCTCCCATCGTCGTGCAGTGTCTCCCATCGTCGTGCAGTGTCTCCCATCGTCGTGCAGTGTCTCCCATCGTCGTGCAGTGTCTCCCATCGTCGTGCAGTGTCTCACATCGTCGTGCAGTGTCTCACATCGTCGTGCAGTGTCTCACACTGCACTCACATCGTCGTGCAGTGTCTCACATCGTCGTGCAGTGTCTCACATCGTCGTGCAGTGTCTCACATCGTCGTGCAGTGTCTCCCATCGTCGTGCAGTGTCTCACATCGTCGTGCAGTGTCTCCCATCGTCGTGCAGTGTCTCACATCGTCGTGCAGTGTCTCACATCGTCGTGCAGTGTCTCCCATCGTCGTGCAGTGTCTCCCATCGTCGTGCAGTGTCTCCCATCGTCGTGCAGTGTCTCCCATCGTCGTGCAGTGTCTCCCATCGTCGTGCAGTGTCTCCCATCGTCATTGCAGTGTCTCACATCGTCATTGCAGTGTCTCCCATCGTCGTGCAGTGTCTCCCATCGTCATTGCAGTGTCTCCCATCGTCGTGCAGTGTCTCCCATCTCCACTACATCATGTGGCTCCACTTTCCGTTTTTCTACTTGTCACCTGACTGTTCTGTTATCTCATGATGTCTCATCCTGTGTCTAGTTTCTCTGTGCTCGCTGTGCTCCAATCGATCTCGGGACCTCATGATGATCAAACTGGGCATGCTCCAATTCACATCATCAGTCATCACTCCTCCGGAGAGAACCAGTTAGTCTGCACGCTGCCTCAAACTTCATCTGCTGTGTGTGTGTGTGTGTGTGTGTGTGTGTGTGTGTGTGTGTGTGTGTGTGAGAGAGAACAGGGTGTCTGGGAATAATCTACTTCTAGGGATTGTCTTTATTATCCAGCACACAGACACACACGGCATGGCAGGTAGGGCTAATCTGAGCCTCTAGTCTTTGGTGTGACATGCTTACAAATGAGTTAAAAATGAAATGCTGAAATATCTTGAGTCAAGTATTCAACCCCTTTGTTATGGCAAGCCTAAATACACTACCTGACCAAAGGTATGTGAACACTTGCTCGTCGAACATCTCATTCCAAAATCATGGACATTAATATCTAGTTGGTCCACCCTTTGCAGCTATAACAGCCTCCACTCTTCTGGGAAGGCTTTCCACTAGATGTTGGAACATTGCTGTGGGGACTTGCTTCCATTCAGCCACGAGCATTAGTGAGGTCGGGCACTGATGTTGGGCGATTAGGCCTGGCTCACGGTCGGCATACCAACGTTGTTCGATGGGGTTGAGGTCAGGGCTCTGTGCAGGCCAATCAAGTTCTTCCACACAGATTGGGCAGGTAGTGTCCTCCTAGCATCCACGAAACACAGATTTGTCCGTTGGACAGCCAGATGGTGAAGCATAATTCATCACTCCAGAGGACACGTTTCCACTGCTCCAGAGTTCAATGGCGGTGCGCTTTACACCACTCCAACCGACGCTTGGCATTGTGCATGGTGATCTTAGGCTTGTGTATGGCTGCTCGGCCATGGAAACTCATTTCATGAAGAACATGTAGCTGTTCTGTGGTGTTCTGGCTGGCTGGCTGGTAGCTGTTCTGGTGTTCTGGCTGGTAGCTGTTCTGGTGTTCTGACTGGTTGGCTGGTAGCTGTTCTGTGGTGGTCTGGCTGGCTGGCTGGTAGCTGTTCTGTGGTGTTCTGACTGGCTGGCTGGTAGCTGTTCTGTGGTGTTCTGACTGGCTGGCTGGTAGCTGTTATGTGGTGTTCTGACTGGCTGGCTGGTAGCTGTTCTGTGGTGTTCTGGCTGGCTGGCTGGTAGCTGTTATGTGGTGTTCTGACTGGCTGGCTGGTAGCTGTTCTGTGGTGTTCTGACTGGCTGGCTGGTAGCTGTTCTGACTGGCTGGCTGGTAGCTGTTCTGTGGTGTTCTGACTGGCTGGCTGGTAGCTGTTCTGTGGTGTTCTGACTGGCTGGCTGGTAGCTGTTCTGTGGTGGGCTGGCTGGCTGGTAGCTGTTCTGACTGGCTGGCTGGTAGCTGTTCTGACTGGCTGGCTGGTAGCTGTTCTGACTGGCTGGCTGGTAGCTGTTCTGACTGGCTGGCTGGTAGCTGTTCTGGCTGGCTGGCTGGTTGTTCTGGCTGGCTGGTAGCTGTTCTGGCTGGCTGGCTGGTAGCTATTCTGTGGTGTTCTGACTGGCTGGCTGGCTGGTAGCTATTCTGGTGTTCTGACTGACTGACTGGCTGGCTGGTAGCTGTTCTGGTGTTCTGACTGGCTGGCTGGTAGCTGTTCTGTGGTGTTCTGACTGGCTGGCTGGTAGCTGTTCTGTGGTGTTCTGACTGGCTGGCTGGTAGCTGTTCTGTGGTGTTCTGACTAGCTGGTTGGTAGCTGTTCTGTGGTGTTCTGACTGGCTGGCTGGTAGCTGTTCTGGTGTTCTGACTGGCTGGCTGGTAGCTGTTCTGGTGTTCTGACTGGCTGGCTGGTAGCTGTTCTGGTGTTCTGACTGGCTGGCTGGTAGCTGTTCTGACGGGCTGGCTGGTAGCTGTTCTGTGGTGTTCTGACTGGCTGGTTGGTAGCTGTTCTGTGGTGTTCTGACTGTCTGGCTGGTAGCTGTTCTGTGGTGTTCTGACTGGCTGGCTGGTAGCTGTAATGTAAATGTGTTCTGTGGTGTTCTGACTGGCTGGCTGGTAGCTGTTCTGTGGTGTTCTGACTGGCTGGCTGGTAGCTGTTCTGTGGTGTTCTGACTGGCTGGCTGGTAGCTGTTCTGTGGTGTTCTGACTGGCTGGCTGGTAGCTGTTCTGTGGTGTTCTGACTGGCTGGCTGGTAGCTAGCTGTTCTGTGGTGTTCTGACTGGCTGGCTGGTAGCTGTTCTGTGGTGTTCTGACTGGCTGGCTGGTAGCTGTTCTGTGGTGTTCTGACTGGCTGGCTGGTAGCTGTTCTGACTGGCTGGCTGGTAGCTGTTCTGTGGTGTTCTGACTGGCTGGCTGGTAGCTGTTCTGGTGTTCTGACTGGCTGGCTGGTAGCTGTTCTGGTGTTCTGACTGGCTGGCTGGTAGCTGTTCTGGTGTTCTGACTGGCTGGCTGGTAGCTGTTTTGGTGTTCTGACTGGCTGGCTGGTAGCTGTTCTGGCTGGTGGTGTTCTGACTGGCTGGTAGCTGTTCTGTGGTGTTCTGGCTGGCTGGTAGCTGTTCTGGCTGGTGGTGTTCTGGCTGGCTGGCTGGTAGCTGTTCTTTGGTGTTCTGGCTGGCTGGCTGGTAGCTGTTCTGGTGTTCTGACTACTGTAACTAAGCCTGAACTATAGTGTAGCTAGCCTGGCAAGGGAGTGGAGCTAATGCTTCTCTGGCTTGGGTGTGGCAGGCATCTCTTTGTTGGAACAGCTGGGCTGTGTGGAAGGGGAGGTCGGGGGTGGACTTAGTAACCAACCACGTGGCTAGGTCCTCCATAAACACCACATGGAGGAGAGCAGAGCAGTAGAGCACATTTCACAGCAGCACTGAGGGTGACAACAAAGCACAGAGAGTGAGAGAGAAAGACGGACATACACACGCTCCTTTGTTCTTTCTCTCTGTCACTTGCTCATTGGTCATCACAAAGGGCATCTTGCCCCACCCTCCTTTGTCTTGTTCTCCTGCGTTCTCATAGGTTCACCTTCTCCCTCTCTTTGTGCAGTGGGTGTATGTCTCTCCTGGACCTCCTCTCAGCCCATGCTGCCTGGACTGCAGTACTGATGCTGGTAGTAATAGTTATTCTGCTCTGCTGCCTCGGTCCCATTAGAGGAGATCGCTAGCCATATGCTGCACATCGTGTTCTGTGGGGTTTGTGCAGTGTGTACACACACACACACACACACACACACACACACACACACACACACACACACACACACACACACACACACACACACACACACACACACACACACACACACACACACACACACACACACACACAGTCATTTGCAGCAGTGAGGTAGTTAGACGTGGAGCATGCAGCATGCGATGAATGGTTACTGTTGGACATAAAATAGAAGGCATTAACAACCAGTATGTAGGCAAACTCCTTACTGCTCTGCTGTAGAACAGGAGCTCCAGTAACTGTCAGACAGGAGTCTAGCATAGCATAGTATAGTGCAGTCAGGTGCAGTCAGTAACCCCTACCTACATGTACATATTACCTCCACTAACCTGTACCCCCACACATTTTAACTTGGTGCCCGCTGTATATAAAGCCTTGTTAATGTTATTTCATTTTCTCTTTAATTTATTTTGTAAATATTTTCTTAACTGCATTGTTGGTTAAGGGCTTGTAAGTAAGCATTTCAGGCTAAGGTCGACTCCTGTTTTGTTCGGCGCATGTGACAAATCAGATGTGAAAAGATAGTTCTGTCTGGAGTGTCAGCCAGGAGCCTCGGTGGGATACCTGCAGATGCCTCCCTCCCAGTCCCATCTCTGATCAGATGCCTCCCTCCCAGTCTCCCAGTCCCATCTCTGATCAGATGCCTCTCTCCCTCCCAGTCCCATCTCTGATCAGATGCCTCCCTCCCAGTCCCACAGTCCCATCTCTGATCAGATGCCTCCCTCCCTCCCAGTCCCACAGTCCCATCTCTGACCAGATGCCTCCCTCCCTCCCAGTCCCATCTCTGATCAGATGCCTCCCTCCCAGTCCCACAGTCCCATCTCTGACCAGATGCCTCCCTCCCTCCCAGTCCCATCTCTGATCAGATGCCTCCCTCCCAGTCCCACAGTCCCATCTCTGACCAGATGCCTCCCTCCCAGTCCCACAGTCCCATCTCTGATCAGATGCCTCCCTCCCTCCCAGTCCCACAGTCTCATCTCTGACCAGATGCCTCCCTCCCTCCCAGTCCCACAGTCTCATCTCTGACCAGATGCCTCCCTCCCTCCCAGTCCCACAGTCTCATCTCTGACCAGATGCCTCCCTCCCTCCCAGTCCCACAGTCTCATCTCTGACCAGATGCCTCCTCCCCTCCCAGTCCCATCTCTGATCAGATGCCTCCCTCCCAGTCCCACAGTCCCATCTCTGACCAGATGCCTCCCTCCCTCCCAGTCCCATCTCTGATCAGATGCCTCCCTCCCAGTCCCACAGTCCCATCTCTGACCAGATGCCTCCCTCCCAGTCCCACAGTCCCATCTCTGATCAGATGCCTCCCTCCCTCCCAGTCCCACAGTCTCATCTCTGACCAGATGCCTCCCTCCCTCCCAGTCCCACAGTCTCATCTCTGACCAGATGCCTCCCTCCCTCCCAGTCCCACAGTCTCATCTCTGACCAGATGCCTCCCTCCCTCCCAGTCCCACAGTCTCATCTCTGACCAGATGCCTCCCTCCCTCCCAGTCCCACAGTCCCATCTCTGATCAGATGCCTCCCTCCCTCCCAGTCCCACAGTCTCATCTCTGATCAGATGCCTCCCTCCATCCCAGTCCCACAGTCCCATCTCTGACCAGATGCCTCCCTCCCTCCCAGTCCCATCTCTGATCAGATGCCTTCCTCCCAGTCCCACAGTCCCATCTCTGATCAGATGCCTCCCTCCCTCCCTCCCAGTCCCACAGTCTCATCTCTGATCAGATGCCTCCCTCCCTCCTAGTCCCACAGTCTCATCTCTGACCAGATGCCTCCCTCCCAGTCCCACAGTCCCATCTCTGATCAGATGCCTCCCTCCCACCCAGTCCCACAGTCTCATCTCTGACCAGATGCCTCCCTCCCAGTCCCATCTCTGACCAGATGCCTCCCTCCCTCCCTCCCAGTCCCACAGTCCCATCTCTGACCAGATGCCTCCCTCCCAGTCCCATCTCTGACCAGATGCCTCCCTCCCAGTCCCACAGTCCCATCTCTGACCAGATGCCTCCCTCCCAGTCCCATCTCTGACCAGATGCCTCCCTCCCAGTCCCATCTCTGATCAGATGCCTCCCTCCCAGTCCCATCTCTGACCAGATGCCTCCCTCCCAGTCCCATCTCAGACCAGATGCCTCCCTCCCAGTCCCACAGTCCCATCTCTGACCAGATGCCTCCCTCCCAGTCCCACAGTCTCATCTCTGACCAGATGCCTCCCTCCCAGTCCCATCTCTGATCAGATGCCTCCCTCCCACCCAGTCCCACAGTCTCATCTCTGACCAGATGCCTCCCTCCCAGTCCCATCTCTGACCAGATGCCTCCCTCCCAGTCCCACAGTCCCATCTCTGACCAGATGCCTCCCTCCCAGTCCCACAGTCCCATCTCTGATCAGATGCCTCCCTCCCAGTCCCACAGTCCCATCTCTGATCAGATGCCTCCCTCCCACCCAGTCCCACAGTCTCATCTCTGACCAGATGCCTCCCTCCCTCCCAGTCCCACAGTCCCATCTCTGACCAGATGCCTCCCTCCCACCCAGTCCCACAGTCTCATCTCTGACCAGATGCCTCCCTCCCACCCAGTCCCACAGTCTCATCTCTGACCAGATGCCTGCCTCCCTCCCTCCCAGTCCCATCTCTGACCAGATGCCTCCCTCCCTCCCAGTCTCCCAATCCCATCTCTGATCAGATGCCTCCCTCCCAGTCCCATCTCTGACCAGATGCCAGCCTCCCTCCCTCCCAGTCCCATCTATGACCAGATGCCTCCCTCCCTCCCAGTCTCCCAGTCCCATCTCTGATCAGATGCCTCCCTCCCAGTCCCATCTCTGACCAGATGCCTGCCTCCCTCCCAGTCCCATCTCTGACCAGATGCCTCCCTCCATCCCAGTCCCATCTCTGACCAGATGCCTCCCTCCCTCCCAGTCCCATCTCTGACCAGATGCCTCCCTCCCTCCCAGTCCCATCTCTGACCAGATGCCTCCCTCCCTCCCAGTCCCATCTCTGACCAGATGCCTGATGTCCCTCCCAGTGATACATCTCTGACCAGATGCCTCCCTCCCTCCCAGTCCCATCTCTGACCAGATGCCTCCCTCCCTCCCAGTCCCATCTCTGACCAGATGCCTGATATCATTCCCAGTCCCATCTCTGACCAGATGCCTCCCTCCCTCCCAGTCCCATCTCTGACCAGATGCCTCCCTCCCTCCCAGTCCCATCTCTGACCAGATGCCTCCCTCCCTCCCAGTCCCATCTCTGACCAGATGCCTCCCTCCCTCCCAGTCCCATCTCTGACCAGATGCCTCCCTCATTCCCAGTCCCATCTCTGACCAGATGATATCATTAGCCCTCCCAGTCCCATGTCTGACCAGATGCCTCCCTCCCTCCCAGTCCCATCTCTGACCAGATGCCTCCCTCCCTCCCAGTCCCATCTCTGACCAGATGATATCTCCCTCCCAGTCCCATCTCTGACCAGATGCCTCCCTCCCTCCCAGTCCCATCTCTGACCAGATGCCTCCCTCCCTCCCAGTCCCATATCATGACCAGATGCCTCCCTCCCTCCCAGTCCCATCTCTGACCAGATGCCTCCTCCCTCCCAGTCCCATCTCTGACCAGATGCCTCATTAGCCCTCCCAGTGTCCCATCTCTGATCCAGATGCCTCCCTCCCTCCCAGTCCCATCTCTGACCAGATGCCTGTGATCCCAGTTGATATCTGACCAGCCTGATAGTGGTGCTGTGAGTTGATAGGGCAGTGATAGTGCTGTTTGTTGGAAGTTTGGCCTCAGGCAGACCGACATGTCAAGGGCAGCGGTTAACGAACATAAACATCACTTTCTGTGTCATTCTATTGACTATTATTGTATTTGTATCATGTCATGTGGCCATTTTTTGTGTTTTGAATTGGTCGCCTATAAGAGAACTCTTGTGCTGTGACTGTATACAGCTAAATGTGATGTGAGTTGATATCATTAGCAGGCTGATAGTGATGTGATGTGAGTTGATATCATTAGCAGGCTGATAGTGATGTGATGTGAGTTGATATCATTAGCAGGCTGATAGTGCTGTGATGTGAGTTGATATCATTAGCAGGCTGATAGTGCTGTAATGTGAGTTGATATCATTAGCAGGCTGATAGTGCTGTGATGTGAGTTGATATCATTAGCAGGCTGATAGTGCTGTGATGTGAGTTGATATCATTAGCAGGCTGATAGTGCTGTGATGTGAGTTGATATCATTAGCAGGCTGATAGTGCTGTGATGTGAGTTGATATCATTAGCAGGCTGATAGTGCTGTGATGTGAGTTGATATCATTAGCAGGCTGATAGTGCTGTGATGTGAGTTGATATCATTAGCAGGCTGATAGTGCTGTGATGTGAGTTGATATCATTAGCAGGCTGATAGTGCTGTAATGTGAGTTGATATCATTAGCAGGCTGATAGTGCTGTAATGTGAGTTGATATCATTAGCAGGCTGATGGTGCTGTAATGTGAGTTGATATCATTAGCAGGCTGATAGTGCTGTGGTGAAGCTGTGATGTGAATTGATATCATTAGCAGGCTGATAGTGCTGTGATGTGAATTGATATCATTAGCAGGCTGATAGTGCTGTGATGTGAATTGATATCATTAGCAGGCTGATAGTGCTGTGATGTGAGTTGATATCATTAGCAGGCTGATAATGCTGTGATGTGAATTGATATCATTAGCAGGCTGATAATGCTGTGATGTGAATTGATATCATTAGCAGGCTGATAATGCTGTGATGTGAATTGATATCATTAGCAGGCTGATAATGCTGTGATGTGAATTGATATCATTAGCAGGCTGATAGTGCTGTGATGTGAATTGATATCATTAGCAGGCTGATAGTGCTGTAATGTGAGTTGATATCATTAGCAGGCTGATAGTGCTGTGATGTGAGTTGATATCATTAGCAGGCTGATAGTGCTGTGATGTGAGTTGATATCATTAGCAGGCTGATAGTGGTGTGATGTGAATTGATATCATTAGCAGGCTGATAGTGCTGTGATGTGAGTTGATATCATTAGCAGGCTGATAGTGCTGTGATGTGAGTTGATATCATTAGCAGGCTGATAGTGCTGTGATGTGAGTTGATATCATTAGCAGGCTGATAGTGCTGTGATGTGAGTTGATATCATTAGCAGGCTGATAGTGCTGTGATGTGAGTTGATATCATTAGCAGGCTGATAGTGGTGTGATGTGAATTGATATCATTAGCAGGCTGATAGTGCTGTGATGTGAATTGATATCATTAGCAGGCTGATTAGTTGCTCTTAAGAGATGAATTTGCCTGCATCTTGTTTGTTCATATTGGCCTATTTTCTTTATACTTCACCACCTGATGAGGAAGTGTGCACTCAAAACACATTAGCTAGATTGCTAACCCTAAATACAGTGGGGAGAACAAGTATTTGATACACTGCCGATTCTGCAGGTGTTCCTACTTACAAAGCATGTAGAGGTCTGTAATTTTTATCATAGGTACACTTCAACTGTGTGAGACGGAATCTAAAACAAAAATCCAGAAAATCACATTGTATGATTTTAAGTAATTGATTAGCATTTTATTGCCTGACATAAGTATTTGCTCACCTACCAACCAGTAAGAATTCCAGCTCTCACAAACCTGTTAGTTTTTCTTTAAGAAGCCTTCCTGTTCTCCACTCATTACCTGTATTAACTGCACCTGTTTGAACTTACCTGGATAAAATACACCTATCCACATACTCAATCAAACAGACTCCAACCTCTCCACAATGGCCAAGACCAGAGAGCTGTGTAAGGAGATAAGATTGTAGACCTGCACAAGGCTAGGATGGGCCACAGGACAATAGGCAAGCATCTTGGTGAGAAGGCAACAACTGTTGGCGCAATTATTAGAAAATGGTAGAAGTTCAAGATGACGGTCAATCACCTTCGGTCTGGGGCTCCATGCATGATCTCACCTCGTGGGGCATCAATGATCATGAGGAAGGTGAGGGATCAGCCTAGAACTACACGGCAGGACCTGGTCAATGACCTGAAGAGAGCTGGGACCACAGTCTCAAAGAAAACCATTAGTAACACACTACGCCTTCATGGATTAAAAACCTGCAGCGCACGCAAGGTCCCCCTGCTCAAGCCAGCGCATGTCCAGGCCCATCTGAAGTTTGCCAATGACCATCTGGATGATCCAGAGGAGGAATGGGAGAAGGTCATGTGGTCTGATGAGACAAAAATAGAGCTTTTTGGTCTAAACTCCACTCGCCGTGTTTGGAGGAAGAAGAAGGATGAGTACAACCCCAAGAACACCATCCCAACCGTGAAGCATGAAGGTGGAAACATCATTCTTTGGGGATGCTTTTCTGCAAAGGGGACAGGACGACTGCACCGTATTGAGGGGAGGATGGATGAGGCCATTTTGCAAGATCTTGGCCAACAACCTCCTTCCCTCAGTAAGAGCATTGAAGATGGGTCGTGGCTGGGTCTTCCAGCATGACAACGGCCCGAAACACAGCCATGGCAACTAAGGAGTGGCTCCGTAAGAAGCATCTCAAGGTCCTGGAGTGGCCTAGCCAGTCTCCCGACCTGAACCCAATAGAACATCTTTGGAGTGAGCTGAAAGTCCATATTGCCCAGCGACAGCCCCGGAACCTGAAGAATTGGGCCAAAATCCCTGCTGCAGTGTGTGCACACCTTGTCAAGAACTACAGGAAACCTATGATCTCTGTAATTTCAAACAAAGGTTTCTGTACCAAATATTAAGTTTTGCTTTTCTGATGTATCAAATACTTATGTCAGGCAATAACATGCAAATTAATTACTTAAAAATCATACAATGTGATTTTCTGGATTTTTGTTTTAGATTCCGTCTCTCACAGTTGAAGTGTACCTATGATAAAAATTACAGACCTCTACATGCTGTGTAAGTTGGAAAACCTGCAAAATCGAGATGTATGAAATACTTTTTGTTTCTAGATGGCCATGTAATTGAGCTAACAGTAGGTACATTTATTAATGTCCAACAGAAACTGTCCATTGGTAGGCCTATATATCAACTGTATTCACTGCAAATGGCGTGATCCGTTCTGTCCCGCTAGCGCATCATCACAATACATTCTCTGTTTGTAAAATGGGGCTATTTCCTAAATATGAAGTGTTAAGAAATGATAGTTTATGCTGACAGAAAGCAGACTCTCCCCTCTTTATAACAACAGTAACAGTAGTTGTTTTCAAAGTTTTCCCCACAATTACAACTGTCATATGGGGCAGCAGGGTAGCCTAGTGGTTAGAGAGTTGGACTAGCAACTGGAAGGTTGCAAGTTCAAACCCCCGAGCTGACAAGGTACAAATCTGTCGTTCTGCCCCTGAACAGGCAGTTAACCCACTGTTCCTAGGCCATCATTGAAAATAAGAATTTGTTCTGAACTGACTTGCCTAGTTAAATAAAGGTATAATTAAATGAATCCCACTGAAATCTAAGTTTAAACATTTCTAACATACTACCCAAACTTTTCTAAGAAAAGTGGAGATAAAATGAAAGGTTTGGGAAGTTTTATAACTTACAACATTTGATAAAATATGTGAACTGTGCTTAATAATGAGTACTGAGTGTACTCTAAGCCCACGTGTGTTCCAAATCAGCCCACCTCTCAAATAATCCAATTTAATTCACTTCCAAATGTGAATAGAAACCATGCAACACAACCCTGTACCCACACCGGTCCTCTGTGGATAAGAAACCATGCAACACAACCCTGTACCCACACCGGTCCTCTGTGGATGCAACACAAGAAACCATGCTGGATAAGAAACACAAACCCTGTACCCACACCGGTCCTCTGTGGATAAGAAACCATGCAACACAACCCTGTACCCACACCGGTCCTCTGGATAAGAAACCATGCAACACAACCCTGTACCCACACCGGTCCTCTGGATAAGAAACCATACAACACAACCCTGTACCCACACCGGTCCTCTGGATAAGAAACCATACAACACAACCCTGTACCCACACCGGTCCTCTGTGGATAAGAAACCATGCAACACAACCCTGTACCCACACCGGTCCTCTGTGGATAAGAAACCATGCAACACAACCCTGTACCCACACCGGTCCTCTGTGGATAAGAAGCCATGTTTTAGCCTTGTGCTTGACGTAGCTTACCTTGTGTTAGCCTTATAGTTAGCTTTGTCTTCCAGGCTTCCTCTCTCAACTCTCAACTCAACTGGAAAATGAGACGAGCCATCAGTGGAGTTAGCATTAGCCTCATCCTGCTAGACTAATCAGGCCATGGTATGCCTGGTTCATATTGACAGTGTGATTTAAAACCCCTAGGCCCAGCAGCTATAGTGTGGGGATAAGAGCATTATTACTACAAGGCACAGGAACAAGGGGCATTTATCAGTCTGTGGTGTAGTGATATTACTGTGTGCTATTCCTCCCCTGTTCATTGGTTGTGTGTATGTAGGCTACACTATATGCTCCTATTTGATGTGAGACATGTATTAGCGGTCTTGATTTAGAAGTTGTGTGCATTGATTAGCTAAACTTAAACCAAAACAAAAGCCTCAGGCAAGCCTACCACTACATCACGATGCAGGCTGCTCTGCTCCCATAATACATCCTCATGGCCTGGGGTGGCCTGGCAGGATCTGGCCAGTGCTCAGGCAGGGTAGTGATGTAAATAAGCTTAGCAGCAGGCCTCAGTCATGTGACCACCAACACAGGCACTTAACTGTCACATCACAGACTGGGAGAAAGGGGTGATAGATGCTGGGTAAGACAAGCTGTCCTGTTTCATAACTGACTCTGTCTGGGCTGGGGACAGGGTTAGGTAGGTGAGACAGACTAGAATTAGACTGGGCATGGGTGGAGTAGTGAATGCGGATTGGCTTTGAGGAGGGGGCATAGACTTTGGCTACTGACTTCGTTTTCCCCAAGAAAAAGTTGTGCCGTTCAGTTGAAGAAACCCTTTGTCAAGGTCCAAATCTCACAAAACATCACAAAATGTCCTCATAATATATGCACAAACTGTTCCGAATTGTTTCGGCTGTGAATTATGCAGACTCCTTTGTCTACGGCCAACTGTCTGGGATGTAAACACAGTGTCTCTCCCCTGCCTGTAGAGTATTGTAAACACAACTGTCTGGTAAACACAGTGTCTCTCCCCTGCCTGTATTAAACACAACTGTCTGGGATGTAAACACAGTGTCTCTCCCCTGCCTGCAGAGTATTGTAAACACAACTGTCTGGATGTAAACACAACTGTCTAGGATGCAAACACAGTGTCTCTCCCCTGCCTGCAGAGTATTGTAAACACAACTGTCTGGATGTAAACACAACTGTCTGGGATGTAAACACAGTGTCTCTCCCCTGCCTGCAGAGTATTGTAAACACAACTGTCTGGATGTAAACACAACTGTCTAGGATGCAAACACAGTGTCTCTCCCCTGCCTGCAGAGTATTGTAAACACAACTGTCTGGATGTAAACACAACTGTCTGGGATGTAAACACAGTGTCTCTCCCCTGCCTGCAGAGTATTGTAAACACAACTGTCTGGGATGTAAACACAGTGTCTCTCCCCTGCCTGCAGAGTATTGTAAACACAACTGTCTGGATGTAAACACAGTGTCTCTCCCTGCCTGTAAAAACAACTGTCTGGGATGTAAACACTGGAGTATTGTAAACACAACTGTCTGGATGTAAACACAGTGTCTCTCCCCTGCCTGCAGACTATTGTAAACACAACTGTCTGGATGTAAACACAGTGTCTCTCCCCTGCCTGCAGAGTATTGTAAACACAACTGTCTGGATGTAAACACAGTGTCTCTCCCCTGCCTGCAGAGTATTGTAAACACAACTGTCTGGGATGTAAACACAGTGTCTCTCCCCTGCCTGCAGAGTATTGTAAACACAACTGTCTGGATGTAAACACAGTGTGTGCCTGCAGAGTATTGTAAACACAACTGTCTGGATGTAAACACACACAACTGTGCAGAGTATTGTAAACACAACTGTCTGGATGTAAACACAGTGTCTCTCCCCTGCCTGCAGAGTATTGTAAACACAACTGCCCTCTAGTCAATGGGCGGGGGTGTTGATTTGGCATTCACGTTAATCAGACTTTTCTTAGCTGTTTTCCTGAAATTACGTTGTCATGAATGAAAACAAAATCCTACTATCTGAATGACTCACTAACGTAACAATTCTTGACTCAACATGGTGAAGTGAGGTGAACAGGTCGTTGCCTGGTTTTGTTTTGTTTACAAATACGACATTTCTCTCTGCAGGTCCCTCCCTCCTCCTTCCCTCCGTCCCCCGCCAGGTGGCAGGCAGCAGGTTGCCATGGAGAACTCGTCTGTGGCGTCAGCGTCCTCAGAGGCTGGCAGCACGAGCTCGCAGGAGATTGAGGAGCTGGAGCGCTTCATCGACAGCTACGTGCTGGAGTACCAGGTGCAAGGCCTGCTGGGAGATAAGAACGAGGCAGACCTGGACGGAGACAAGCCCCAGTCCCACATCTCACAGGTTCGCTGAAGCTGAAAGGGATTAGAGCCAACATGGCTACAGTAATGATAAAGGTCATGGCTGATGAACCAGAGCCAACATGGCTACAGTAATGATAAAGGTCATGGCTGATGAACCAGAGCCAACATGGCTACAGTAATGATAAAGGTCATGGCTGATGAACCAGAGCCAACATGGCTACAGTAATGATAAACGTCATGGCTGATGAACCAGAGCCAACATGGCTACAGTAATGATAAAGGTCATGGCTGATGAACCAGAGCCAACATGGCTACAGTAATGATAAAGGTCATGGCTGATGAACCAGAGCCAACATGGCTACAGTAATGATAAAGGTCATGGCTGATGAACCAGAGCCAACATGGCTACAGTAATGATAAAGGTCATGGCTGATGAACCAGAGCCAACATGGCTACAGTAATGATAAACGTCATGGCTGATGAACCAGAGCCAACATGGCTACAGTAATGATAAAGGTCATGGCTGATGAACCAGCGCCAACATGGCTACAGTAATGATAAAGGTCATGGCTGATGAACCAGCGCCAACATGGCTACAGTAATGATAAAGGTCATGGCTGATGAACCAGAGCCAACATGGCTACAGTAATGATAAAGGTCATGGCTGATGAACCAGAGCCAACATGGCTACAGTAATGATAAACGTCATGGCTGATGAACCAGAGCCAACATGGCTACAGTAATGATAAAGGTCATGGCTGATGAACCAGAGCCAACATGGCTACAGTAATGATAAACGTCATGGCTGATGAACCAGAGCCAACATGGCTACAGTAATGATAAAGGTCATGGCTGATGAACCAGAGCCAACATGGCTACAGTAATGATAAAGGTCATGGCTGATGAACCAGAGCCAACATGGCTACAGTAATGATAAAGGTCATGGCTGATGAACCAGAGCCAACATGGCTACAGTAATGATAAAGGTCATGGCTGATGAACCAGAGCCAACATGGCTTCAATAAATGCAAATGTGCAAAGCATTAAAAGTACTGGAAATAATCAAGGTCATGCTGTTATGATAATGCAGCTGTTAACATTTCTGCTGAACTTCCTATTGCACTGAAACCCAAACCTGGCTGCTCCCATACATAAATACACAGTAAACTGGGGTAGTTTACCCCATGGGATATATTCCAAGCTGAGCAGCATTCACAAAATAGCCAAGCTAAAATTAGTGGACCACACGAACCAGCTGGTAAGTGGAGGGAGGAGGAGAGATTTGTAAATGTCATTCATTTCACCAGGACAGGATTGTGTAAAAATAGTAATTCTCTCTTCCTGCCCTTTGTAACTTCCTTTCCCTCCTCTCACTCTCACCTAGTGGACAGAGGACTGCAATGACAGGAAAGATGGGAGTTGGTCATCCTCACGGGGGAGGGGCTCCACCAAACCGGTGAGTTCCTTACTGATAAACAATGATTTTAAGTATTTTTTTTCCCCCCACTAAATTTGAATCACAGTGCAGTTATCACAAAACATCATTGTCCGTGTTCTAACCCAACCAGATGATGATGGTAGTAATGGTAGTACGGGGGGACGGATAATGGTAGTACGGGGGGCGGATAATGGTAGTACGGGGGGCAGTAATGGTAGTACGGGGGCGGTAATGGTAGTACGGGGGCGGTAATGGTAGTACGGGGGAGGTAATGGTAGTGCGGCGGCGGTAATGGTAGTACGGGGGCGGTAAATGGTAGTACGGGGCGGTAATGATAGTACGGGGGTGGGGGTAATGGTAGTACGGGCGGGGGGTAATGGTAGTGCGGGGGCGGAAATGGTAGCGCGGGGGCGGGAATGGTAGCGCGGGGGCGGCAATGGTAGCGCGGGGGGCGGGAATGGTAGCGCGGGGGCGGTACAGGGGCGGTAATGGTAGTACGGGGGCGGTAATGGTAGTACGGGGGCGGTAAATGGTAGTACGGGGGCGGTAAATGGTAGTACGGGGGAGGTAATGGTAGTACGGGGGGAGGTAATGGTAGTACGGGGGGAGGTAATGGTAGTATGGGGGGGGAGGTAATGGTAGGGGGGAGGTAATGGTAGTACGGGGGGAGGTAATGGTAGTACGTGGGGCGGTAATGGTAGTACGTGGGGCGGTAGTGTCCAGAGCATGGAGGCGCTACCAGGAGACAGGCCAGTACATCAGGAGACGTGGAGGAGGCCGTAGAAGGGCAACAACCCAGCAGCAGGACCGCTACCTCCGCCTTTGTGCAAGGAGGAGCAGGAGGAGCACTGCCAGAGCCTTGCAAAATGACCTCCAGCAGGCCACAAATGTGCATGTGTCTGCTCAAACGGTCAGAAACAGACTCCATGAGGGTGGTATGAGGGCCCGACGTCCACAGGTGGGGGTTGTGCTTACAGCCCAACACCGTGCAGGACGTTTGGCATTTGCCAGAGAACACCAAGATTGGCAAATTCGCCACTGGCGCCCTGTGCTCTTCACAGATGAAAGCAGGTTCACACTTTGCACATGTGACAGACGTGACAGTCTGGAGACGCCGTGGAGAACGTTCTGCTGCCTGCAACATCCTCCAGCATGACTCGTTTGGCGGTGGGTCAGTCATGGTGTGGGGTGGCATTTCTTTGGGGGGCTGCACAGCCCTCCATGTGCTCGCCAGAGGTAGCCTGACTGCCATTAGGTACCGAGATGAGATCCTCAGACCCATTGAGACCATATGCTGGTGCGGTTGGCCCTGGGTTCCTCCTAATGCAAGACGATGCTAGACCTCATGTGGCTGGAGTGTGTCAGCAGTTCCTGCAAGACGAAGGCATTGATGCTGTGGACTGGCCTGCCCGTTCCCCAGACCTGAATCCAATTGAGCACATCTGGGACATCATGTCTCGCTCCATCCACCAACGCTGTCCAGGAGTAGGCGGATGCTTTAGTCCAGGTCTGGGAGGAGATCCCTCAGGAGACTATCCGCCACCTCATCAGGAGCATGCCCAGGAGTTGTAGGGAGGTCATACAGGCACGTGGAGGCCACACACACTACTGAGCCTCATTTTGACTTGTTTTAAAGACATTACATCAAAGTTGGATCAGCCTGTAGTGTGGTTTTCCACTTGAATTTGGAGTGTGACTCCAAATGCAGACCTTCCATGGGTTGATAAATTTGATTTCCATTGATTTAAAAAAATATATTTTTATTTTTTATTTTTATTTTTACCTTTATTTAACCAGGCAAGTCAGTTAAGAACACAATCTTATTTTCAATGACGGCCTGGGAACAGTGGGTTAACTGCCTGTTCAGGGGCAGAACGACAGATTTGTACCTTGTTAGCTCGGGGGTTTGAACACGCAACCTTCCAGTTACTAGTCCAACGCTCTAACCCGGCCACCCCAATTTTTGTGTGATTTTGTTGTCAGCACATTCAACTATGTGAAGAAAATGATTTAATAAGAATATTTCATTCATTCAGATGTGTTATTTTAGTGTTCCCTTTATTTTTTGAGCAGTGTATAACTGTTGCAAAAGGGTACACCACAGTAGCAAAACATTTTGTAACAGAAAATAAACATTCTTATTGGACAAGTGTCTTCTGATATCACAGGGTGCTAGTCCAGAGTGTGTGCTTTCTCCCATGTGCCGCCTCTGGCTTTGTGTCTGCGCCTGTTGGCACGATGACCTGGCAGAGTGGGTTTGACCGTGAATGCTGGCACAGGGTGGAGGGAGACACACCCATCTCACTGGCTCCCGCTGTCATTGCCTGTCTCAACCAATGACTTGTGGTTGTGTTCCAATCTTATTGTGGTTGTGTAAGACAAGGCCCACTGCTTGCCCAGGGTAAGCCCTCTGTTCCCCACCTGGGCTGCCAGATCAGGTTTCATGTGCTGATTCCTGTGCACCTTCCCACTTACACCAGAGATCTGTATATAATGATGAGATGCTCATGTCTCCACTCTAACAATGGGAGTCGTTGTCCCAAAGGCGGGAAGGCAGGTGACAAGTTTAGGGCTAAAATAAGCCCGAAAGAAACACATTCGTGGACAGATTTTTTCGCGAGTGAAACCTCTTGTTTCACCTCTTCCTCTCTGTTTACACACACACACCAAGCCCCTCCCCCTGCCACTTTCAATAACAAAGATGAGAGATCACTTCCTCCTCTGACAAGTGGCTTCAACTGGATTGACCTTTTTGAGGTTTGGTCCATCAGAATGGGTCTACATTAGTAGACTTTCCATAGGTGTAATGAAAGAGATTTCATCCTGGGTCAGTATGAATAGTTTGTTCTATAGGTGATAAAGGCAGAGAGAAGAGGTTAGGTGATACTGTCACACAGAGATGAAGTGACTAGGTGTTAGAGGAGAACGCAGAGCACCACAAGGCTGCTCCAGGACATGAGTCAGTCTGCCCTTCTGGCCCTTCTGGTTCTCTGGCACTCTGGTTCTCTGATCTTCTGGCCCTTCTGGTCCTCTGGTCCTCTGGCACTCTGGTCCTCTGGTCCTCTGGTCCTCTGGCACTCTGGTCCTCTGGTCCTCTGGCTCTCTGGTCCTCTGGTCCTCTGGCACTCTGGTCCTCTGGTCCTCTGGCCCTCTGGCCCTCTGGTCCTCTGGCCCTCTGGTCCTCTGGCCCTCTGGCCCTCTGGCACTCTGGTCCTCTGGCACTCTGGTCCTCTGGCACTCTGGTCCTCTGGCACTCTGGTCCTCTGGTCCTCTGGCACTCTGGTCCTCTGGCACTCTGGTCCTCTGGCACTCTGGCCCTCTGGTCCTCTGGTCCTCTGGTCCTCTGGCACTCTGGCACTCTGGCTCTCTGGTCTTCTGGCCCTTCTGGCCCTTCTGGCTCTCTGGCCCTTCTGGCACTCTGGTCCTCTGGTCCTCTGGCCCTCTGGTCCTCTGGTCCTCTGGGTACACACTTCATCCTCTGCTGCCTGCGTTTGTGCTTCACTTTCATTTCAACGAAGCAGTTAGAGTCCTTTCTAAGCCCTTGTTTGCACACAGAGTGCTTGAGGCAATAAGACAGTGGCTCACGCTGGAGAGCAATAAGTTGTGGAGGACTGGGTTGTTCCAAGTCTGGTAAAGACATGTCTGTTAGAGGGATATAGGTTAATGTGTGGCGTTGTGCATCTGTGCCTGTGTCACTTTCTGAGGGAACTATTTAAGGGCAGCATTGTAACTTAATGCTTTTACTTTTTGTCTGGGATCACAGAGGATCTAGTCCTGTTTAATCTCAATCTGTTATGTCTCATGTTGCTCCTATATTTCTCCAAGCAACCGAGAGCTATTCATATGCTGATCCGGCACTTTAAGGATGTATTGATTTTAGCCTAAACGGAGGACCAAATGGCACCCAAATCCCTCCCTATAAATGTAATTTAAAAAAAATAAATATATAACCTTTATTTAACTAGGCAAGTCATCTAAGAACAAATTATTATATACAATGGCTGCCTGCACCGGACAATCCCAGACGACGCTGGGACAATTGTGCGCCTCCCTATGGGTCTCCTAATCACGGCCAATTGTGATAGAGCCTGGATAAAGTGTGCTACTTTTGACCAGGGCCCATAGGGGGACACAGCCCTTGTCTTTTTTTCCTCTCAGCTGTTACTGTGGAATCACAAGAAAGGGAGATATATTATTATTCCTGTCATTGCTAAATATCTTTCATATCTACCTTCCCACCAGGGGTTGGAATCAAAATTATTTATCAATCGTTTCGTTCTGAACAGAACCATTTTTTTGTGTGTCTCTGATCCACTGTTTCTGACCAGCAAAATAAAGTTCTGAACCGGTTCGAACTAGAGGTCGACCGATTTAATTAGGGCCGATTTCAAGTTTTCATGACAAACGGAAATCGGTATTTTTGGACACCGATTTGGACAATTTTATTTATTTAAAAAAAGGTTTTTACACCTTTTATTTAATCTTTATTTAACGAGGCAAGTCAGTTATTAAGACATTGTTATTTTCAATGACGGCCTAGGAACGTTGGGTAAACTGCCTTGTTCAGGGGCAGAACGACAGATTTTTTTACCTTGTCAGCTCCGGGATTCAATCTTGCAACCTTACGGTTAACTAGTCCAACGCTTTAACCACCTGATTACATTGCTCTCCGCGAGGAGCCTGACTGCTTGTTACGCGAATGCAGTAAGCCAAGGTAAGTTGCCTGCTAGCATTAAACTTATCGTATAAAAAACAATCATATACACTAGTTAACTACACATGGTTGATGATATTACTAGTTTATCTAGCGTGTCCTGCGTCGCATATAATCGATGCGGTGCGTATTCGTGTTAAAGGACTGTCGTTGCTCCAATGTGTACCTAAGCATAAACATCAATGCCTTTCTTAAAATCAATACACAGAAGTATATATTTTTAAGCCTGCATAGAAATCCAGGTTAGCAGGCAATATTAACCAGGTGAAATTGTCACTTCTCTTGCGTTCATTGCACGCAGAGTCAGTGTGTATGCAACAGTTTGGGCTAACTAATTTGCCAGAATTTTATGTAATTATGACATAACATTGAAGGTTGTGCAATGTAATGGGAATATTTACGCTTATGGATGCCACCCGTTAGATAAAATACGCAATGGTTCCGTATTTCACTGAAAGAATAAACATCTTGTTTTCGAGATGATAGTTTCCGGATTCGACCATATTAATGACCTACGGCTTGTATTTCTGTGCGTTAATTATATTATAATAAAGTCTATGATTTGATAGAGCAGTCGGACTGAGCGATGGTCGGCAGCAGCAGGCTCGTAAGCATTCATTCAAACAGCACTTTCATGCGTTTGACAACAGCTCTTCGCAATGCTTCAAGCATTGAGCTGTTTATGACTTCAAGCCTATCAACTTCCGAGATTAGGCTGGTGTAACCGATGTGAAATGGCTAGCTAGTTAGCAGGGTGTGCGCTAATAGCGTTTCAAACGTCACTCGCTCTGAGACTTGGAGTGGTTGTTCCCCTTGCTCTGCAAGGGCCGCAGCTTTTGTGGAGCGATGGGTAACGATGCTTTGAGGGTGACTTGTCGATGTGTTCCTGGTTCGAGCCCAGGTAGGAGCGGGACAGAAGCTATACTGTTACACTGGCAGTACTAAAGTGCCTATAAGAACATCCAATAGTCAAAGGTTAATGAAATACAAATGGTATAGAGAGAAATAGTCCTATAATTCCTATAATAACTACAACCTAAAACTTCTTACCTGGGAATATTGAAGACTCATGTTAATAGGAACCACCAGCTTTCATATGTTCTCATGTCCAGAGCAAGGAACTGAAACGTTAGCTTTCTTACATGGCACATATTGCACTTTTACTTCTCCAACACTTTGCTTTTGCATTATTTAAACCAAATTGAACATGTTTCATTATTTATTTGATGCTAAATAGATTTTTATTGATGCATTATATTAAGTTAAAATAAGTGTTCATTCAGTATTGTTGTAATTGTCATTATTACGAGAAAAAGAAAACCTGCCGGTTTTAATCGGTATCGGCTTTTTTTAGTCCCCCAATAATCGGTATCGGCGTTGAAAAATCATAATCGGTTGACCTCTAGTTCGAACCCCTGTTCATTTTTTAACCTGTGAAATAATGTGTTTAGCCTTTTTTAGCTCATGAAATGACTTCACCAATCAGTGAGGTTGTTTACATGCGTGATAGACAGACAACTGTTGCCTATTGCGCAAGATGTGTCTGAAATTGTATGGGTAGTGAGAGAGGGTTGAGGAGCAGGCTTGAAGCGCTGGGCATCTTTTTATGACATAATCTGAATTAGGTCCACAGAATTATATCTAGGAGGAGCGGCTTCTATGAAGGAACTTTGAATGTCCTTTGAGCTGGCTAGCTCATTGCGGACCAAGAATTAAAAACACGTCTTACCTTTTTTCCCAACGTGAAACGTGATAACTCGGCCTATAGTATCCTTAACAAGCATTGGAAAAGTTAATCCATTCTAATCTAGCTAATTAAAAAATCTCTCTCCCGATCTGATGCTTCTAACGTCAGTGCAGTAGTCTACAGTATGTTTCAGATGGGTGAGGGACGAGTAACCTAAACACACACTGACAAAGATTTCCAGCTTGCAGGCAGAGGCTGGAATACGTTTGTGAGTAAGGGAGGGCTTTGCATAGGGCATTTGCTGCTGGTTTTTTTTTGGTGGCTCTAGAAAAACATTATTAACCGTTTTTCCATACTTTTAAAATAACTTCTGTTCCGCAACAGTATGGATCACTTTCTTTCTCGGTTCCGTTTCTGTTCTTGAAACATTTTGTTATCTTCCGGTTTTCTGTTCTGTTCCCTGAACCGGTTCCAACCCTTGCTTCTCACACACGGTAACCCAAGGCTGTCGTTGAGGTGAATGAGGCGGCTGCATTAAGTCTGACAAATGATTTGAGACTGATGAAATCATCAAATGACACAAACCTGAACGTTACATTCAATCCCTCCCTTGCGGTTGTCTGGGAGGGAAGGGGACACCAGTCTAGAATCCCCCAGCCAGAAGGCAGAGTCTGTAGTAGGGTTTGTGGCAGAGAGGTGTGTGTGTGTGTGACTGACTGTGACCACTGGATCAAAACACTGACTGTAGTCAACTTGTTTCAGTCATAGAGAAGGCGGTTCTCTCTACTCAGCTCAACAGCACACAGTCAGAATGGCCCTGGCTCTCCAACACAGCCAATGCCCCCCCCCCCCCTAATTTGGAGTACCTTAAATGATATCATGGGCAGAAAACCCAATTAATCTCCATCGTTCCTTGAAGTTGATGTGTCATTTAGAACAAAAACTTTCAATGACTATTTCACTAATAAAGTGGAAAACCTCAAGTGAAATGACAGCATTGAACCATCCTATTGTTGTTTTTAAAGGTGTCGTAATGAAAGAGAAGGATTGCTGTTTTGAATTTGGGCAAGTCAGTGTGAGAGCGGTAGAACAACTGTTATGCATCAATAATGATAAGCCACCAGGTATAGACTTCCTTAATGTGAAACGAATCAGTTTTGCTGCCTGTTCCTGGTAAACTGATGGAGAGAATTGTGTTTTGACCAAATACAACGCTTCCCCCCCCCCCAGAGAACTACTGACTTTCAGCATGAGTATAGAGAAGGCCACTGAACTTCTATTGTACTGACTCAGATGACTGATGATTGGTTAAAATGAATGGATAATCAGATGATAGGTGGAGATCATTGTTAGATTTCAGTGCAGCCTTTGATGTTATTGGTCCTCTATTGTTTTAAAGTCATTTGCTATGGTTTTACATCACCGACCATTACTGGAGAGTTGTTTATCCAGTAGAACCCAGAGACTGTTCTTTAGTGAAAGCTTCTCTAACATCAGGCATGTACAGTGTGGTGTCCCTTAATCTCCTCTATTTCTACAACTGATTTGTCACTGGTCTTCAACCTACCAAAGCTGCATCTGGCTAAAAACAGAGCAACATGCCTTTCCCCTAACTGCACATCCAGAACTAACATGAACAGCATGTAATTTCCTCCGTGTTCGGGAACACGAGATCTGAAAGTTTAGGTTTGAGCTATAAAAAAAAAAAGATCCGATCTTTTACCTAATGGTTGCGTTCTAAACACGCACAAACTCTGTCTGGTTTCCAATTTGTCCACTAGATATCAGTAAGGAGATCACATGATGTCTCTTGGCGACTTGAAACCAGTTTCGTCCGGTTTGGGTTGTGAGTCACTGTGGCAAAATGGCTTAACGGATTTTCAAGTGACCTTTTAGCAATCAGGGCTTTCAGGTTGAGTTTTTTTGATGTTGAAATAAGACACAGAACGGTGAGGAAACTTCAAACCTCTTTTCCCATTCACTTTTTCTGTCGTAAACGAAGAGCTAGCGAAACGCTGCATGTGAATGATATATGTAGCTGGAGAAGGAAATGCATTGCTTGACAATGACCATCAGAGAGTACCCTTTCCATGCATACTACATGTTTACACTTTTGACGACTTGACCTACATTGCGTACTCTATGAATTTAACCATAGTGCATGATTTATGGCCTGTATGGGGGAGAGCGGGGAGATTCTTATGGCATTGCCAGCAGTAAGATTTGAGTAAGATTTCCAAAAAGACAAGGCCTGAAGCTTTTGTAAAAGGGTTGTCACGTTCTATTTTCGGATAAATAAATAAAATAAAAATCTTTCCCCCAAATTCACCGGCCCTGTAACAGGGCCCAAAGCAACCGCTCCGAGGGCAACTGGTTAAACTCGAACACCCACAATATACACCCACATTATTCTTTAGTTGTGTTTGAATTATATTTTACTTGTGGTGTTTGTATTATTTTAGGTGTTTGTATTATTCTAGTTGTTTGTATTATTCTAGTTGTGGTGTTTGTATTATTCTAGTTGTGGTGTTTGTATTATTCTAGTTGTGGTGTTTGTATTATTCTAGGTGTTTGTATTATTCTAGGTGTTTGTATTATTCTAGGTGTTTGTATTATTCTAGTTGTTTGTATTATTCTAGTTGTGGTGTTTGTATTATTCTAGTTGTGGTGTTTGTATTATTCTAGTTGTGGTGTTTGTATTATTCTAGTTGTGGTGTTTGTATTATTCTAGGTGTTTGTATTATTCTAGGTGTTTGTATTATTCTAGTTGTGGTGTTTGTATTATTCTAGTTGTGGTGTTTGTATTATTCTAGTTGTGGTGTTTGTATTATTCTAGTTGTGGTGTTTGTATTATTCTAGTTGTGGTGTTTGTATTATTCTAGGTGTTTGTATTATTCTAGGTGTTTGTATTATTCTAGGTGTTTGTATTATTCTAGGTGTTTGTATTATTCTAGGTGTTTGTATTATTCTAGTTGTGGTGTTTGTATTATTCTAGGTGTTTGTATTATTCTAGGTGTTTGTATTATTCTAGTTGTGGTGTTTGTATTATTCTAGTTGTTTGTATTATTCTAGTTGTGGTGTTTGTATTATTCTAGTTGTTTGTATTATTCTAGTTGTGGTGTTTGTATTATTCTAGTTGTTTGTATTATTCTAGTTGTGGTGTTTGTATTATTCTAGTTGTGGTGTTTGTATTATTCTAGTTGTTTGTAATATTCTAGTTGTGGTGTTTGTATTATTCTAGTTGTTTGTATTATTCTAGTTGTGGTGTTTGTATTATTCTAGTTGTTTGTATTATTCTAGGTGTTTGTATTATTCTAGTTGTGGTGTTTGTATTATTCTAGGTGTTTGTATTATTCTAGTTGTGGTGTTTGTATTATTCTAGTTGTGGTGTTTGTATTATTCTAGTTGTTTGTATTATTTTAGGTGTTTGTATTATTCTAGTTGTGGTGTTTGTATTATTCTAGTTGTTTGTATTATTCTAGTTGTGGTGTTTGTATTATTCTAGTTGTGGTGTTTGTATTATTCTAGGTGTTTGTATTATTCTAGTTGTGGTGTTTGTATTATTCTAGTTGTGGTGTTTGTATTATTCTAGTTGTGGTGTTTGTATTATTCTAGTTGTGGTGTTTGTATTATTCTAGTTGTGGTGTTTGTATTATTCTAGGTGTTTGTAGGTGTTTGTATTATTCTAGTTGTGGTGTTTGTAATATTCTAGTTGTGGTGTTTGTAATATTCTAGTTGTGGTGTTTGTATTATTCTAGTTGTGGTGTTTGTATTATTCTAGTTGTGGTGTTTGTATTATTCTAGTTGTGGTGTTTGTATTATTCTAGTTGTGGTGTTTGTATTATTCTAGTTGTGGTGTTTGTATTATTCTAGTTGTGGTGTTTGTATTATTCTAGTTGTGGTGTTTGTAATATTCTAGTTGTGGTGTTTGTATTATTCTAGTTGTGGTGTTTGTATTATTCTAGTTGTGGTGTTTGTATTATTCTAGTTGTGGTGTTTGTATTATTCTAGTTGTGGTGTTTGTATTATTCTAGTTGTGGTGTTTGTATTATTCTAGTTGTGGTGTTTGTATTATTCTAGGTGTTTGTATTATTCTAGTTGTTTGTATTATTCTAGTTCTGGTGTTTGTATTATTCTAGGTGTTTGTATTATTCTAGTTGTGGTGTTTGTATTATTCTAGGTGTGGTGTTTGTATTATTCTAGTTGTTTGTATTATTCTAGTTGTGGTGTTTGTATTATTCTAGTTGTTTGTATTATTTTAGGTGTTTGTATTATTCTAGTTGTTTGTATTATTCTAGTTGTGGTGTTTGTATTATTCTAGTTGTTTGTATTATTCTAGTTGTGGTGTTTGTATTATTCTAGTTGTGGTGTTTGTATTATTCTAGTTGTGGTGTTTGTATTATTCTAGGTGTTTGTATTATTCTAGTTGTGGTGTTTGTATTATTCTAGTTGTGGTGTTTGTATTATTCTAGTTGTGGTGTTTGTATTATTCTAGGTGTTTGTATTATTCTAGTTGTGGTGTTTGTAATATTCTAGTTGTGGTGTTTGTATTATTCTAGTTGTGGTGTTTGTATTATTCTAGTTGTGGTGTTTGTATTATTCTAGGTGTTTGTATTATTCTAGTTGTGGTGTTTGTATTATTCTAGTTGTGGTGTTTGTATTATTCTAGTTGTGGTGTTTGTATTATTCTAGGTGTTTGTATTATTCTAGTTGTGGTGTTTGTATTATTCTAGGTGTTTGTATTATTCTAGTTGTGGTGTTTGTATTATTCTAGGTGTTTGTATTATTCTAGTTGTGGTGTTTGTATTATTCTAGGTGTTTGTATTATTCTAGTTGTGGTGTTTGTAATATTCTAGTTGTGGTGTTTGTAATATTCTAGTTGTGGTGTTTGTATTATTCTAGTTGTGGTGTTTGTAATATTCTAGTTGTGGTGTTTGTATTATTCTAGTTGTGGTGTTTGTATTATTCTAGGTGTTTGTATTATTCTAGTTGTGGTGTTTGTATTATTCTAGGTGTTTGTATTATTCTAGTTGTGGTGTTTGTAATATTCTAGTTGTGGTGTTTGTATTATTCTAGTTGTGGTGTTTGTAATATTCTAGTTGTGGTGTTTGTAATATTCTAGTTGTGGTGTTTGTATTATTCTAGTTGTGGTGTTTGTAATATTCTAGTTGTGGTGTTTGTATTATTCTAGTTGTGGTGTTTGTATTATTCTAGTTGTGGTGTTTGTATTATTCTAGTTGTTTGTATTATTTTAGGTGTTTGTAATATTCTAGTTGTGGTGTTTGTATTATTCTAGTTGTGGTGTTTGTAATATTCTAGTTGTGGTGTTTGTATTATTCTAGGTGTTTGTATTATTCTAGTTGTGGTGTTTGTAATATTCTAGTTGTGGTGTTTGTATTATTCTAGGTGTTTGTATTATTCTAGTTGTTTGTATTATTCTAGTTCTGGTGTTTGTATTATTCTAGGTGTGGTGTTTGTATTATTCTAGTTCTGGTGTTTGTATTATTCTAGTTGTGGTGTTTGTATTATTCTAGTTGTTTGTATTATTCTAGTTCTGGTGTTTGTATTATTCTAGGTGTGGTTTTTGTATTATTCTAGTTCTGGTGTTTGTATTATTCTAGTTGTGGTGTTTGTATTATTCTAGGTGTTTGTATTATTCTAGTTGTTTGTATTATTCTAGTTCTGGTGTTTGTATTATTCTAGTTCTGGTGTTTGTATTATTCTAGGTGTTTGTATTATTCTAGTTCTGGTGTTTGTATTATTCTAGGTGTTTGTATTATTCTAGTTGTGGTGTTTGTATTATTCTAGTTCTGGTGTTTGTATTATTCTAGGTGTTTGTATTATTCTAGTTGTTTGTATTATTCTAGTTCTGGTGTTTGTATTATTCTAGTTGTTTGTATTATTCTAGTTCTGGTGTTTGTATTATTCTAGGTGTTTGTATTATTCTAGTTCTGGTGTTTGTATTATTCTAGTTGTGGTGTTTGTATTATTCTAGTTCTGGTGTTTGTATTATTCTAGGTGTTTGTATTATTCTAGTTGTGGTGTTTGTATTATTCTAGTTCTGGTGTTTGTATTATTCTAGGTGTTTGTATTATTCTAGTTGTGGTGTTTGTATTATTCTAGTTGTGGTGTTTGTATTATTCTAGGTGTTTGTATTATTCTAGTTGTGGTGTTTGTATTATTCTAGTTCTGGTGTTTGTATTATTCTAGGTGTTTGTATTATTCTAGTTGTGGTGTTTGTATTATTCTAGTTCTGGTGTTTGTATTATTCTAGGTGTTTGTATTATTCTAGTTGTGGTGTTTGTATTATTCTAGTTGTGTTGTTTGTATATCATTGTATTTGTGTGACTTTCCTTGTCTATCAGTGTTGTTGTGTTTTTGTGGTCCCCAGGAAGAATTGCTGTGTCGGCAAAAGCTAATGGGGATACCAATAAATATTAAACCTCTCTGTCTCCCTCTCTGTCTCACTCTCACACACACTTTCTCCACTGCCCCCTCCGCTTGCAGCATTGGTGGTTAGACATTCATCATGTAAATGGCCTCGACTCGGCAGCAGTCGCAGACCCATCTCTATTTATTACCCCTTACTGTACATTCTCCTCCCTCATAGATATTAGAGATACGTCTTCTTGACATTAATATCAGCGTTCTGTATGACATGTTCTGCATTCTCTGCAGTGGAGGAGTTGATATGGTATTGATTTTGTTCTCTCTTTCTCTCTCTCCACCCCCTCTGTCTGCAGGATGAGTGGGATCACAGTAGTAATGGCAGTACGGGGTCCAGGCCCAGCTCTGGTTCAAGGCCTGGTTCAGGTTCTAGGTCCGGCAGCAGAGGGAGGAACAACCAGTTCAGAGGGCCAGCCAAGGTACAGGTAACTACCAAACTAAACTACAGCTGTTATATCACCTCTCCCCAAACTTAACCCCCAGAAACACAGTATTATCAAGGTACAGGTAACTACCAAACCAAACTACAGCTGTTATATCACCTCTCCCCAAACTTAACCCCCAGAAACACAGTATTATCAAGGTACAGGTAACTACCAAACCAAACTACAGCTGTTATATCACCTCTCCCCAAACTTAACCCCCAGAAACACAGTATTATCAAGGTACAGGTAACTACCAAACCAAACTACAGCTGTTATATCACCTCTCCCCAACCTTAACACCCAGAAACACAGTATTATCAAGGTACAGGTAACTACCAAACCAAACTACAGCTGTTATATCACCTCTCCCCAACCTTAACGCCCAGAAACACAGTATTATCAAGGTACAGGTAACTACCAAACCAAACTACAGCTGTTATATCACCTCTCCCCAACCTTAACGCCCAGAAACACAGTATTATCAAGGTACAGGTAACTACCAAACTAAACTACAGCTGTTATATCACCTCTCCCCAAACTTAACCCCCAGAAACACAGTATTATCAAGGTACAGGTAACTACCAAACTAAACTACAGCTGTTATATCACCTCTCCCCAACCTTAACGCCCAGAAACACAGTATTATCAAGGTACAGGTAACTACCAAACTAAACTACAGCTGTTATATCACCTCTCCCCAAACTTAACCCCCAGAAACACAGTATTATCAAGGTACAGGTAACTACCAAACTAAACTACAGCTGTTATATCACCTCTCCCCAAACTTAACCCCCAGAAACACAGTATTATCAAGGTACAGGTAACTACCAAACTAAACTACAGCTGTTATATCACCTCTCCCCAAACTTAACCCCCAGAAACACAGTATTATCAAGGTACAGGTAACTACCAAACTAAACTACAGCTGTTATATCACCTCTCCCCAACCTTAACCCCCAGAAACACAGTATTATCAAGGTACAGGTAACTACCAAACTAAACTACAGCTGTTATATCACCTCTCCCCAAACTTAACCCCCAGAAACACAGTATTATCAAGGTACAGGTAACTACCAAACCAAACTACAGCTGTTATATCACCTCTCCCCAAACTTAACCCCCAGAAACACAGTATTATCAAGGTACAGGTAACTACCAAACCAAACTACAGCTGTTATATCACCTCTCCCCAACCTTAACACCCAGAAACACAGTATTATCAAGGTACAGGTAACTACCAAACCAAACTACAGCTGTTATATCACCTCTCCCCAACCTTAATGCCCAAAAACACAGTATTATCAAGGTACAGGTAACTACCAAACTACAGCTGTTATATCACCTCTCCCCAACCTTAACGCCCAGAAACACAGTATTATCAAGGTACAGGTAACTACCAAACCAAACTACAGCTGTTATATCACCTCTCCCCAACCTTAACGCCCAGAAACACAGTATTATCAAGGTACAGGTAACTACCAAACCAAACTACAGCTGTTATATCACCTCTCCCCAACCTTAACGCCCAGAAACACAGTATTATCAAGGTACAGGTAACTACCAAAACAAACTACAGCTGTTATATCAGACCACCACCATCACCACAGAACCCCCACAGCAGCTGTGGATCGTGGAGGAAGAAATGGGAGGACGGACTCTCTTCCAGCCATTACCGCAGTATGAGAGCATCGTCTGGTTTCATCCTCCCCCGGCCACCACTGTCCCACACAGTCATACGTATCCAAGTCCTGTTTCACTCTCTTTTGTCCCAAGGGACCCTAAGAAAGATACTGCAGGCTTATGGCTGCTCCAGAATTCCACCACGTGATTTTACTATGAGGTCATCAGGGGTCGTCAGGACAACCCTCACCACCCTCTTTTAGCATGCATCACCTTACTGGAGAGGGGTATACTGTAATATGATGTGCATGAAAAGTCCTCAATGGTTCTGGCTTACCTTGTTCCACGTTATGTAATGTGGGGTTCATGCAGTGTTTGGGGCAGAGGGGGTTGTCCTCTGGTTCTTCTGTCAGGCTCCAGGATATCTCTCCCAGAGGAGTTGTGTGTCTGCTCCATAGAGATACATAGAGGACCCTAGATGTCATAATGGCATTCCTTCCCACAGGGAAAACGCATCAGTCCATTTACCCAAATACAGTACATGTTGACAGACCAGCTAAACACTATTTGTGTCCCCAGAAATGTTTTTATAGAAATAATGCCCCTTTCATCCCACTCAACACAGGTTGGTGGCACCTTCATTGGAGAGGAGGGGCTCCTGGTAATGACTGGGGTGGAATCAGTGGAATGGTATCAAATACATTAACCACATGGTTTCCATGGTTCCCAGGTGTTTGATGCCATTCCATTAGCTCCGTTCCAGCCATTATTATGAGCCGTCCTCCCCTCAGCAGCCTCCACTGCCTCAAGTAGTAATAATCATCCTGTCACTTATTATTTTTCCACTGAAGGGGACTTTAACTAATGCTTCCTCAATGTCAGGGTGTGTTAGCATGCAGGTTGAGTATTTAAAAAAAAGTTTAGCACGGTGACAAGAGAGCTGTCTTGATCACTATTAAGCTGTAGAGTAGTAAACGTGTTCCATATTGTGGTGTGCAGGTAATGCACTGTAATAGGTTGTGTGTTGTCTTTCAGAACGGCAACAGAGAAGGGTCATTTGACATCCTGGGTACTGATATCTGGGCTGCTAACACCATGGACTCTCATGGGTATGTCATGCACACTGTTGACTCATACACACACACACACACACACACCACACACCACACACCACACACCACACACACACACACACAGATGATGACTCATTACATATGAATTCTATCTCTAGCTCACACTGATACAGCTAGTTGAGTGTTTACTTGAATAGCCTTCTCCCATGGCATTGTATTATGGGATGAATATAAAGGAGAGGTTAGTAATAGTACTAACTTCTGTCTTATTCCTGTACTGTGGTGTTGCTATCTTAGCCAGACAACCTGATGATGGGTTCAAATCCAAGTTTATTAGTCACCTGCACCGAATACAATAAGTGTAGACCTTACCGTGAAATACTGAATACAATAAGCGTAGACCTTACTGTGAAATACTGAATACAATAAGTGTAGACCTTACCGTGAAATACTGAATACAATAAGTGTAGACCTTACCGTGAAATACCGAATACAATAAGCGTAGACCTTACTGTGAAATACTGAATACAATAAGTGTAGACCTTACCGTGAAATACTGAATACAACTAGTGTAGACCTTACCGTGAAATACCGAATACAATAAGCGTAGACCTTACTGTGAAATACTGAATACAATAAGTGTAGACCTTACCGTGAAATACTGAATACAACTAGCGTAGACCTTACCGTGAAATACTGAATACAACTAGCGTAGACCTTACCGTGAAATACTGAATACAACTAGCGTAGACCTTACCGTGAAATACTGAATACAATAAGCGTAGACTTTACCGTGAAATACTGAATACAATAAGTGTAGACTTTACCGTGAAATACTGAATACAATAAGTGTAGACCTTACCGTGAAATACTGAATACAACTAGCGTAGACCTTACCGTGAAATGCTTCCTTACAAGCCCTTAACCAACAGGGCAGTTCAAGAAGAGTTAAGAAATATTGACCAAATAAACTAAAGTTAAAAAGTATAAAAAGTAACAATATACAGGGGGTACCGGTACTGAGTCAGTGTGCGGGGGTACAGATTGGTTGAGGCCTTTCGTTCATGTAGGTGGGGGTGAAGTGACTATGCAGAGATACTAAACTGTGAGTAGCAGCAGTGTACAAAACAAATGGAGGGGGGGGTCAATGTAAATAGTCCGGTGGTCATTTGATGAACTGTTCAGCCCCTGAGTAGTTGTTGTCGGACAGGAAATGGAACAACACAACCACAGGGACCACACAGTTTTACCAAAAAGAACTACATTGGCAGCATCTTAGCCTCGGGTTTAATTCAATTCATTTACAGCCACGTCTTCTTTCAGAAACAGCCAGCTGTTTTTATTTTTTTCATTGGTGACGTCTTCTGGCCCTCAAACAGTGTGTGTTCAGAGAACATGTGGTTTGTTCTGATACATACATACATACATGCATACATACATACATACATGCATACATGCATACATGCATACATGCATACATGCATACATGCATACATACATACATACATACATACATACATACATACATACATACATACATACATACATACATACATACATACATACATACATACATACACATGTATATGTATATATATGTATCAATATCAGTATTGTTTTATGAATCCTGGGTGTTTTTAGCCACATGTTTAATTATCTCATGTTCTCTATTGTCTAGACACATGAAGGGAATGTCACCTTTCTGAGGATGCTTTCCAAATGGCACCCTATTCCCTATAATATAGTGCACTGCTGTTGATGAGAGCCATATGGGCCCTGGTCAAAACAGTTCACTATATAGGGAATAGGGTGCCATTTGGGAATGCCGCCTGATATTCAGATTTGGGGACGTAGGGGCCTGTTTGTGACACATTCTGTCATCACAAATACATGTTACCGCATCCCAAAGCTCCCCCTTTTGGGATGCAGTAAAAACATGCAGTTAGGGATAAATATATCGTGTTACCTGATAGCTGGGTAGGTGTGTTAAATACCGTAAGTCTAAATATATCGTGTAACCTGATAGCTGGGTAGGTGTGTTAAATACCGTAAGTCTAAATATATTATGTAACCTGATAGCTGGGTAGGTGTGTTAAATACCGTAAGTCTAAATATATTATGTAACCTGATAGCTAGGTAGGTGTGTTAAATACCGTAAGTCTAAATATATTATGTAACCTGATAGCTAGGTAGGTGTGTTAAATACCGTAAGTCTAAATATATTATGTAACCTGATAGCTAGGTAGGTGTGTTAAATACCGTAAGTCTAAATATATTATGTAACCTGATAGCTAGGTAGGTGTGTTAAATACCGTAAGTCTAAATATATCGTGTAACCTGATAGCTAGGTAGGTGTGTTAAATACCGTAAGTCTAAATATATTATGTAACCTGATAGCTAGGTAGGTGTGTTAAATACCGTAAGTCTAAATATATTATATAACCTGATAGCTGGGTAGGTGTGTTAAATACCGTAAGTCTAAATATATCGTGTAACCTGATAGCTAGGTAGGTGTGTTAAATACCGTAAGTCTAAATATATTATGTAACCTGATAGCTAGGTAGGTGTGTTAAATACCGTAAGTCTAAATATATTATGTAACCTGATAGCTAGGTAGGTGTGTTAAATACCGTAAGTCTAAATATATTATGTAACCTGATAGCTAGGTAGGTGTGTTAAATACCGTAAGTCTAAATATATCGTGTAACCTGATAGCTAGGTAGGTGTGTTAAATACCGTAAGTCTAAATATATTATGTAACCTGATAGCTAGGTACAGTGGGGCAAAAAAGTATTTAGTCAGCCACCAATTGTCAGCCACCAATTGTGTGAAAACCTTGTGAAGACTTACAGAAAACGTTTGACCTCTGTCATTGCCAACAAAGGGTATATAACAAAGTATTGAGAAACTTTTGTTATTGACCAAATACTTATTTTCCACCATAATTTGCAAATAAATTCATTAAAAATCCTACAATGTGATTTTCTGGATTTTCTTCTCATTTTGTCTGTCATAGTTGAAGTGTACCTATGATGAAAATTACAGGCCTCTCTCATCTTGTTAAGTGGGAGAACTTGCACAATTGGTGGCTGACTAAATACTTACTTGCCCCACTGTACGCACATACATGCATACTAATACATTTTTTGGGATTTGTGTGTATTGCTAGGTATTAGAGCTCGAGAAACAAGCATATTTTTGCACCTGCGGTATCATCTGCAGATGTGTGTTGCGACCGATTTTCGATTTGTTTATGTCATCTTCTTGTCCAATGTTGTGTTTGTAGGGGGGCGACATGGGACCTCCAGCCTGAGAAGCTAGACTTCAGTCAGTTCCACAGGACACCCTTCAGAGGAAAACCAAAGCATCTGCCACACATCGACAGAGAGGGGTGAGGGCATCTAGTCGTTCAATTAAAGAAATAACAAGTTACTGAGAAAGGAAGTGCGTGTCCAGCGACTCCTTGACATGAGCATAGAGAAACATTGTCCCAGTTCTCTCCCTGACCCTTCTACCTGGCCCTAACCCTTCTACCTGGCCCTAACCCTTCTACCTGGCCCTAACCCTTCTACCTGGCCCTAACCCTTCTACCTGGCCCTAACCCTGCTACCTGGCCCTAACCCTGCTACCTGGCCCTAACCCTGCTACCTGGCCCTAACCCTGCTACCTGGCCCTAACCCTTCTACCTGGCCCTAACCCTTCTACCTGGCCCTAACCCTTCTACCTGGCCCTAACCCTTCTACCTGGCCCTAACCCTGCTACCTGGCCCTAACCCTGCTACCTGGCCCTAACCCTGCTACCTGGCCCTAACCCTTCTACCTGGCCCTAACCCTGCTACCTGGCCCTAACCCTGCTACCTGGCCCTAACCCTGCTACCTGGCCCTAACCCTTCTACCTGGCCCTAACCCTGCTACCTGGCCCTAACCCTGCTACCTGGCCCTAACCCTGCTACCTGGCCCTAACCCTTCTACCTGGCCCTAACCCTTCTACCTGGCCCTAACCCTTCTACCTGGCCCTAACCCTTCTACCTGGCCCTAACCCTTCTACCTGGCCCTAACCCTGCTACCTGGCCCTAACCCTGCTACCTGGCCCTAACCCTGCTACCTGGCCCTAACCCTGCTACCTGGCCCTAACCCTGCTACCTGGCCCTAACCCTTCTACCTGGCCCTAACCCTTCTACCTGGCCCTAACCCTGCTACCTGGCCCTAACCCTTCTACCTGGCCCTAACCCTTCTACCTGGCCCTAACCCTGCTACCTGGCCCTAACCCTTCTACCTGGCCCTAACCCTTCTACCTGGCCCTAACCCTTCTACCTGGCCCTAACCCTTCTACCTGGCCCTAACCCTTCTACCTGGCCCTAACCCTGCTACCTGGCCCTAACCCTACTACCTGGCCCTAACCCTGCTACCTGGCCCTAACTCTGCTACCTGGCCCTAACCCTTCTACCTGGCCCTAACCCTTCTACCTGGCCCTAACCCTGCTACCTGGCCCTAACCCTGCTACCTGGCCCTAACCCTTCTACCTGGCCCTAACCCTTCTACCTGGCCCTAACCTTGCTACCTGGCCCTAACCCTTCCATGTTGTTCAATGTTTCCACTTTGCAGATTTGAAGGCCTATACATCCCTCCCATTAATCCTCTCCTATGGGATAGACATGAAAATGATGCTGGTCCATTCCATTACTACTTGGTGTCTGTAGCCTCTGCTACACTCATACTGACCCCTAGGCCTCAGTCTCACTACTGGGTTATCATCACATAAACTCAATCTCAAATGGTCTTTCCACCGTTGCTCACAACCTCTCATCACCTCCTGCTCACCATTTTGGAGGAGAAGGTCCAAGGTCCCTCCCCTCTAACCTTCTTCTCCAATGAGTTTTGAGAAGGTGAGGAGAGAAAATGTCAGGAATAGAAGAGAAATTGTCCCTTGTATAAGCCAATCAGAGCCCACCTATCCCGCCTACTCATCCCTTATCTCTCTGTCTCTCAGGATGATGAAAGGCAAGTTTGAAGATGATGATGATGGCATCGACCTGAATGACATGGAGAAGTTCCTGCCAGGCCTTACTGTAAGTTAACCTCTTTCTTTGTCTCGGTCCTCTCTATCTGCTTTCTAACAAGACCACATACCTACTAATGGTAGGGAGCTCCATCTGGTGGCTCAAAGATGGAACTTCATACTAAGAATTGTAAGGAATAGTCTTGTCCTTTATGTGAGTGAAGTCTGACATCTTGTGATGAAACGTTGTCCATTCACCTCTGACCATGTTAAAGGGCCAATACTGGCGCCCAGTGGTCGTTTTAAGGTACTTTTCCTTGAGTTCCATAATTTCTCATAAAACACTAGATAAGGTCTTGCTCAGACTAAATCTTTGCTGGTTTTCTGTCCCTTAAAAAAACAAAATAAATCACTTTTCTCTATGTATTACAAATATATATATTTCTCTCTGTTCTCTAGCAAGACTATTTTGAATTTTTTTTCGGGCTCCCAAGTGGCACAGCGGTCTAAGGTGCTGCATCTCAGTGCAAGAGGCGTCACTACAGTCCCTGGTTCGAATCCAGGCTCTATCACATCCGGCCGTGATTGGGAGTCCCATAGGGCGGCTTACAATTGGCCCAGCATCGTCCGGGTTTGGCCGGAGTAGACCGTCGTTGTAAATAAGAATTTGTTCTAAACTGACTTGCCTAGTTAAAGGTTAAACTTAATAAAAATGGAAAAATGTCTCTGGCTGTAAAACCTACCAATGTCCAAATATATATATATATATATGACTGTAGAACTTTGGAATTCAATTCTAAGAAGATTTCTTCATCCCAGAGGGGAAATGATTCCTAGCAGGTCAGGAATAGGATCCTGATCCAGCTATAGGGTGGGTCTGTCTCGCATGTCTACAGGACTACGGCACTGTGTACCAGTGTTCCCGTCTGGGTTCGTCTGGTCTGCTGACGGGCAGGATGTTGGCACTGGAGGGTCTGGAGGGCAGGAGAGACACACACACCCCCACCCCCACATGTCTGGTCTGCTGACAGGCAGGATGTTGGCACTGGAGGGTCTGGAGGGCAGGAGAGACACACACACACACACACACACACACACCCCCACCCCCACATGTCTGGTCTCATGTCCAGACTGGCCACCAGGGAGTCTTCCCCCCCCTGCCCACGTCATCACTCTGCCTGCCTGCCAGTCAGCCAGCCATGACCCCACGCCAGGCCCAGCCAGTCTCCAGTTCATTGTTTCATTGTGATCGCCATCTCCTTTGACTGACTGCTTTGTAAATAACTCACCACAACGCATGGGAAGGAACTGACTGTGAGGACGAGGACGACCCTGAAAGTAAAACTCAAAGTTGAAAATAGACCAAAGAAAGTACCTCCTCAAGATGACTGAAATACTAGTGTTTATAATCATGTTTCCTTTACAGTGGCTGATAATAAATATCTCTTGAGACCTGGGAATGCCGGTCCTGTTCCCCAGTGTTTGTCAGTAGTGACATTCAGTGTGTGTGATACCCGTTGCCCTGTTGGCCTCAGTGGCACATAAAGCTGTCTATTATCCCCTAGCAGGCTCTCAGGGGCCAGGACCAGTCAGTCAGTCCCCAGGTTTACCTCACCTCACTGATAACCTGACTAAATATAGCAGCAGACGGCGCCGCGCCGCTAAGCCTCTGACTGGAGCTCTGTGTGTGTGTGTGTGTGTGTGTGTGTGTGTGTGTGTGTGTGTGTGTGTGTGTGTGTGTGTGTGTGTGTGTGTGTGTGTGTGTGTGTGTGTGTGTGTGTGTGTGTGTGTGTGTGTGTGTGTGTGTGTGTGTGTGTGTGGACGACGACGACAAAATGTGTTTGTGTGTTTGAGAATGTGTGTGTCTTGACTACTTGGCTCAGTGTGTGTGATGCTTGTAGTCAGGACTTACATAACATACAATGGGAATCAAACGCGCATGATGTTGATTAAATGGCAACGAAGTTTTTACATTTTTCGGGGAGATGTTTTACATTTTTATGAGATGGATTATTGGGGAGGGGTTTTAGGGAGAGACGGTGGATTTTTGGGGAGGGGTTTTAGGGAGAGAAGGTGGATTATTGGGGAGGGGTTTTAGGGAGAGAAGATGGATTATTGGGGAGGGGTTTTAGGGAGAGAAGATGGATTATTGGGGAGGGGTTTTAGGGATAGACGGTGGATTATTGGGGAGGGGTTTTAGGGAGAGACGGTGGATTATTGGGGAGGGTTTTAGGGAGAGAAAGTGGATTATTGGGTAGGGGTTTTAGGGAGAGAAGGTGGATTATTGGGGAGGGGTTTTAGGGAGAGAAGATGGATTATTGGGGAGGGGTTTTAGGGAGAGAAGGTGGATTATTGGGGAGGGGTTTTAGGGAGAGAAGATGGATTATTGGGGAGGGGTTTTAGGGAGAGAAGGTGGATTATTGGGGAGGGGTTTTAGGGAGAGAAGGTGGATTATTGGGGAGGGGTTTTAGGGAGAGAAGGTGGATTATTGGGGAGGGGTTTTAGGGAGAGAAGGTGGATTATTGGGGAGGGGTTTTAGGGAGAGAAGGTGGATTATTGGGGAGGGGTTTTAGGGAGAGAAGGTGGATTATTGGGGAGGGGTTTTAGGGAGAGAAGGTGGATTATTGGGGAGGGGTTTTAGGGAGAGAAGGTGGATTATTGGGGAGGGGTTTTAGGGAGAGAAGGTGGATTATTGGGGAGGGGTTTTAGGGAGAGAAGATGGATTATTGGGGAGGGGTTTTAGGGAGAGAAGGTGGATTATTGGGGAGGGGTTTTAGGGAGAGAAGGTGGATTATTGGGGAGGGGTTTTAGGGAGAGAAGGTGGATTATTGGGGAGGGGTTTTAGGGAGAGAAGGTGGATTATTGGGGAGGGGTTTTAGGGAGAGAAGATGGATTATTGGGGAGGGGTTTTAGGGAGAGAAGATTGATTATTGGGGCTGGGGGATATCGGGAGAGATATGTAATTATTTTGGGGTGGGGAGGTCGGGGAGAGGAATGGGTGGATCCCAAAGCCGAGCTCTGCCATCCAGGACTACACCAGGCAGTGTCAGAGGAAGGCCCTAAAAATGGTCAAAGACTCCAGGACACACAATTCATAGACGATCTTTCCCAGTAGCAGAGAGAACAAAAAGGTTCCTGAACAGCTTCTACCCCCAAGCCATCAGACTGCTGAACAGCTCCGACCCCCCCCCAAGTCATTAGACTGCTGAACAGCTCCCCCCCCCAAGTCATTAGACTGCTGAACAGCTTCTACCCCCAAGCCATCAGACTGCTGAACAGCTTCTACCCCCAAGCCATCAGACTGCTGAACAGCTTCTACCCCCAAGCCATCAGACTGCTGAACAGCTTCTACCCCCAAGCCATCAGACTGCAGAACAGCTTCTACCCCCAAGCCATCAGACTGCTGAACAGCTTCTACCCCCAAGCCATCAGACTGCTGAACAGCTTCTACCCCCAAGCCATCAGACTGCTGAACAGCTTCTACCCCCAAGCCATCAGACTGCTGAACAGCTTCTACCCCCAAGCCATCAGACTGCTGAACAGCTTCTACCCCTCAAGCCATCAGACTGCTGAACAGCTTCTACCTCCAACACACACACGCACACCAACACACGCACACGCACGCACACACACTCCAGCGCACACACACTCCAAGACGCGCACACATGCGCACGCACACACACACTCCAACACACACGCACACACACTCCAGCACACACACTCCAACACACACACACTCCAGCACACACTCCAGCACACACACGCACACTCCAGCACACACTCCAGCACACACACACTCCAACACACACACACGCACACTCCAGCACACACACTCCAACACACGCACACACATGCGCGCGCACACACACACACTCCCGCACACACACTCCAGCACACACTCCAACACACGTGCACGCACACACTCCCACACTCCCACACACACACACACACACACACACACACACACACACACACACACACACACACACACACACACACACACACACACACACACACACACACACACACACACACACACACACACACACACACACACACACACACACACACACTAAATATGCTCATGCACACACAACACATACATGCATATTGATGCCACACTCACACATTTGTGATCTTGTCACGTTTTTTAATAATATAATAATTGCCTTGTCACCTTTACCTGCATGTCCATATTTCCTCAACTATTGGTACCCCTTCACATTGACTCGGTACCGCTACTCCTTTGTAGATATCCTCATTATTTAGTGTTACTGTTCTCACTACTGAACTGAGTTGTTGGCTAAGGGCTTGTCAGTAAGCATTTCATGGTAAAGGCTACACCTGTTGTATTCAGCGCATGTGACAAATACGATTCGATTTGAAAATGTTTTCACCCTCAGATTCCAGGGCTACTCTGGGGAAACAGACTAATTCACAACCAGAATAGCAGCACCAAGGCCCACTAGGTAAAAGAACCTGGGAGGACAGGAAAGGCAGGGCACAGGGGAGGACCAGCATCCTCTACACCCCCCATGTTATGAGATTCCTGCAGGATGATTCTATGGAGCTGGGTCTGGAGTGAGACGTGCTTCATTAAGGATGAGTCAAGCCCCTTCCCCTTCCCTCTATTCAGTCCCATTTCTGACATAGTTTACACCCACCTCACCCTAGCAATGCTTTAGGTCTATGCCAAGGTCTGTGTGTGTGCTTGTTTACGTCAGGTCAGATTTAAGAGCCTGACAGGGCCAGAGAGGTACAGTAGTCACTGATGGCAGGATAGCCCTCTCAGGTCAGATTTAAGAGCCTGACAGGGCCAGAGAGGTACAGTAGTCACTGATGGCAGGATAGCCCTCTCAGGTCAGATTTAAGAGCCTGACAGGGCCAGAGAGGTACAGTAGTCACTGATGGCAGGATAGCCCTCTCATGTCAGATTTAAGAGCCTGACAGGGCCAGAGAGGTACAGTAGTCACTGATGGCAGGATAGCCCTCTCAGGTCAGATTTAAGAGCCTGACAGGGCCAGAGAGGTACAGTAGTCACTGATGGCAGGATAGCCCTCTCAGGTCAGATTTAAGAGCCTGACAGGGCCAGAGAGGTACAGTAGTCACTGATGGCAGGATAGCCCTCTCAGGTCAGATTTAAGAGCCTGACAGGGCCAGAGAGGTACAGTAGTCACTGATGGCAGGATAGCCCTCTCAGGTCAGATTTAAGAGCCTGACAGGGCCAGAGAGGTACAGTAGTCACTGATGGCAGGATAGCCCTCTCAGGTCAGATTTAAGAGCCTGACCGGGCCAGAGAGGTACAGTAGTCACTGATGGCAGGATAGCCCTCTCAGGTCAGATTTAAGAGCCTGACAGGGCCAGAGAGGTACAGTAGTCACTGATGGCAGGATAGCCCTCTCATGTTAGATTCAAATCAAATCAAATCAAAATGTATTTGTCACATACACATGGTTAGCAGATGTTAATGCGAGTGTAGCGAAATGCTTGTGCTTCTGGTTCCGACAATGCAGTAATAACCAACAAGTAATCTAACTAACAATTCCAAAACTACTGTCTTATACACAGTGTAAGGGGATAAAGAATATGTACATAAGGATATATGAATGAGTGATGGTACAGGGCAGCATACAGTAGATGGTATGAGTATGTAGACAAAGTAAACAAAGTGGCATAGTTAAAGTGGCTAGTGATACATGTATTACATAAGGATGCAGTCGATGATATAGAGTACAGTATATACGTATGCATATGAGATGAATAATGTAGGGTAAGTAACATATAAGGTAGCATTGTTTAAAGTGGCTAGTGATATATTTACATAATTTCCCATCAATTCCCATTATTAAAGTGGCTGGAGTTGGGTCAGTGTCAATGACAGTGTGTTGGCAGCAGCCACTCAATGTTAGTGGTGGCTGTTTAACAGTCTGATGGCCTTGAGATAGAAGCTGTTTTTCAGTCTCTCGGTCCCAGCTTTGATGCACCTGTACTGACCTCGCCTTCTGGATGATAGCGGGGTGAACAGGCAGTGGCTCGGGTGGTTGATGTCCTTGATGATCTTTATGGCCTTCCTGTAACATCGGGTGGTGTAGGTGTCCTGGAGGGCAGGTAGTTTGCCCCCGGTGATGCGTTGTGCAGACCTCACTACCCTCTGGAGAGCCTTACGGTTGAGGGCGGAGCAGTTGCCGTACCAGGCGGTGATACAGCCCGCCAGGATGCTCTCGATTGTGCATCTGTAGAAGTTTGTGAGTGCTTTTGGTGACAAGCCGAATTTCTTCAGCCTCCTGAGGTTGAAGAGGCGCTGCTGCGCCTTCTTCACGACGCTGTCTGTGTGAGTGGACCAATTCAGTTTGTCTGTGATGTGTATGCCGAGGAACTTAAAACTTGCTACCCTCTCCACTGCTGTTCCATCGATGTGGATAGGGGGGAGTTCCCTCTGCTGTTTCCTGAAGTCCACAATCATCTCCTTAGTTTTGTTGACGTTGAGTGTGAGGTTATTTTCCTGACACCACACTCTGAGGGCCCTCAACTCCTCCCTGTAGGCTGTCTTGTCGTTGTTGGTAATCAAGCCTACCACTGTTGTGTCGTCCGCAAACTTGATGATTGAGTTGGAGGCGTGCGTGGCCACGCAGTCGTGGGTGAACAGGGAGTACAGGAGAGGGCTCAGAACGCACCCTTGTGGGGCCCCCGTGTTGAGGATCAGCGGGGAGGAGATGTTGTTGCCTACCCTCACCACCTGGGGGCGGCCCGTTAGGAAGTCCAGTACCCAGTCGCACAGGGCGGGGTCGAGACCCAGGGTCTCGAGCTTGATGACGAGCTTGGAGGGTACTATGGTGTAGAATGCCGAGCTGTAGTCGATGAACAGCATTCTCACATAGGTATTCCTCTTGTCCAGATGGGTTAGGGCAGTGTGCAGTGTGGTTGAGATTGCATCGTCTGTGGACCTATTTGGGCGGTAAGCAAATTGGAGTGGGTCTAGGGTGTCAGGTAGGGTGGAGGTGATATGGTCCTTGACTAGTCTCTCAAAGCACTTCATGATGACGGAAGTGAGTGCTATGGGGCGGTAGTCGTTTAGCTCAGTTACCTTAGTTTTCTTGGGAACAGGAACAATGGTGGCCCTCTTGAAGCATGTGGGAACAGCAGACTGGTATAGGGATTGATTGAATATGTCCATAAACACACCGGCCAGCTGGTCTGCGCATGCTCTGAGGGCGCTGCTGGGGATGCCGTCTGGGCCTGCAGCCTTGCGAGGGTTAACACGTTTAAATGTCTTACTCACCTCGGCTGCAGTGAAGGAGAGACCGCATGTTTCCGTTGCAGGCCGTGTCAGTGGCACTGTATTGTCCTCAAAGCGGGCAAAAAAGTTATTTAGTCTGCCTGGGAGCAAGACATCCTGGTCCGTGACTGGGCTGGGTTTCTTCTTGTAGTCCGTGATTGACTGTAGACCCTGCCACAATGCCTCTTGTGTCTGAGCCGTTGAATTGAGATTCTACTTTGTCTCTGTACTGACGCTTAGCTTGTTTGATAGCCTTGCGGAGGGAATAGCTGCACTGTTTGTATTCGGTCATGTTACCAGACACCTTGCCCTGATTAAAAGCAGTGGTTCGCGCGAATGCTGCCATCAATCCACGGTTTCTGGTTAGGGAATGTTTTTATCGTTGCTATGGGAATGACATCTTCAACGCACGTTCTAATGAACTCGCACACCGAATCAGCGTATTCGTCAATATTGTTATCTGACGCAATACGAAACATGTCCCAGTCCACGTGATGGAAGCAGTCTTGGAGTGTGGAGTCAGCTTGGTCGGACCAGCGTTGGACAGACCTTAGCGTGGGAGCCTCTTGTTTAAGTTTCTGTCTGTAGGCAGGGATCAACAAAATGGAGTCGTGGTCAGCTTTTCCGAAAGGGGGGCGGGGCAGGGCCTTACATGCATCGCGGAAGTTAGAGTAACAATGATCCAAGGTTTTTCCACCCCTGGTTGCGCAATCGATATGCTGATAAAATTTAGGGAGTCTTGTTTTCAGATTAGCTTTGTTATGATCCCCAGCTACAATGAATGCAGCCTCCGGATAAATGGTTTCCAGTTTGCAAAGAGTTAAATAAAGTTCGTTCAGAGCCATCGATGTGTCTGCTTGGGGGGGGATATATACGGCTGTGATTATAATCGAAGAGATTTCTCTTGGTAGATAATGTGGTCTACATTTGATTGTGAGGAATTCTAAATCAGGTGAACAGAAGGATTTGAGTTCCTGTATGTTTCTTTCATCACACCATGTCTCGTTAGTCATGAGGCATACGCCCCCGCCACTCTTCTTACCAGAAAGATGTTTGTTTCTGTTGGCGCGATGCGTGGAGAAACCCGTTGGCTGCACCGCCCCGGATAGCGTCTCTCCAGTGAGCCATGTTTCCGTGAAGCAGAGAACGTTACAGTCTCTGATGTCCCTCTGGAATGCTACCCTTGCTCGGATTTCATCAACCTTGTTGTCAAGAGACTGGACATTGGCAAGAAGAATGCTAGGGATTGGTGCGCGATGTGCCCGTGTCCGGAGTCTGACCAGAAGACCGCTACGTTTCCCTCTTTTACGAAGTCGTTTTTTGGGGTCGCTGCATGGAATCAATTCCGTTGACCTGTTTGTAAGGCAGAACACAGGATCCGCGTCGCGGAAAACATATTCTTGTTCGTACTGATGGTGAGTTGACGCTGATCTTATATTCAGTAGTTCTTCTCGACTGTATGTAATGAAACCTAAGATGACCTGGGGTACTAATGTAAGAAATAACACGTAAAAAAAAAACTGCATCGTTTCCTAGGAACGCGAAGCGAGGCGGCCATCTCTGTCGGCGCCGGAAGTAGATTTAAGAGCCTGACAGGGCCAGAGAGGTACAGTAGTCACTGATGGCAGGATAGCCCTCTCATGTCAGATTTAAGAGCCTGACGGGGCCAGAGAGGTACAGTAGTCACTGATGGCAGGATAGCCCTCTCATGTCAGATTTAAGAGCCTGACAGGGCCAGAGAGGTACAGTAGTCACTGATGGCTGATGTCAGGGCCAGGGCCAGAGGTACAGTAGTCACTGATGGCAGGATAGCCCTCTCATGTCAGATTTAAGAGCCTGACAGGGCCAGAGAGGTACAGTGATGGCAGGATAGCCCTCTCATGTTTTCATAGTGACAGACGTCTCAGTCATCGGGGTTGGTGAAGTCAACATGAGATTGTTATTGTGATATGTATATCTCTGCGTGCTCTGGGGGATTCTGAGCATGTCAACACAATGCTTGCATGACTCTGGGTGTGTGATATATTTTCAATACCCTAACAACAGTTGCCTTTTTTGTGAGACTGCAACTTGGCTGCCATGTGCGGAAGTCATCCGGCCCCATTTGATTTCAATAGGTATTGCTATTCCTTGCCTTTCATCACGTTCTTCCTTTTGCTATGGGTGACTATGTTTTTTCATTGACATTCGAGCCCGGCTCGTCTGTACGCGTGCGTGGGATGTGCACGTTTGCTCATGTCCTTGTGCAAATCATTTCCATCGTCCCATTTGTTGTCCTTTATAAACTCTCATGGTCTCATCAACTCCAGCCTGATGGATATACAGTATATCGGCCCTGGCTCATTTTAATTTTAATTTTACCTTTATTTAACCAGGCAAGTCAGTTAAGAACACATTCTTATTTTCAATGACGGCCTGGGAACAGTGGGTTAACTGCCTGTTCAGGGGCAGAATGACAGATTTGTACCTTGTCAGCTCGGGGGTTTGAACTCGCAACCTTCCGGTTACTAGTCCAACACTCTAACCACTAGGCTACACTGCCGCCCCAATTAATGAAGACTGAAGTCATGTTGGTAAACATCATGGTGGTTAAGTTACATTATAGTAGATGGATTGTAGTTTCCTCTGTCTTGAGTCAGTGATGAGGAGATCCAGGGTGACATACTGTATATATCTAGGACTTCCTGTCCTCTGTCCCTTGTGGGACTGGCTGATTTCTGGTTGTTTTCCCAATGGGGAGGCAGTCAGATAGCCTGGTCCCAGATTGGCTGATTTCTGGTGGTTTTCCCAATGGGGAGGCAGTCAGATAGCCTGGTCCCAGACTGGCTGATTTCTGGTGGTTTTCCCAATGGGGAGGCAGTCAGATAGCCTGGTCCCAGACTGGCTGATTTCTGGTGGTTTTCTCAATGGGGAGGCAGTCAGATAGCCTGGTCCCAGATTGGCTGAGTTCTGGTTGTTTTCCCAATGGAGAGGCAGTCAGATAGCCTGGTCCCAGATTGGTTTGTGATCTTACTTGCTGGTCATTGTCAGGAGCTGTCAAGACAGCACAAACAGATCTGGCACCAGGCTATCTGACGGAGTCTCACCCCTCTGCTTCCCACAGTCCATAGTGCTACTGATCCAGTCAGTCATTGGGGACCTGAGTTATGGGCCTGGCCGGCTGACCGGTGGTGGCCAGGCAGGGGCCACAGAGTCACTGAGGACATATCCGGCCTGGTCCGCTCCAGTTCCTTCCTGCAGAACAAAGCGACCAGGGGACCAGACTCAAGATGTCTCCTCAGACTGGCTGGCCCGCTCAGTCTACGTGCACCAGAGCAGGAGCCTCAGAGGGGAGGCAGTCAGCCAACCAGCCCTCGGGACTCGGGTCGGTGACTGGGGTCCGGGTGCTGGGACCGTACTTAACACAGGCCTGTCTGGGGCTGAAGGAATAGTTGGCCCTGCTCCCTCCTCCATCCTTGTCTTCCTCATTCTCCCTCCTTCACGTCCACTGTAGAACAATGAGGTCAGCGTGGAGAGCAGCCCCCTCCTACACCCTTTTCCTGCCATTGTCAGAGAGGAGAGAGTCTGTGTTAGGTGTGCTCCCAGTGACCGACCACAGAGGAACACTGACCTTCTAGAGATCAGGAACTGGAGAAGACTCGTACACACACACACACACACACACACACACACACACACACACACACACACACACACACACACACACACACACACACACACACACACACACACACACACACACACACACACACACACACACACACTGCTTTCGGAAAGTTGTCAGACCCCTTGCCTTTTTCCACATTTTGTTACGTTACAGCCTTATTCTAAAATTGAATATTTTATTTAATATTATTTTATTTAATATTTTTTTTGCCCCTTATTAATATACACACAATACCCCATAATGACAAAAAGAAAATGTAAAAAAAAAAAACATTTTTGCAAATGGATTAAAAATAAAACTGATCACATTTACATAAGTATTCAGTTCCTTTACTCAGGTGTTAAAGCACCTTTTGAAGTGATTACAGCCTGGAGTCTTCTTGGGGAGCGTCGCTGCACAGCTAATTTCAGGTCTCTCCAGAGATGTTCGATTGGGTTCAAGTCCGGGCTCTGGCTGGGCCACTAAAGGACATTCAGAGACTTTTCCGAAGTCACTCCTGCATTGTCTTGGCTGTGTGCTTAGGGACATTGTCCTGTTGGAAGGTGAACCTTTACCCCAGTCTGAGGTCCTGAGTGCTCTGGAGCAGGGTTTCATCAAGGATCTCTCTGTACTTTGCTCCATTCATCTTTCCCTCGATCCTGACTAGTCTCCCCTGCCGCTGATAAACATCCCCACAGCATGATGCTGCACCACCATACTTCACCGTAGGGATGGTGTCAGGTTTCCTCCAGATGTGACGCTTGGCATTCAAGCCAAAGAGTTCAATCTTGGTTTCATCAGACCAGAGAATCTTGTTTCTCATGGTCTTTGAGTTCTCTAGTTGCCTTTTTACAAACTCCAAGCGGGCTGTTCTGTGACTTTTACTGAGGGGCTTCCGTTATGGCCACTCTACCATAAAGGCCTGATTGGTGGAGTGCTGCAGAGATGGTTGTCCTTCTGGAAGGTTCGCCCGTCTCCACAGAGGATCTCTGGAGCTCTGTCAGAGTGACCATCGGGTTCTTGGTCACCTCCCTGACCAAGGCTCTTCTCCCCCGATTGCTCAGTTTGACCGGACGGCCAGCTCTAGGACGAGTCTTGGTGGTTCTAAACTTGTTCTACTAAGAATGATGGAGGCCACTGTGTTCTTGGGGACCTTCCATGCTGCAGAAATGTTTAGCTACCCTTTCCCAGATCTGTGCCTCGACACAATCCTGTCTCGGAGTTCTACGGACAAGTCCTTCACCCTCATGGCGTGGTTTTTGCTCTGACATGCACTGTCAACTGTGGGACCTTATATAGACAGGTGTGTGCCTTTCCAAGTCTTGTCAAATCAATTGGTGGACTCCAATCAAGTTGTAGAAAAATCTCAAGGAAGATCAATGGAAACAGGAAGCACCTGAGCTCAATTTACGGTCTCATAGCAAAGGGTCTGAAAACTAAAAGCTATTTCAGATTTTCATTTCTTTATACATTTGCAAAAAGTCTAAAACTCTGTTTTTGCTTGGTCATTATGGGGTATTGTGTGTAGATTGATGAGAAAAACAATGAGTGTAATCCAGTTTAGAAAAGGGCTGTAATGTAACAACATTTGGGAAAAGTCAAGGGGTCTGAATACTGTGTGAATGGGTTCATGTGTTTGCCTGCAACTCTTCCTGTGTGAATGGGTTAATGTGTTATTTGCCTGCAACTCTTCCTGTGTGAATGGGTTAATGTGTTATGTGCCTGCAACTCTTCCTGTGTGAATGGGTTAATGTGTTATGTGCCTGCAACTCTTCCTGTGTGAATGGGTTAATGTGTTATGTGCCTGCAACTCTTCCTGTGTGAATGGGTTAATCTGTTATGTGCCTGCAACTCTTCCTGTGTGAATGGGTTAATGTGTTATTTGCCTGCAACTCTTCCTGTGTGAATGGGTTAATGTGTTATTTGCCTGCAACTCTTCCTGTGTGAATGGGTTAATGTGTTATGTGCCTGCAACTCTTCCTGTGTGAATGGGTTAATGTGTTATTTGCCTGCAACTCTTCCTGTGTGAATGGGTTAATGTGTTATGTGCCTGCAACTCTTCCTGTGTGAATGGGTTAATGTGTTATGTGCCTGCAACTCTTCCTGTGTGAATGGGTTAATGTGTTATTTGCCTGCAACTCTTCCTGTGTGAATGGGTTAATGTGTTATTTGCCTGCAACTCTTCCTGTGTGAATGGGTTAATGTGTTATTTGCCTGCAACTCTTCCTGTGTGAATGGGTTAATGTGTTATTTGCCTGCAACTCTTCCTGTGTGAATGGGTTAATGTGTTATTTGCCTGCAACTCTTCCTGTGTGAATGGGTTAATGTGTTATGTGCCTGCAACTCTTCCTGTGTGAATGGGTTAATGTGTTATTTGCCTGCAACTCTTCCTGTGTGAATGGGTTAATCTGTTATGTGCCTGCAACTCTTCCTGTGTGAATGGGTTAATGTGTTATTTGCCTGCAACTCTTCCTGTGTGAATGGGTTAATGTGTTATTTGCCTGCAACTCTTCCTGTGTGAATGGGTTAATGTGTTATTTGCCTGCAACTCTTCCTGTGTGAATGGGTTAATGTGTTATGTGCCTGCAACTCTTCCTGTGTGAATGGGTTAATGTGTTATTTGCCTGCAACTCTTCCTGTGTGAATGGGTTAATGTGTTATTTGCCTGCAACTCTTCCTGTGTGAATGGGTTAATGTGTTATGTGCCTGCAACTCTTCCTGTGTGAATGGGTTAATGTGTTATGTGCCTGCAACTCTTCCTGTGTGAATGGGTTAATGTGTTATTTGCCTGCAACTCTTCCTGTGTGAATGGGTTAATGTGTTATGTGCCTGCAACTCTTCCTGTGTGAATGGGTTAATGTGTTATGTGCCTGCAACTCTTCCTGTGTGAATGGGTTAATGTGTTATTTGCCTGCAACTCTTCCTGTGTGAATGGGTTAATGTGTTATTTGCCTGCAACTCTTCCTGTGTGAATGGGTTAATGTGTTATGTGCCTGCAACTCTTCCTGTGTGAATGGGTTAATGTGTTATTTGCCTGCAACTCTTCCTGTGTGAATGGGTTAATGTGTTATTGCCTGCAACTCTTCCTGTGTGAATGGGTTAATGTGTTATGTGCCTGCAACTCTTCCTGTGTGAATGGGTTAATGTGTTATGTGCCTGCAACTCTTCCTGTGTGAATGGGTTGATGTGTTATGTGCCTGCAACTCTTCCTGTGTGAATGGGTTAATGTGTTATGTGCCTGCAACTCTTCCTGTGTGAATGGGTTAATGTGTTATGTGCCTGCAACTCTTCCTGTGTGAATGGGTTAATGTGTTATGTCTGGATGTCTTTCTTTATTCCCCAAACCTCTAAATGATATACACCAGAATTCACCATCTGACATTCAACAACGCGTCCAAGTTCATGAATGAACGGCAGACATCTGGGATGTTGAGTATCAACATCTCCACTCCATAATCATCACTTCTGGTGGTCTGGTCTTGACCATCTCATTGGTTGACCGGACAGAGGAGGATTGCATGGTGATAGCTGTTAGAGGCACCTCCCCTGTGGGATTAGGAGCCAGTCGTGGGGCTTGCATCCCAAATGGCACCCTATTTTCTATGGGCTCTGGTCAAGAGTAGTGCACTACGAAGGGAATAGGGTACCATTTGGGACATGGCCCTGGATATCCTGCATACCACGCCCCTTAAACCCTATTATGGCTCTTACTCCTTCCACTGTATTTGAGACTGGAAAACCAATCCACACTGACCTGATTTGTACTGGTAAGAGATGGGAGGTGGGTAGAGGGAGGGGAAGAGAGACCAGAGAAAGACGGGGCTGATGGGAGGAAAAGAGAAGGTAGAAAAAGAGGGCTTTGTGGATGGCGGAGGTAAACAAAGTCTGTGTGGGCCAAAGCCCCCCGCTGTAGAGCCCCCTATCTGTGCCCCCGCCAGACTAGACCACCAGACTGACTGTACTGGCTATTTGTGATTATATACCAGCCAGACTAGACCACCAGACTGACTACTGGCTATTTGTGATTATATACCAGCCAGATTAGACCACCAGACTGACTACTGGCTATTTGTGATTATATACCAGCCAGACTAGACCACCAGACAGACTGTACTGGCTCTTTGTGATTATATACCAGCCAGACTAGACCACCAGACTGACTGTACTGGCTATTTGTGATTATATACCAGCCAGACTAGACCACCAGACTGACTACTGGCTATTTGTGATTATATACCAGCCAGACTAGACCACCAGACAGACTGTACTGGCTCTTTGTGATTATATACCAGCCAGACTAGACCACCAGACAGACTGTACTGGCTCTTTGTGATTATATACCAGCCAGACTAGACCACCAGACTGTACTGGCTCTTTGTGATTATATACCAGCCAGACTAGACCACCAGACAGACTGTACTGGCTCTTTGTGATTATATACCAGCCAGACTAGACCACCAGACTGTACTGGCTCTTTGTGATTATATACCAGCCAGACTAGACCACCAGACTGTACTGGCTTTTTGTGATTATATACCAGCCAGACTAGACCACCAGACAGACTGTACTGGCTCTTTGTGATTATATACCAGCCAGACTAGACCACCAGACTGACTACTGGCTATTTGTGATTATATACCAGCCAGACTAGACCAACAGACTGTACTGGCTCTTTGTGATTATATACCAGCCAGACTAGACCACCAGACAGACTGTACTGGCTCTTTGTGATTATATACCAGCCAGACTAGACCACCAGACTGTACTGGCTATTTGTGATTATATACCAGCCAGACTAGACCACCAGACAGACTGTACTGGCTCTTTGTGATTATATACCAGCCAGACTAGACCACCAGACTGTACTGGCTCTTTGTGATCATATACCAGCCAGACTAGACCACCAGACTGTACTGGCTATTTGTGATCATATACCAGCCAGATTAGACCACCAGACTGTACTGGCTCTTTGTGATTATATACCAGCCAGACTAGACCACCAGACTGTACTGGCTCTTTGTGATTATATACCAGCCAGACTAGACCACCAGACTGTACTGGCTCTTTGTGATTATATACCAGCCAGACTAGACCACCAAACAGACTGTACTGGCTCTTTGTGATTATATACCAGCCAGACTAGACCACCAGACAGACTGTACTGGCTCTTTGTGATCATATACCAGCCAGACTAGACCACCAGACAGACTACCAGCCAGACTAGACCACCAGACAGACTACTGGCTCTTTGTGATCATATACCAGCCAGACTAGACCACCAGACTGTACTGGCTCTTTGTGATTATATACCAGCCAGACTAGACCACCAAACAGACTGTACTGGCTCTTTGTGATCCTATACCAGCCAGACTAGACCACCAGACAGACTACTGGCTCTTTGTGATCATATACCAGCCAGACTAGACCACCAGACTGTACTGGCTCTTTGTGATTATATACCAGCCAGACATGGGCCCATTAGGCAGTATCCTGTCCTGCTTTCGCTCTCTACCTTCCAGGCTGATCAATAAGACCAAGTGAAATCATTCTCCTTTATCCATCAAAACAATTCAAGTGGCTTTATAAGCATTGGTTATAACTGATGTACAGTGTATATACAATATTAACTATTAGTTATAATAATTTGTTGATGTAGTTCTGAAGTGTGTATCCCACTGAATGTGGAAGTGGGGACTGGGGTAATGTTGTTCCCTAACAGTCTGTCATTGTGATGACAGCCTCATCCCGCCTCTGACTGAACTGATTGAAAACCAGAAAAGCAAGACACCGCTCTCCCGCTTTACAAAAGCACCAATCATCCAGCGATCTCTCTCTCTCTCTCCCCCCATTGTCTTTAAGCTGTGGCTTTCTGCCTGACGCTGTAGACTGGCTGCTCCACTCATAAAGGCTTCTTATGGCCAGAGAACACCGGTTCTCTGACTGGCCTGTCTGGGAATAATAAACCAGTAGACTCTAGAGTAGAGCCTGAACACTACAACCTGTTAATAATAAACCAGTAGACTCTAGAGTAGAGCCTGAACACTACAACCTGTTAATAATAAATCATTAGACTAGAGCCTGTTAATAGTAAACCATTAGACTAGAGCCTGTTAATAGTAAACCATTAGACTAGAGCCTGTTAATAGTAAACCATTAGACTAGAGCCTGTTAATAGTAAACCATTAGACTAGAGCCTGTTAATAGTAAACCATTAGACTAGAGCCTGTTAATAGTAAACCATTAGACTAGAGCCTGTTAATAGTAAACCATTAGACTAGAGCCTGTTAACAATAAGCCATTAGACTAGACTAGAGCCTGTTAATAGTAAACCATTAGACTAGACTAGAGCCTGTTAATAGTAAACCATTAGACTAGACTAGAGCCTATTAATAATAAGCCATAAGACTAGACTAGAGCCTGTTAATAGTAAACCATTAGACTAGAGCCTGTTAATAGTAAACCATTAGACTAGAGCCTGTTAATAGTAAACCATTAGACTAGAGCCTGTTAATAGTAAACCATTAGACTAGAGCCTGTTAATAGTAAACCATTAGACTAGAGCCTGTTAATAATAAACCATTAGACTAGACTAGAGCCTGTTAATATTAAACCATTAGACTAGACTAGAGCCTGTTAACATTAAACCATTAGACTAGACTAGAGCCTGTTAACATTAAACCATTAGACTAGACTAGAGCCTGTTAACATTAAACCATTAGACTAGAGCCTGTTAATAATAAGCCATTAGACTAGAGCCTGTTAATAATAAACCATTAGACTAGACTAGAGCCTGTTAACATTAAACCATTAGACTAGACTAGAGCCTGTTAACATTAAACCATTAGACTAGAGCCTGTTAATAATAAGACACTAGACTAGAGCCTGTTAACAATAAGCCATAAGACTAGAGCCTGTTAATAATAAGCCATTAGACTAGACTAGAGCCTGTTAACAATAAGCCATAAGACTAGAGCCTGTTAATAATAAGCCATTAGACTAGACTAGAGCCTGTTAATAATAAACCATTAGACTAGACTAGAGCCTGTTAACATTAAACCATTAGACTAGACTAGAGCCTGTTAACATTAAACCATTAGACTAGAGCCTGTTAATAATAAGCCATTAGACTAGAGCCTGTTAATAGTAAACCATTAGACTAGACTAGAGCCTGTTAATAATAAACCATTAGACTAGACTAGAGCCTGTTAATAATAAACCATTAGACTAGACTAGAGCCTGTTAACATTAAACCATTAGACTAGACTAGAGCCTGTTAACATTAAACCATTAGACTAGAGCCTGTTAATAATAAGCCATTAGACTAGAGCCTGTTAATAGTAAACCATTAGACTAGACTAGAGCCTGTTAATAATAAACCATTAGACTAGACTAGAGCCTGTTAATAATAAACCATTAGACTAGACTAGAGCCTGTTAACAATAAGCCATTAGACTAGACTAGAGCCTGTTAACAATAAGCCATAAGACTAGAGCCTGTTAATAATAAACCATTAGACTAGAGCCTGTTAACAATAAGCCATAAGACTAGAGCCTGTTAATAATAAGCCATTAGACTAGACTAGAGCCTGTTAACAATAAGCCATTAGACTAGAGCCTGTTAACAATAAACCATTAGACTAGACTAGAGCCTGTTAACAATAAGCCATTAGACTAGGCTAGAGCCTGTTAATAATAAGCCATAAGACTAGACTAGAGCCTGTTAACAATAAACCATTAGACTAGACTAGAGCCTGTTAACAATAAGCCATAAGACTAGAGCCTAATTTTTATCTTCGATGTGTGACCCTTTGGAAAGGAATCAGACAGATCCACAATAACTGCATGTTCTGTATAGAAATGTGGTATCCCTCTTGGAGAGACGAGGCAGTGGATTTCTGACTCATCATCCATCTAGCAGACCTATTGGACGGACCTGGGCTGATTGGAGAAAGGTCATTGGCAGACTGTGTTTCAGAGCTTTGTATTCATGCTTCTCGAATAGAAGGATTCTTTCTGGTGTGTTGTAATGTGTATTTTACCACCGGTACTATTGGAAACGCACATCACATTTTCTCAGCCATCTCAAGTTCTGTGGTCAGCTGTTATGCACATGCCTGGGATTCTGAGTAAAAGAACCTTGCTGTTTTTGCAAAAGCTGATGGCTGTTTTGCAAGACTGTCATATTGTTTTTGGTCTCTGTGTTGGTCGGAGTCTGGTTTATATATCTGAGGCATTGTAATCCCACACTGCCCACTCACACTGACGTTCAAAATCAAATCAAATGTTATTTAACACATTCTTCATAAACAACAGGTATAGACGAACAGTGAAATGCACATTTACTGGCCCTTAACAACAGGAGATAAATAAAGATAATAAAACAAGGAATAAATAACCAGAGTAATAACTTGACTATATACACGGGGTATCAGTACCGAGTTGATGTGCAGGGGTACGAGGTCCTTGTGGTAGATATGTACAGTACCAGTCAAAAGTTTGGACAGGGTTTTTCTTTATTTGTACTATTTTCTAGATTGTAGAATAATAGTGAAGACATCAAAACTATGAAATAACACATATGGGATCATGTAGTAATCAAAAAAGTGTTGAACAGGTTCTACAAAATAGCCACCATTTGCCTTGATGACAGCTTTCAACAATCTTGGAATTCTCTCAACCAGCTTCATGACGTTGTCACCTGGATTTACCAGCCCCAGAAATTGCAGCCCAAATAAATGCTTCACAGAAGTAAAGTTACAGACACATCTCAACATCAACTGTTCAGAAGAGACTGTGTGAATCAGGCCTTCATGGTCAAATTGCTGCAAAGAAACCACTACTTAAGGACACCGATAAGAAGAAGAGACTTGCTTGGGTCAAGAAACACGACCAATGCACATTAAACAGGGGGAAATCTGTCATTTGAGTCCAAATTTGAGATTGCATCAGATGACCTGGCCTCCACAAACACCCGACCTCAACCCAATTGAGATGGTTTTGAATTAGTTTGACCGCAGAGTGAAGGAAAAGCAGCCAACAAGTGCTCAGCATATGTGGGAACTACGTCAAGACTGTTGGAAAAGCATTCCAGTTGAAGCTGGTTGAGGGAGTGCCAAGTGTGCGAAGTTGTCAAGGCAAAGGGTGGCTACTTTGAAGAATCCCAAATATAAAATATATTTTGATTTGTTTAACACTTTTTTTGTTTGTAGTTACTACATGAGTCCATATGTGTTATTTCATAGTGTAATGTCTTTACTATTATTCTACAATGTAGAAAACTGTAAAACAACAACCCTGCAATAGTTTAGGTGTCAACTTTTGACTGGTTCTGTAAGTATAGATTATAGGGGTAAAGTGACTCGGTAACAGGATAGATCATAAACAGTAGCAGCAGTGTATGTGATGAGTCCGTGCAAAAGGGGGTCAATGCAGAGAGTTCAGGTAGCTATTTGGTAAACTATTTATCAGTCTTATGACTTGGGGGTAGAAGCTGTTCAGAGTTCTGTTGGTTCCAGACTTCGTGCATCAGTACCACTTGCCATGCGGTTGCAGAGAGAACAGTCTATGGCTTTGGTGGCTGGAGTCTTTGACAATATTTAGGGCCTTCCGCTGACACTGCCTGTTATAGAGGTCCTGGATGGCAGGGAGCTCAGACCCCGTTGATGTACTGGGCCGTACGTACTACCCTCTGTAGTGCCTTGCGGTTGGATGACAAGCAGTTTCCAAACCAGGCGGCGATGCAGCCAGTCAAGATGCTGTCAAATAGTGCAGCAGTATAGCGTTTTGTACTAGCGCGTGTGCATTCTCGCCTGGAGTTGATCCAGGGTTTGAACTGAGACCGAGGGAGAGAGCGGGTATTGGAGGCCCTGCCTGGCCTTGGGTGGAAAGACATTCCACAGAGTTTCCTGTTTAGTTGGAGCTACGCTTCTCTTACCCTGTCAGCCTGCCTGCCTTCTGCGCTCCGGAATACCTCTCTTAATGAAATAATGTGAGCTGTGAGGTCCGAGAGGAAACTTGGCTTGGGTCCCAATCCCAAATGACACTCTATTCCCTACGTCATGCACTACTTTTGCCCAGAGCCCTATGGGGGGCCCTGGTTAAAAGTAGTGCATTTTATAAGGAATAGGGTGCCATTTGGGATGCTACCTTGGATGGATGTCTGTACTTAAGCATCAGTACCCTGTGTATCTCTCTGCTGCCTGCCTGTGTGGAGGATGCCAGTTGGCTAGCACCAGTTGTTTAGCACGGGCTGTTCACTTTAGTAATGTGGCAAATTAGTACGAGTTCCACATGTATTACACATCAAAGACTGGAACAGGTTTTGAAATGGGCAAGGCAAGCAAACGGGTCATGTGACAGAAGAAATGATATGATCTAGGATCTCTGAGAAAAGCAACTAGTTGTAGCCAATATGAATGGCGTCTTGGCAGTTTTGCGTATCAAGACTTGGCCCTTACTAATATGTTTTTCACATAGATTTCACCGTATGTTGTCTGTAAAAACAACTTTATGTTCCCTTTTCAAACAGCCACATCTTTACCCCTTTCTTGTCGGCATGCACCTTTTTATATTGCCGTTGATTTGGCAGCAACTGAGCAAGAGACATTCAACTTTGACCCTGTTGTGACCGTCATGGTAACCGGATGCAGCAAGCAATATTGACTAAGTTCTAAATTCACGCTACCTCGGTCCACGCTACCTCGTGGACTGTAGCTGTGCCGCAGCTTGGCAAATTGGTGCTGTGACATCGTTGTGGCAAAGGAAACATTTTATCTAGCGGCACATCAAGGAGCCAATAGTGGGTCACCCAAAATTGCTTTTGCTAACATGGAGGACAGAATGCAATGCACTGCTTTAATTTCTTCACATTAACAGTAAGTTGCCAGCTCGCCATACTTGTAAATCATTTGCAAATAATGACCCTGTAATGTGTTAATTTTCCTCTTTATGGTGAATTACAGTTGGCTACAGTTTAAATGAAACATGTCAGCCATGTTCTGGTTATTATGTGAGCTGGCTAGATATTTTGCTAATAAACAAGCAACAAACACACATGGTCTATATTTGCTTTTAGTTGCCTGGCTTGCTAGATGTACATATATTTTTTTAAATACAGCAGGAGGTGTGTGCATACCATCCACGGCTTCCTAGTATATTACTACATAATGTTCAGTCCCTGGACTATAAAGTAGACGGGTTCAGGGAGAGGATCTCCTTCCAGAGAGACATCAGGGATTGTAAGATACTCTGTTTCATGGAATCATGGTTCTCCCTGGATATGCAGTGCATTTGGAAAGTATTCAGACCCCTTCCCCTTTACCACATCTTGTTACATCAGGGCTGCCCTACCTTCTTTGACGTCAGATCTACTTTTTCATTGGTAGATCTCTTCAGGCTGGCAAGTCTTTAAATCTAAACCAACCAACAAAATGTATGAAACACAACACACCACTGAGTATGGACCTGCTGCTACGAGTACTATTTGATACCCACATATAATGTGGACCAATAACATGTTTTACACAAATAAGTGCAACTCGTTTAATTTTGGCATTGGGTGGCGGCAAGCTGTTTTTCATAGTCACGGCTGTAGCAGCTTGTTGCAGGTCTCATGCAGGCCACAAGGTGGTCATCAGTCATAGTAGGTCTGTACTTGGACTTAATTATCTTCATGTGAGACAATGCAGACTCAGAGGAAGGTTGATCCACAAAGGGCTGATAAGTTGAGAGCACATCTTGTTATGTTGGGATACTTCCCCTCTAGCAGTATCTCCCTGAACTCTTCCTTCATCTCAGAGGTTGCCCTGGATTTAAGCTGAATGTCATTTTGAAGAGTGAGAACATCAGTTTCTGCTATAGTTGTGTCCATCTGAAAAAGTGATCACATTTTTTGAAGCAATGACTTCCACATTTATGTCTGTGCCAAACGGAACGCACATATAAGTGACAATCGGCTCAAGTGATGCAAAGTCAGTGAAACGACTGTCGAACTCCGATAAGATGCTCTGGACTTGCTCCACCTAACGTCCACTGTCAAGCTGTGCTGTATCCTTGCCCTTGACGTTCAGGGTCTGAATACATGTGTTGAAAGAAGTGCAGGTCCTCACGTTGCAGCTTGTAGTTGGCATTTAATAGTGTTCACAGAGCTGATCATGTCGATGACATGTTGGCCTTTTCCTTGCAGCTCTACATTCAATTCGTTAAGCATGTAAGTTAGGTCAGCGAGAGAAGCTCAATCCAGGAGCCACTGTGTCCTCTAGCTGTGCATGTTTGGATACCTTGAGAAACCCCTTGATTTCAGGCAACAACTCACTGAATCTCCCTAAAAAATGTACCTAGACTCGGCCAACGCACATCCGTGTGCAGCAGCAGATCTGTGTGCTCCGTTTCCGTCTCTTCTAAGTGAGCGCGAAATAGCCTCCGCCGTAGGCTTCTTGCTCGAATAGAAATCTTCATCGCAGCATCCCATCACCTCTTTCATGTTTACCATCTTCCTGCACAAAGCTTGCTGATGAATTACGCAGTGATACCTAAGAAAGTCCAGGAAAGAATCATCCCGTTTGCACAATGCAACGAACCCACTAGTGCGGCCTACTGTAGCAGGTGCCCCATCGGTAGTCATGGAGACGGCTTACAAAAGGGAAGTTGGAATTTGTTAGCAAACTCCACGAAAGCTTGAAAAATATATTCGACCCTTGTATGTCCTTTCAGTGGCGAAATGGCAAGTAGTTCCTCCTTTTGTACTCGTGTTGTCAAATACCGTTCTGATGAAAATGCATAACTGCCACATCTACCATATCTGTGTACTCGTCAAACCGGAGGGAATAACACTAGCAGTTGTCAATATCCTTCTTCAGTTGATCCTCGAGGTTCTCCGCTTATTCCCTCACATCTTCTTGTCACTGTATTTCTGGACAACTGAATGTCATTGATGGCAGCCATCATTTCAGTCTTATTCTTAAAATCCCCAAACAGCGAGTCTACAGCCTCATTAAACGCTTCCTTGATCATCTCCCCATCTTTGAATTACTTTTTATGCTTAGCAAGAACGCGACTCACACGATAAGATGCTATGGTTGCCGCCTTCCCTTTGGTCACTGGCCGTGTTAAAATTGACTGCTGCTCTGCCCTTTGGTCACTGGCCGTGTTAAAATTGACTGCTGCTCTGCCCTTTGGTCACTGGCCGTGTTAAAATTGACTGCTGCTCTGCCCTTTGGTCACTGGCCTTGTGAAAATTGACTGCTGCTCTGCCCTTTGGTCACTGGCCGTGTTAAAATTGACTGCTGCTCTGCCCTTTGGTCACTGGCCTTCTGAAAATTGACTGCTGCTCTGCCAGTTGATTTTTTTAGTTCTTGTACCTTCGTAATTCAGTCTTCGCTGGAAAATCTCTTTCCTGGGTTTTGTGTGTGGTTTAAATGTTGGTCTATGTTACCTTTCGGATAGCGACGCTATTGTGGCAGATGAGTCACACGCTTTTTGAGTTCGACATGACGAAAAAATAATCCTCCCATTCCTTGTAGAAATGATACGTTTCCAGTTGTTTTGTATCCTTCACTCATTGCTGCTGTCGACCACACAACTTAAAAATAATTTAAGAACGAATCTAGCTACAAAGTTAGTTAGCTAGCTAGCTGCCTGCCTGGCATCACCGCTACCTTGATTTGGAGTTGGCGGGCGGCATCTGACCGTGCTAACTAGGCATACATCACTAAGTGGGCAGGACGGGTCACATTTTATGTAAATTGCTGTGAATGGAGGACTGTCGAATATTAAAACAAAGAGATTATAGGTATTGATTTGTGTGGCTGAATTTTAGTAGACGTATAATCATCTTGCGATCGACTGGTTGGGCACCTCTGCGTTACAGCCTTATTCCAAAATGGCAAAAACAGGTTTTTAGAAAAATGTGCAAATGTATTAAACATTTAAAATCTACTTGAGGGGGGAAATATACGGCTGTGACGATGACCGAAGAGAATTCTCTCGGGAGGTAATGCGGTCGGCATTTGATTGTGAGGTGTTTTATGTCGGGTGAACAAAAGGGCTTGAGTTCCTGTACATTTATAAAAAGTTACACCATGAGTAGTTAATCATTAAACCTATACCTCTGCTTTTCTTTTCCCCAGAGAGTTCTTTATTCCTGTCTGCGCGATGTACTGAGAACCCCACTGGCTATATGGACGGGGACAGTATAGTGCATTTGGAAATTATTCCGACCCCTTGACTTTTTCCACGTTTTGTTAGGTTACAGCCTTATTCTAAAATTTGTTTTTTCCCTTCTCAATCTACACACAATATTCCAAAATAACAAATCAAAAACAGGTTCAGAAATTGTTGCTAATTTAAAATAAATGAACGTATTCAGACCCTTTACTCAGTACTTTGTTGAAGCACCTTTGGCAGCGATTACAGCCTTGAGTCTTCTTGGGTATGATGCTACAGGTCTGGCACACCTGTATTTGGGGAGTTTCTCCCATTCTTCTCTGCAGATCCTCTCAAGATCTGTCAGGTTGAATGGGGAGTGTCGCCGCACAGCTATTTTCAGGTCGCTCCAGAGATGTTCAATCAAGTTCAATTCTTTGCTCTGGCTGTGCCATTCAAGGACATTCTGAGACTTGTCCCAAAGCAACTCATGCATTGTCTTGGCTGTGTGCTTAGGGTCATTGTCCTGTTGGAAGGTGAACCTTCACCCCAGTCTGAGGTCCTGAACTCCCAGCAGGCTGTCATCTTCCTTTTACTGAGGAGTGGCTTCTGTCAATTGAGTGGAGTGGCTTCTGGCAATTCTACCATAACAGCCTGATTTGGTGGAGTGCTGCAGAGATGGTTGTCCTTCTGGAAGGTTCTCCCATCTCCACAGAGGGACTCTGGAGCTCTGTCAGTGACCATCGGGTTCTTGGTCACCTCCCTGACCAATGCCCTCTCCCCCGATTTCTCAGTTTGGCCGGGCGGCAAGCTCTAGAAAGAGTCTAGGTGGTTCCAAACTTCTTCCATTTAAAAATGATGGAGGCCACTGTGTTATTGGACCTTCTATGCTGCAGAAATGTTTTGGTTCCTTCCCCAGATCCATGCTTTTCTGTAAACGGTTATGTGCCTTTTTCAAATCATGTCCAATCAATTGAATTTACCACAGGTGGACTCCAATCAAGTTGTAGAAACATCTCAAGGATGATCAATGTAAACAGGATGCACCTGAGCTCAATTTCATGTCTCATAGCAAAGGGTCTGAATACTTATGTAAATAAGGTATTTCAGTTTTATATTTTTGTATACATTTGCAAAAAATATCTAAACCTGTTTTCGCTTTGTCATTATAGGGTATTGTGTGTAGATTGCTGGGGGAGAAAAATATATTTGATCCATTTTAGAATAAGGCTGTAACGTAACAACATTGTGGAAAAAGTTGAGGGGTCTGAATACTTTACAACTTTCCTTCGTATATATTTATACTCCGGTAGTCCGACATTGCTCGTCCTAATATTTATATATTTCTTAATTCTATTGTTGTGTAGTGTTACATATCACTGCACTGTTGGAGCTAGGAATACAGGCATTTCACTACACCTGCAATAGCATCTGCTAAATATGTGTATAAGACCATTAGATTTGATTTGAACTGGGAGGATAGTTCAAGGATGTGTCCTAAATGGCTGTTTGTGCCCAGGTTAGAAGTAGTGCACTATTTGGGACATAGACTTAGTCTCAAAACACATAAATGTGTCAAAGGAAGTGACACGTGCTGTAGTAACAAGGCGTGTCTGATTCTGTGCCTTTTTGTAGCCCAAAGCCCTGAAAATCCTCCTCCAAGAGATGAAGAACTGGTTCATTTAACTTCCACTTGTTTTCTTGTGTTGTCAATACACGTGTCTGTCATTTTAAGAAGATATTTATTGACCAGACTTCATTCTTGTGTTCAAAGATGGATATTACCAGTGTATTTTTCAGTGTTAGAATAGGTCATTATTTGTCATTGGACTATAATAATTCAATGCAGACGTACAGTACTGTCATTTCAAGAACATGTTTTATATAATGCACACATTCCCCGCAGTCCCTTTTGTAAGTGATATAAAGGTCCCCCAAAGAGGAAAGTCTGCAAACAGAGATTACAAAATGTCTGCCGCCTGAAGTGCAAGATGCAGCAAATGGAATATAGCTGCTTGGCAGGGTGAGCTGTCTTGGCTGGCTACACACGCACGCACGCACGCACGCACACACACACACACACACACACACGGCAGTGAAATTAAAATAATTCCCAAAGGTCTGTTATCAGACGGCCCTGACTATGCTCTCCTTCCTCCTCGCTCTCCCCTGAAACTTTATAGGCCTTTATAGGTGTGTTTACGGACATATTCAATCAATCCCTATACCAGTCTGCTGTTCCCACATGCTTCAAGAGGGCCACCATTGTTCCTGTTCCCAAGAAAGCTAAGGTAACTGAGCTAAACGACTACCGCCCCGTAGCACTCACTTCCGTCATCATGAAGTGCTTTGAGAGACTAGTCAAGGACCATATCACCTCCACCCTACCTGACACCCTAGACCCACTCCAATTTGCTTACCGCCCAAATAGGTCCACAGACGATGCAATCTCAACCACACTGCACACTGCCCTAACCCACCTGGACAAGAGGAATACCTATGTGAGAATGCTGTTCATCGACTACAGCTCGGCATTCAACACCATAGTACCCTCCAAGCTCGTCATCAAGCTCGAGACCCTGGGTCTCGACCCCGCCCTGTGCAACTGGGTACTGGACTTCCTGACGGGCCGCCCCCAGGTGGTGAGGGTAGGCAACAACATCTCCTCCCCGCTGATCCTCAACACGGGGGCCCCACAAGGGTGCGTTCTGAGCCCTCTCCTGTACTCCCTGTTCACCCACGACTGCGTGGCCACGCACGCCTCCAACTCAATCATCAAGTTTGCGGACGACACAACAGTGGTAGGCTTGATTACCAACAACGACGAGACGGCCTACAGGGAGGAGGTGAGGGCCCTTGGAGTGTGGTGTCAGGAAAATAACCTCACACTCAACGTCAACAAAACTAAGGAGATGATTGTGGACTTCAGGAAACAGCAGAGGGAACACCCCTATCCACATCGATGGAACAGTAGTGGAGAGGGTAGCTAGTTTTATGTTCCTCGGCATACACATCACAGACAAACTGAATTGGTCCACTCACACTGACAGCGTCGTGAAGAAGGCGCAGCAGCGCCTATTCAACCTCAGGAGGCTGAAAAATTCGGCTTGTCACCAAAAGCACTCACAAACTTCTACAGATGCACAATCGAGAGCATCCTGGCGGGCTGTATCACCGCCTGGTACGGCAACTGCTCCGCCCTCAACCGTAAGGCTCTCCAGAGGGTAGTGAGGACTGCACAACGCATCACCGGGGGCAAACTACCTGCCCTCCAGGACACCTACACCACCCGTTGTTACAGGAAGGCCATAAAGATCATCAAGGACATCAACCACCCGAACCACTGCCTGTTCACCCCGCTATCATCCAGAAGGCGAGGTCAGTACAGGTGCATCAAAGCTGGGACCGAGAGACTGAAAAACAGCTTCTATCTCAAGGCCATCAGACTGTTAAATAGCCACCACTAACATTGAGTGGCTGCTGCCAACACACTGTCATTGACACTGACCCAACTCCAGCCATTTTAATAATGGGAATTGATGGAAATGATGTAAATATATCACTAGCCACTTTAAACAATGCTACCTTATATAATGTTACTTACCCTACATTATTCATCTCATATGCATATGTATATACTGTACTCTACAACATCGACTGCATCCTTATGTAACACATGTATCACTAGCCACTTTAACTATGCCACTTTGTTTACTTTGTCTACACACTCATCTCATATGTATATACTGTACTCGATACCATCTACTGTATGCTGCTCTGTACCATCACTCATTCATATATCCTTATGTACATGTTCCTTATCCCCTTACACTGTGTATAAGACAGTAGTTTTGGAATTGTTAGTTAGATTACTTGTTGGTTATCACTGCATTGTCGGAACTAGAAGCACAAGCATTTCGCTACACTCGCATTAACATCTGCTAACCATGTGTATGTGACAAATAAAATTTGATTTGATTTGAAAATGAACAAAAGTTTAATTTAATGATGTAACTATTGGGCCAATAAAGGTATATATATATATATATATATTCAAAAAAATAAAGGGAACACTTAAACAACACAATGTAACTCCAAGTCAATCACACTTCTATGAAATCAAACTGTCCACTTAGGAAGCAACACTGATTGACAATAAATTTCACTTGCTGTTGTGCAAATGGAATAGACAACAGGTGGAAATGATAGGAAATTAGCAAGACACCCCCAATAAAGGAGTGGTTCTGCAGGTGGTGACCACAGACCACTTCTCAGTTCCTATGTTTCCTGGCTGATGTTTTGGTTACTTTTGAATGCTGGCGGTGCTTTCACTCTAGTGGTAGCATAAGACTGAGTCTACAACCCACACAAGTGGCTCAGGTAGTGCAGCTCATCCAGGATGGCACATCAATGCGAGCTGTGGCAAGAAGGTTTGCTGTGTCTGTCAGCGTAGTGTCCAGAGCATGGAGGCGCTACCAGGAGACAGGCCAGTACATCAGGAGACGTGGAGGAGGCCGTAGGAGGGCAACAACCCAGCAGCAGGACCGCTATCTCCGCCTTTGTGCAAGGAGGAGCAGAAGGAGCACTGCCAGTGCCCTGCAAAATGACCTCCAGCAGGCCACAAATGTGCATGCGTCTGCTCAAACGGTCAGATACAGACTCCATGAGGGTGGTATGAGGGCCCGATGTCCACAGGTGGGGGTTGTGCTTACAGCCCAACACCGTGCAGGACATTTGGCATTTGCCAGAGAACACCAAGATTGACAAATTCGCCACTGGTGCCCTGTGCTCTTCACAGATGAAAGCAGGTTCACACTGAGCACGTGACAGAGTCTGGAGACGCCGTGGAGAACGTTCTGCTGCCTGCAACATCCTCCAGCATAACCGGTTTGGCGGTGGGTCAGTCATGGGGTGGCATGTCTTTGGGGGTCCGCACAGCCCTCCATGTGCTCGCCAGAGGTAGCCTGACTGCCATTAGTTACCTAGATGAGATCCTCAGACCCCTTTGGAGACCATATATGCTGGTACGGTTGGCCCTGGGTTCCTCCTAATGCAAGATAATGCTAGACCTCATGTGGCTGGAGTGTGTCAGCAGTTCCTGCAAGAGGAAGGCATTGATGCTATGGACTGGCCTGCCCGTTCCCCAGACCTGAATCCAATTGAGCACCTCTGGGACATCATGTCTCGCTCCATCCACCAACGCTGTCCAGGAGTAGGCGAATACTTTAGTCCAGGTCTGGAAGGAGATCCCTCAGGAGACCGCCACCTCATATCCGCCACCTCATCAGGAGCATGCCCAGGCGTTATAGGGAGGTCATACAGGCACGTGGAGGCCACACACACTACTGAGCCTCATTTTGACTTGTTTTAAGGACATTACATCAAAGTTGGATCAGCCTGTAGTGTGGTTTTCCACTTTCATTTTGAGTGTGACTCCAAATCCAGACCTCCATGGGTTGATAAATTTGCTTTCCATTGATAATTTTTGTGTGATTTTGTTGTCAGCACATTCAACTATATAAAAAAAAGGATTTAATAAGAATATTTAATTCATTCAGATCTAGGATGTGTTATTTTAGTGTTCCCTTTATTTTTTTGAGCAGTGTATATATTTACAATACCTTTATTGGCCCAATAGTGTGTGTGTGTATATATTTACAATACCTTTATTGGCCCAATAGTGTGTGTGTGTATATATTTATAATACCTTTATTGGCCCATTAGTGTGTGTATACATATTTATAATACCTTTATTGGCCTTATATATATATATATATTTTGGTTTCTTCAAAGGGACCATGTTTTCTTTCTTAATATATAAAATCCTGCCCCCCCCCCCCTCCCTTCCAAATTCTCATGTGTCAGACGGTCGTCAATCAGTGCCAGTTTTCCTCAATAACAATTTTTTAAAAACATGGTCCCTTTTAAGAAACCAAATAATAAGAATAAATCAACTCTTTCCCTTCCTGCCCAGAGAGGATGGCATCTCTATCACGTTTCACCTTGAGCTGACTGGAGACGGCAGACAGAAACAGTGATTTTGTGTTACCCTACATTGAGCGTTTTGTGTCTCTCCTTAATGTATTGCTTTTGGACAGAGACTTAACAAATATCAATAAGCAGAGAGGAACAATGGAGTTGTGGGCTTTGTGAATGAATCTTAATCGAGCAGGATCATTACACAGTGAGGGTTAAGAGGTCGTCGGGATCTGGAATTCCTCTGCCAACCCCACATTGTGACCTGGCCATGGAGCATCACGATCATGTGCAGAGAGTAGAGTTGTGACCGAAACAGAACATGCATTGTGACGCGTGTCCCTCTCAGCTCAACCCAGTGTAGGGAGGTCTGAATTTCAGAACTTTTCTGCCTGCTATTTCTGATGGGGGATTGGCTATTGTAGGAATTCATAATTATTTTGTCATGTGTGTATGACATGCTCTGTCCCTATCCAAACACCAGCAGCATACCACCCTGCATACCACCCTGCCAGCAGCATACCACCCTGCATACCACCCTGCATACCACCCTGCATACCACCCTGCATCCCACCCTGCCAGCAGCATACCACCCTGCATACCACCCTGCATCCCACTGCTGGCTTGTCTCTGAAGCTAAGCAGGGTTGGTCCAGGTTGGTCCCTGGATGGGAGACCAGATGCTGCTGGAAGTGGTGTTGAAGGGCCAGTAGGAGGTCTTTCCTCTGGCCTAAACATATATTTCAAAATGCCCCAGGGCAGTAATTGGGGACATTGCCCTGTGTAGAGTGTTGTCTTTCCAATGTTGCGTTAAACGGGTTTCCTGACTCTGTGGTCACTAAAGATCCCATGGTACTTATCATAAGAGTAGGGATGTTAACCCTGGTGTCCTGGCTAAATTCCCAATCTGGCCCTCATACCATCATGGTCACATAATCATCCCCAGCTTCCAATTGATTCACTCATCCCCCTTCCTCTCCCTTGTAACTATTCCCCAGGTCGTTGCTGTAAATGAGAATGTGTTCTCAGTCAACTTCCCTGGTAAAATACATATAGATGTGTGTATAACAATATATATTATAACAATATATATTATAACAGGCTTTCTTGCTCTCAATGACTTATGACTTCTCTTTCCTTGGCCTAGCTGGGGGAGATGTGCTGAGCATACTCTGATCAGTCTGGCCCTTTCTACCTGTTATAGTCTGCCCCCCCCCTGTCTATCTACAGTCTGCTGCCTGAGTCTGCTGCCTGAGTCTGCTGCCTGAGCCTGGCTTTGCTCCTCTGCTCACGTAACACAAGGTTATACTATGAGAGAGACCATACTACAGTGTTTCTTATCAAGTCGCTGGAGTTCACTAAAGACGCGGGTCTTTATATGTAGTACACATGATATTGTCATACCGAACTTGATCCTCAACTGATTTTATCAGCTATACCCTGTCTGTCGTCTACCTGTGCAGTTCTGCATGGAAGAGAGGGACAAATTTCCTCCACAGCGACGTGAGACTGATCAACAACTAACAGGAAGAGTTTGGTTGGAGTCGTTGCAGCTTAAGGAGTCACAACCAGTTATTGACTGTAAAAGGGGGAATTATTTTTTCACACAGGGGAATTTGGTGTTGCATAACTTAGTTAATTAAAGAAATTAAGTATTTGTTTCCTTTATCTAATATTAGGTTTTGGTTGAAGATCTGATAACATTCAGTATCAAAAAAGGAGGGAAATACTTTTTCACAACACTTTGTTACCGTGTTCCTATAGGCTTTATGCTACCATGTTCCTATAGGCTTTATGTTACCATGTTCCTATAGGCTTTATGTTACCATGTTCCTATAGGCTTTATGTACCATGTTCCTAGGCTTTAGGCTATAGGCTTTATGTTACCATGTTCCTATAGGCATGTTTATGCTACCACCGTGTTCCTATAGGCTTTATGCTTTATGCTTTATGCTACCATGTTCCTATAGGCTTTATGTTACCATGTTCCTATAGGCTTTATGTTACCATGTTCCTATAGGCTTTATGCTACCATGTTCCTATAGGCTTTATGCTACCATGTTCCTATAGGCTTTATGCTACCATGTTCCTATAGGCTTTATGCTACCATGTTCCTATAGGCTTTATGCTACCATGTTCCTATAGGCTTTATGTTACCATGTTCCTATAGGCTTTATGCTACCATGTTCCTATAGGCTTTATGCTACCATGTTCCTATAGGCTTTATGCTACCATGTTCCTATAGGCTTTATGTTACCATGTTCCTATAGGCTTTATGCTACCATGTTCCTATAGGCTTTATGTTACCATGTTCCTATAGGCTTTATGCTACCATGTTCCTATAGGCTTTATGCTACCATGTTCCTATAGGCTTTATGCTACCATGTTCCTATAGGCTTTATGCTACCATGTTCCTATAGGCTTTATGCTACCATGTTCCTATAGGCTTTATGTTACCATGTTCCTATAGGCTTTATTTACCATGTTCCTATAGGCCATGTTCCTATAGGCTTTATGCTACCATGTTCCTATAGGCTTTATGTTACCATGTTCCTATAGGCTTTATGTTACCATGTTCCTATAGGCTTTATGCTACCATGTTCCTATAGGCTTTATGCTACCGTGTTCCTATAGGCTTTATGTTACCATGTTCCTATAGGCTTTATGCTACCATGTTCCTATAGGCTTTATGTTACCATGCTTTATGCTACCATGTTCCTATAGGCTTTACCATGTTCCTATGCTACCATGTTCCTATAGGCTTTATGTTACTTTATGTTACCATGTTCCTATAGGCTTTATGTTACCATGTTCCTATAGGCTTTATGTTACCATGTTCCTATAGGCTTTATGTTACCATGTTCCTATAGGCTTTATTTAGGCTTTATGCTACCATGTTCCTATAGGCTTTATGCTACCATGTTCCTATAGGCTTTATGTTACCATGTTCCTATAGGCTTTATGCTACCATGTTCCTATAGGCTTTATGCTACCATGTTCCTATAGGCTTTATGCTACCATGTTCCTATAGGCTTTATGCTACCATGTTCCTATAGGCTTTATTACCATGTTCCTATAGGCTTTATGCTACCATGTTCCTATAGGCTTTATGTTACCATGTTCCTATAGGCTTTATGCTACCATGTTCCTATAGGCTTTATGCTACCATGTTCCTATAGGCTTTATGCTACCATGTTCCTATAGGCTTTATGCTACCATGTTCCTATAGGCTTTATGTTACCATGTTCCTATAGGCTTTGTTCCTACCATGTTCCTATAGGCTTTATGCTACCATGTTCCTATAGGCTTTATGCTACCATGTTCCTATAGGCTTTATGCTACCATGTTCCTATAGGCTTTATGCTACCATGTTCCTATAGGCTTTATGTTACCATGTTCCTATAGGCTTTATGCTACCATGTTCCTATAGGCTTTATGCTACCATGTTCCTATAGGCTTTATGCTACCATGTTCCTATAGGCTTTATGCTACCATGTTCCTATAGGCTTTATGTTACCATGTTCCTATAGGCTTTATGCTACCATATTCCCATAGGCTTTATGCTACCATATTCCCATAGGATTTATGCTACCATGTTCCTATAGGCTTTATGTTACCATGTTCCTATAGGCTTTGTTACCATGTTCCTATAGGCTTTATGCTACCATGTTGCTATAGGCTTTATGCTACCATGTTCCTATAGGCTTTATGTTACCATGTTCCTATAGGCTTTATACCATGTTCCTATAGGCTTTATGCTACCATGTTCCTATAGGCTTTATGCTACCATGTTCCTATAGGCTTTATGTTATGTTCCTATAGGCTTTATGTTACCATGTTCCTATAGGCTTTATGTTACCATGTTCCTATAGGCTTTATGCTACCATGTTCCTATAGGCTTTATGCTACCATGTTCCTATAGGCTTTATGTTACCATGTTCCTATAGGCTTTATGTTACCATGTTCCTATAGGCTTTATGCTACCATGTTCCTATAGGCTTTATGCTACCATGTTCCTATAGGCTTTATGCTACCGCTACCATGTTCCTATAGGCTTTATGCTACCATGTTCCTATAGGCTTTATGTTACCATGTTCCTATAGGCTTTATGCTACCATGTTCCTATAGGCTTTATGTTACCATGTTCCTATAGGCTTTATGCTACCATGTTCCTATAGGCTTTATGTTTATGCTACCATGTTCCTATAGGCTTTATGTTACCATGTTCCTATAGGCTTTATGTTACCATGTTCCTATAGGCTTTATGTTACCATGTTCCTATAGGCTTTATGTTACCATGTTCCTATAGGCTTTATGCTACCATGTTCCTATAGGCTTTATGCTACCATGTTCCTATAGGCTTTATGTTACCATGTTCCTATAGGCTTTATTATGCTACCATGTTCCTATAGGCTTTATGCTACCATTTATGTTCCTATAGGCTTTATGCTACCATGTTCCTATAGGCTTTATGTTACCATGTTCCTATAGGCTTTATGCTACCATGTTCCTATAGGCTTTATGCTACCATGTTCCTATAGGCTTTATGTTACCATGTTCCTATAGGCTTTATGTTACCATGTTCCTATAGGCTTTATGTTACCATGTTCCTATAGGCTTTATGCTACCATGTTCCTATAGGCTTTATGCTACCATGTTCCTATAGGCTTTATGCTACCATGTTCCTATAGGCTTTATGTTACCATGTTCCTATAGGCTTTATGCTACCATAGGCTTTATGCTATGCTACCATGTTCCCATAGGCTTTATGCTACCACCATGTTCCTATAGGCTTTATGCTTTATACCATGTTCCTATAGGCTTTATGCTACCATGTTCCATGTTCCTATAGGCTTTATGTTACCATGTTCCTATAGGCTTTATGCTACCATGTTCCTATAGGCTTTTGCTATGCTATAGGCTTTACCATGTTCCTATAGGCTTTATGTTACCATGTTCCTATAGGCTTTATGCTACCATGTTCCTATAGGCTTTATGCTACCATGTTCCTATAGGGTTACCATGTTCCTATAGGCTTTATGTTACCATGTTCCTATAGGCTTTATGCTACCATGTTCCTATAGGCGTGTTTATAGGCTTTACCATGTTCCTATAGGCTTTATGTTACCGTGTTCCTATATGCTACCTATAGGCTTTATGCTACCATGTTCCTATAGGCTTTATGTTACCATGTTCCTATAGGCTTTTCCTATAGGCTTTATGCTACCGTGTTTATAGGCTTTATGTTACCGTGTTCCGCTACCGTGTTGCTATAGGCTTTATGCTACCGTGTTCCTATAGGCTTTATGCTACCATGTTCCTATAGGCTATATGTTACCATGTTCCTATAGGCTTTATGTTACTGTTTTCCTATCAAGTCTGGTCTGAATGAGGCTGGAGAGAAACCTTACGTTTCTCATCAAATGTTTATTTCTTTATTTTAATCTGCACCGATGACAGGTTTTGAAAAATGCTATTCCAGCAAAAAATACTGCCGTCTGCTGAGTCTGAAAGCTGCTCAGGGAGATAACGTCTATCTATAAACAAAATACTGCAGTCTGAGTTGGAATATCGAAAAGGGTATTTTTTTTCTTCTATTTCCTAAAACTCTTACATTATGATGGAAAGAGGCACAACACATTCTCATGCAACCCCCAAATCTAACATTTGTCTAAATATTGACATTTTTTCCCTCTAGCTTTGATGACTAAGTATACTGGAGTTGAGACAGTCACCTGGTAACCATCTGGAAGCTGGATTACAGCTAATGATATCCTATAGGAAAACAACAGTAGCTAAACATGCAACTCTGCCCCTTGTCCCCAGGGCAGAGCTCTCTTCCTCTCTCCTCTCAGGCCCCAGGGCAGAGCTCTCTTCCTCTCTCCTCCTCCTCAGTACTCAGGGCAGAGCTCTCTTCCTCTCTCCTCCTCCTCAGTCCCCAGGGCAGAGCTCTCTTCCTCTCTCCTCCTCCTCAGTCCCCAGGGCAGAGCTCTCTTCCTCTATCCTCCTCCTCAGTCCCCAGGGCAGAGCTCTCTTCCTCTCTCCTCCTCTCAGTCCCCAGGGCAGAGTTATCTTCCTCTCTCCTCCTCTCAGTCACCAGGGCAGAGCTCTCTTCCTCTCTCCTCCTCTCAGTCCCCAGGGCAGAGCACTCTTCCCTTCTCCTCCCTCCACACACATGTATCCAATCAGTCTCCACCAATCTGACTTGTGATCATTGCCCTTGCTAGTTTGATTGTATTGACATTCCCAGCCTTAGTTACAGTTTGTGTTAAAAAATATTGAGTAATTTAAAGTGAAACAGTGCATCCCGAATGTGTGGAGGCAGTAAACAATGTACCAGTAGCTGTAGCTGTGATCTACAACCTGATAGCAATATGTTTTGGACTACCAAGACATGTATTGCTGAATTATATTAATCATGCATTGAACTGCATCCATCTATTCTGCATCCATCTATTCCATCTATTCTGCCAACAATGCCTTAGTGTACGTCATGGAACGCTGAGTCAAATAGAAACTATTTTTTAAAACCTCTTATAAAGTTGGTTTTGTAACATAAACTGGGAATTTTAATTTGATATTGGCTACTAATTAAAACGCTGAAAGTTCCACTTTTATAGTTGAAACCTCCCAGACAGACTGTGTTATTAAAGGTGTAACTTCAAGTAGTGTGATGGTGTTTCAGTGCAGGTGAACGACTCAGTGCTCTGTGTGTCTCTCTGTTACGCCAAGTATAATCCCTGTGTTTCTGGGGGCTGTGGGGCTTCATACACAATACACACTCGCTCTCGCTCTCTCTGTCTTGCTCTGTCCGTCTTGCTCTGTCCAACTCTCTCTCTCTCTTTCTGTCTTGCTCTGTCCAACTCTCTCGCTCTCTGTCTCTTTCTGTCTTGCTCTGTCCAACTCTCTCGCTCTCTGTCTCTTTCTGTCTTGCTCTGTCCAACTCTCTCTCTCTTTCTGTCTTGCTCTGTCCAACTCTCTCTCTCTCGCTCTGTCTCTTTCTGTCTTGCTCTGTCCAACTCTCGCTCTCGCTCTCTTGCTCTGTCCGTCTTGATCTGTCCAACTCTCTCTCTCTCGCTCTCTCTCTTTCTGTCTTGCTCTGTCCAACTCTCTCTCTCTCGCTCTGTCTCTTTCTGTCTTGCTCTGTCCAACTCTCTTTCTCTCTCTTTCTGTCTTGCTCTGTCCAACTCTCTCTCTCTCTCTCTCTCTCTCTCTCTCTCTCTCTCTCTCTCTCTCTCTCTCTCTCTCGCTCTCTCTCTCGCTCTCTCTTTCTGACTCGCTCTGTCCATATCTCTCTCTCTCGCTCTGTCTCTTTCTGTCTTGCTCTGTCCAACTCTCTCTCTCGCTCTCTCTTTCTGTCTTGCTCTGTCCAACTCTCTCTGTCTTGCTCTGTCCAACTCTCTCTCTCGCTCTGTCTCTTTCTGTCTTGCTCTGTCCAACTCTCTCTCTCGCTCTGTCTCTTTCTGTCTTGCTCTGTCCAACTCTCTCTCGCTCTGTCTCTTTCTGTCTTGCTCTGTCCAACTCTCTCTCTCGCTCTGTCTCTTTCTGTCTTGCTCTGTCCAACTCTCTCTCTCTCGCTCTGTCTCTTTCTGTCTTGCTCTGTCCAACTCTCTCTCTCGCTCTCTCTTTCTGTCTTGCTCTGTCCTTGCTCTCTCCTGCTCTGTCTCTCTCTCTCGCTCTGTCTCTTTCTGTCTTGCTCTGTCCAACTCTCTCTCGCTCTGTCTCTTTCTGTCTTGCTCTGTCCAACTCTCTCTCGTTCTGTCTCTTTCTGTCTTGCTCTGTCCAACTCTCTCTCTCGCTCTGTCTCTTTCTGTCTTGCTCTGTCCAACTCTCTCTCTCGCGCTCTGTCTCTTTCTGTCTTGCTCTGTCCAACTCTCTCTCTCTCGCTCTGTCTCTTTCTGTCTTGCTCTGTCCAACTCTCTCTCTCTCGCTCTCTCTTTCTGTCTTGCTCTGTCCAACTCTCTCTCTCACGCTCTGTCTCTTTCTGTCTTGCTCTGTCCAACTCTCTCTCTCGCTCTCGTTCTGTCCAACTCTCTCTCTCGCTCTGTCCAACTCTCTCTCTCGCTCTGTCTCTTTCTGTCTTGCTCTGTCCAACTCTCTCTCTCTCTCGCTCTGTCTCTTTCTGTCTTGCTCTGTCCAACTCTCTCTCTCTCGCTCTGTCTCTTTCTGTCTTGCTCTGTCCAACTCTCTCTCTCTCGCTCTGTCTCTTTCTGTCTTGCTCTGTCCAACTCTCTCTCTCACGCTCTGTCTCTTTCTGTCTTGCTCTGTCCAACTCTCTCGCTCTCGTTCTGTCCAACTCTCTCTCTGTCCAACTCTCTCTCTTTCTGTCTTGCTCTGTCCAACTCTCTCTCTCTCTCGCTCTGTCTCTTTCTGTCTTGCTCTGTCCAACTCTCTCTCTCGCTCTGTCCAACTCTCTCTCTCGCTCTGTCTCTTTCTGTCTTGCTCTGTCCAACTCTCTTTCGTTCTTTTCTCTGTCTCGTTCTGTCCAACTCTCTCTCTCGCTCTGTCTCTTTCTGTCTTGCTCTGTCCAACTCTCTCTCTTGCTCTGTCTCTTTCTGTCTTGCTCTGTCCAACTCTCTCTCGCTCTGTCTTTCTGTCTTGCTCTGTCTTTCTTCTCTTGCTCTGTCCAACTCTCTGTCTCTCTCTGTCCAACTCTCTCTCTCGCTCTGTCCAACTCTCTCTCTGTCTTTTTCTGTCTTGCTCTGTCCAACTCTCTCTCACGCTCTGTCTCTTTCTGTCTTGCTCTGTCCAACTCTCTCTCTTGCTCTGTCTCTTTCTGTCTTACTCTGTCCAACTCTCTCTCTCGCGCTCTGTCTTTCTGTCTTGCTCTGTCCAACTCTCTCTTCCTGTCTTGCTCTGTCCAACTCTCTGTCTCTCTCGCGCTCTGTCTCTTTCTGTCTTGCTCTGTCCAACTCTCTCTCTCGCTCTGTCCAACTCTCTCTCTTGCTCTGTCTCTTTCTGTCTTGCTCTGTCCAACTCTCTCTCTCGCTCTGTCTCTTTCTGTCTTGCTCTGTCCAACTCTCTCTCTCGCTCTGTCCTCGCTCTCTCTTGCTCTGTCTCTTTCTGTCTTGCTCTGTCCATCTCTCTCTCTCTCGCTCTCTTTCTGTCTTGCTCTGTCCAACTCTCTCTCTCGCTCTGTCTCTTTCTGTCTTGCTCTGTCCAACTCTCTGTCTCTCTCGCTCTGTCCAACTCTCTGTCTCTCTCGCTCTGTCCATCTCTCTCTCTCTCTCTCTCTCTTTCTGTCTTCTCTCTCCTCTCTCTCTCTCTCTCTCTCTCTCTTTCTGTCTTTCTCTGTCCAACTCTCTCTCTCTCTCTCTCTTTCTGTCTTGCTCTGTCCAACTCTCTCTCTCTCGCTCTCTCTTTCTGTCTTGCTCTGTCCAACTCTCTCTCGCTCTCGTTCTGTCTTGCTCTGTCCAACTCTCTCTCTCTCGCTCTCTCTTTCTGTCTTGCTCTGTCAAACTCTCTCTCGCATCGTCTCTGTCCTCTCTCTCTCTCTCTCTCTCTTTCTGTCTTGCTCTGTCAAACTCTCTGTCTCTCTTTCTGTTTTCTGTCTTGCTCTGTCTCTCTCTCTCACGCTCTGTCTCTTTCTGTCTTGCTCTGTCCAACTCTCTCTCACGCTCTGTCTCTTTCTGTCTTGCTCTGTCCAACTCTCTCTCTTGCTCTGTCTCTTTCTGTCTTTCTCGCGCTCTGTCTCTTTCTGTCTTGCTCTGTCCAACTATCTCTCTCGCTCTGTCCAACTCTCTCTCTTGCTCTGTCTCTTTCTGTCTTGCTCTGTCCAACTCTCTCTCTCGCTCTCTTTCTGTCTTGCTCTGTCCAACTCTCTCTCTCGCTCTGTCCAACTCTCTCTCTTGCTCTGTCTCTTTCTGTCTTGCTCTGTCCAACTCTCTCTCTCTCGCTCTCTTTCTGTCTTGCTCTGTCCAACTCTCTCTCTCGCTCTGTCTCTTTCTGTCTTGCTCTGTCCAACTCTCTGTCTCTCTCGCTCTGTCCAACTCTCTGTCTCTCTCGCTGTCTGTCCATCTCTCTCTCTCTCTCTCTCTCTCTCTCTCTCTCTCTCTCTCTCTTTCTGTCTTGCTCTGTCCAACTCTCTCTCTCTCGCTCTCTCTTTCTGTCTTGCTCTGTCCAACTCTCTCTCTCTCGCTCTCTCTTTCTGTCTCGCTCTGTCCAACTCTCTCTCGCTCTCGTTCTGTCCAACTCTCTCTCTCGCTCTCTCTTTCTGTCTTGCTCTGTCAAACTCTCTGTCTCTTTCTGTCTTGCTCTGTCCAACTCTCTGTCTCTCTCGCTCTGTCCATCTCTCTCTCTCTCTCTCTCTCTCTCTCTCTCTCTCTCTCTCTCTCTCTCTCTCTCTCTCTCTTTCTGTCTTGCTCTGTCCAACTCTCTCTCTCTCGCTCTCTCTTTCTGTCTTGCTCTGTCCAACTCTCTCTCTCGCGCTCTGTCTCTTTCTGTCTTGCTCTGTCCAACTCTCTCTCTCGCGCTCTGTCTCTTTCTGTCTTGCTCTGTCCAACTCTCTCTCTCTGCTGGCCCAGGGGACTCTGGGAGGGAAGGAACCCAAGTCTGTACAATTCAAATCCAGGTCATTCATAAAGAAATGGAACTTTCCAGATCTCCGAGCCCAGACTCTCTGGAAAGTTTCACTTCTTTCTGAATGGATCTGAACTGAACAGACCTGGATTCAAATATGAATTGAAGTCATTTCAAACCCTTTAGTGGTGCTTGATTGAGCAATGGAAATAATCATCTGAAAAGTGCAAACCCTCACCTGTCACTCTAAAGCAAACAGTAATAGGATTTGTGTAGATGAAGGGGTTGAGACGGGTTGAGACATGGATTGTGTATCTGTACCATTCAGAGGGTAAATGGGCAAGACCAAATATTTCAGTTCCTTTCCACAGGGTATGGTAGTAGGTGCCAGGCGCAACGGTTTGGGTCGAGAAATACAATGCTGCTGGGTTTTTCACACAAAACAGTTTCCCGTGTCTTAAGCAAGCTCCACCACCCAAAGGACATCCAGCCAACTTGGAGTCAACATGGGGACAGTATCCCTGTGGAACGCTTTCGACTCAAGCATCCATGTCCCAATGAGTTGAGGCTGTTCTGAGGGCCAACGGGATGAAACTCAATATTACCTGTTTTGTTTTGAATTGTGTTACTGGTGACAAGCATTAGCATCACACTTGTGTGACTGTAAAGCCTACGAGTATTGGGTGTGTTTATATGGCTCTCTCTCTCTCTCATTGGTGACTGGAGCTGTCAGTCAAAGTGATGCAGGGGGAATCTGAAAGAACACTGTGATGGAAAACATCTGACGTGGTTCTGCTCGACCCTGGCTGGCTCCTCTGGCGCTGCGGCACGCCTGATTTCTGATGACTGAAGTGCGATTAAAGTGTGGGACTGAGGGCGTCTGCCTGCCCCAGCAGAGTGGGGGATTAAAGTGTCTGTAGTAGAGGTCGACCGATTTATGATTTTAACGCCGATACCGATTATTGGAGGACCAAAAAAGCGGATACCGATTAATCGGCCAATTTAAATAAAATAAAAAGTAACTTATTTGTAATAATGACAATTACAACAATACTGAATGAACACTTATTTTAACTTGATATAATACATCAATAAAATCAATTTAGCCTCAAATAAATAATGAAACATGTTCAATATGGTTTAAATAATGCAAAAACAAAGTGTTGGAGAAGAAAGTAAAAGTGCAATATGTGCTATGTAAGAAAGCTAACGTTTCAGTTCCTTGCTCAGAACATGAGAACATATGAAAGCTGGTGGTTCCTTTTAACATGAGTCTTCAATATTCCCAGGTAAGAAGTTTTAGGTTGTAGTTATTATAGGAATTATAGAACTATTTCCCTCTGTACCATTTGTATTTAATTAACCGTTGACTATTGGATGTTCTTATAGGCACTTTAGTATTGCCAGTGTAACAGTATAGCTTCCGTCCCTCTCCTCGCTCCTCCCTGGGCTCGAACCAGGAACACAACAGCCACCATCGAAGCAGCATTACCCATGCAGAGCAACGGGAACAACTACTCAAAGGCTCAGAGGGAGTGACGGTTGAAACGCTATTAGCGCGCGCTAACTAACTAGCCATTTCACTTCGGTTACACCAGCCTCATCTTGGGAGTTGATGGGCTTGATGTCATAAACAGCGCAATGCTTGACGCACAACGAAGAGCTGCTGGCAAAACGCACAAAAGTCCTGTTTGAATGAATGTTTACGCGCCTGCTTCTGCCTACCACCGCTCAGTCAAATACTTAGATACTGTATGCTCAGTAAGATTATATGCAACGCAGGACACACTAGATAATATCTAGTAAAATCATCAACCATGTGTAGTTAACTAGTGATTATGATTGATTGTTTTTCATAAGATAAGTTTAATGCTAGCTAGCAACTTACCTTGGCTTACTTGTGGAGTGCAACGAGAGCGATGCAGGTCGTTATTGCGTTGGACTGTATAAGGTTGCAAGATTGGATCCCCCGAGCCCGTGGTCACACTGCAGAGAGAGCCCGTGGTCACACTGCAGTCACACTGAGAGCCTGTGGTCACACTGCAGAGAGAGCCTGTGGTCACACTGTCACACTGCAGAGAGCCTGTGGTCACACACAGTACCACTGCAGAGAGAGCCTGTGGTCACACTGCAGAGAGAGCCTGTGGTCACACTGCAGAGAGAGCCTGTGGTCACACTGCAGAGAGAGCCTGTGGTCACACTGCAGAGAGAGCCTGTGGTCACACTGCAGAGAGAGTCACAGTACCACTGCAGAGCCTGTGGTCACACACAGTAACACTGCAGAGAGAGTCTGTGGTCACACACAGTACCACTGCAGAGAGAGTCTGTGGTCACACACAGTAACACTGCAGAGAGAGTCTGTGGTCACACAGACTCAAATCAAATCAAATTTATTTATATAGCCCTGGTCGTACATCAGCCTGTGGTAACACTCAAAGCCTGTGCTGTACCAGAAACCCAGCCTAAAACCCCAAACAGCAAACAATGCAGGTGTAAACACTGCACGGTGGTACCACTAGGTCACAAAACCCTGCAGAAAGGCCAAAACCTAGGAAGAAACCTAGAGAGGAACCAGAGGGCTGTGGTTACACACAGTACCACTGGGGTGGCCAGTCCTCTTCTGGCTGTGTTACACAAAGTAACACTGCAGAGAGATTATAACAGAACATGACCAAGATGTTCAAATGTTCATAAATGACCAGCATGGTCAAATGCAAAATAATAAGGCAGAACAGTTGAAACTGGAGCAGCAGCAGCCAGACAGTCAGGTGGACTGGGGACAGCAAGGAGCCATCATGTCAGGTACAGTCCTGGGGCACGGTCCTAGGGCTCAGGTCCTCCAGTAACAGGCAGCAGAGAGAAAGCCAAAAGATGATCAGAATTAGAGAGAGCATATGTGGGTGGCCAGTCCTCTTCTGGCTGTGCCTGTAGAGATTATAACAGAACATGACCAAGATGTTCAAATGTTCATAAATGACCAGCATGGTTGAATAATAGTAAGGCAGAACAGTTGAAACTGGAGCAGGAGCATGGCCTTGGTGGACTGGGGACAGCAAGGAGTCCTCATGTCAGGTAGTCCTGGGACATGGTCACACACAGTACCACTGCAGAGAGAGTCTGTGGTCACACACAGTACCACTGCAGAGAGAGTCTGTGGTCACACACAGTACCACTGCAGAGAGAGTCTGTGGTCACACACAGTACCACTGCAGAGAGTCTGTGGTCACACACAGTACCACTGCAGAGAGAGTCTGTGGTCACACACAGTACCACTGCACTGCACTGAGAGAGTCTGTGGTCACACTGCAGAGAGAGCCTGTGGTCACAGTACACTGTCACACTGCAGAGAGTCTGTGGTCACACACAGTAACACTGCAGAGAGAGTCTGTGGTCACACACAGTACCACTGCAGAGAGAGTCTGTGGTCACACACAGTACCACTGCAGAGAGAGTCTGTGGTCACACACAGTACCACTGCAGAGAGAGTCTGTGGTCACACACAGTACCACTGCAGAGAGAGTCTGTGGTCACACACAGTACCACTGCAGAGAGAGTCTGTGGTCACACACAGTACCACTGCAGAGAGAGTCTGTGGTCACACACAGTACCACTGCAGAGAGAGTCTGTGGTCACACACAGTACCACTGCAGAGAGAGTCTGTGGTCACACACAGTACCACTGCAGAGAGAGTCTGTGGTCACACACAGTACCACTGCAGTACATCAGCTGAGTCTGTGGTCACTAAAACACAGTAACACTGCAGAGAGAGCCTGTGGTCACACTGCAGAGAGAGCCTGAGTCACACTGCAGAGAGAGTCACAGAACATGACCAAGATGTTCAGAGTTCCTGTGGTCACACACAGTAACACTGCAGAGAGAGCCTGTGGTCACACTGCAGAGAGAGCCTGTGGTCACACTGCAGAGAGAGCCATAAATGACCAGCATGGTGGTCACACTGCAGAGAGAGCCTGTGGTCACACACAGTACCACTGCAGAGAGAGTACCACTGAGTCTGTGGTCACACACAGTACCACTGCAGAGAGAGCCTGTGGTCACACTGCAGAGAGAGTCTGTGGTCACACACAGTACCACTGCAGAGAGAGTCTGTGGTCACACACAGTACCACTGCAGAGAGATTCTGTTGTCACACACAGTACCACTGCAGAGAGAGTCTGTGGTCACACACAGTACCACTGCAGAGAGAGTCTGTGGTCACACACAGTACCACTGCAGAGAGAGTCTGTGGTCACACACAGTACCACTGCAGAGAGAGTCTGTGGTCACACACAGTAACACTGCAGAGAGAGCCTGTGGTCACACTGCAGAGAGAGCCTGTAGTCACACTGCAGCAGAGAGCCTGTGGTCACACACAGTCACACACAGTACACTGCAGTACACTGCAGAGAGAGAGCCTGTAGTCACACACAGTAACACTGCAGAGAGAGCCTGTGGTCAGCCTGTGGTCACACACAGTAACACTGCAGAGAGCCTGTGGTCACACTGCAGAGAGAGCCTGTGGTCACACTGCAGAGAGAGCCTGTGGTCACACTGCAGAGAGAGCCTGTGGTCACACTGCAGAGAGAGCCTGTGGTCACACACAGTACCACTGCACTGCAGAGAGAGTCTGTGGTCACACACAGTACCACTGCAGAGAGAGCCTGTGGTCACACTGCAGAGAGAGTCTGTGGTCACACACAGTACCACTGCAGAGAGAGTCTGTGGTCACACACAGTACCACTGCAGAGAGATTCTGTTGTCACACACAGTACCACTGCACAGTAACAGAGAGAGTCTGTGGTCACACACAGTACCACTGCAGAGAGAGTCTGTGGTCACACACAGTACCACTGCAGAGAGAGCCTGTAGGTCACACTGCAGAGATAGCCAGACAGTCACGTAGAGTAGACCAGAAGGCTAAACTAAAAAACCTAACCTCTATCAAATAAAAATACTTCTGTGCAAGGGTGATTATTTCCAGAGTGAATCCCTGTGTGTTTACACAAGTACCACTGCAGGGATTTCTGTGAATCACCAGGGTGTTTATTTCCAGAGTGTGATTACCAGAGTGAATCCCTGCAGGGTGAGTGAATCCCAGGGTGTTTATTTCACAGAGTGAATCAGAGAGGGTGATTATTTCAGAGTGAACAGTACCACTGTGATTATTTCAAGAGTGAATCCCAGGGTGTTTATTTACAGAGTGAATCCTGTGTCATTTACACAGTACCCCAGAGTGTTTGTTTACAGAGAAGCCAGGGTGTTTATTTAGAGTGAATCCCAGGGTGATTATTGAAAAGAGTGAATCCCAGGGTGATTATTTCAAACAGAGTGACTTCTGTGCATCCCAGGGTGATTATTTCCAGAGTGAATCCCAGGGTGTTTATTTACAGAGTGAATCCCAGGGTGATTATTTACAGAGTGAATCCCAGGGTGATTATTTACAGAGTGAATCCCAGGGTGTTTATTTACAGAGTGAATCCCAGGGTGTTTATTTACAGAGTGAATCCCAGGGTGTTTATTTACAGAGTGAATCCCAGGGTGTTTATTTACAGAGTGAATCCCAGGGTGTTTATTTACAGAGTGAATCCCAGGGTGTTTATTTACAGAGTGAATCCCAGGGTGATTATTTACAGAGTGAATCCCAGGGTGTTTATTTACAGAGTGAATCCCAGAGTGAATCCCAGGGTGATTATTTACAGAGTGAATCCCAGGGGATGATTGTTTATTTACAGAGTGAATCCCAGGGTGATTATTTACAGAGTGAATCCCGGGATGATTATTTACAGAGTGAATCCCAGGGTGTTTATTTACAGAGTGAATCCCAGGGTGATTATTTACAGAGTGAATCCCAGGGTGATTATTTACAGAGTGAATCCCAGGGTGATTATTTACAGATTGAATCCCAGGGTGATTATTTACAGATTGAATCCCAGGTGTACAGATTTATTTACAGAGTGAATCCCAGGGTGTTTATTTACAGAGTGAATCCCATGGTGTTTATTTACAGAGTGAATCCCAGGGTGTTTATTTACAGAGTGAATCCCAGGGTGTTTATTTACAGAGTGAATCCCAGGGTGTTTATTTACAGAGTGAATCCCAGGGTGATTATTTACAGAGTGAATCCCAGGGTGATTATTTACAGAGTGAATCCCAGGGTGATTATTTACAGAGTGAATCCCAGGGTGTTTATTTACAGAGTGAATCCCAGGGTGTTTATTTTCAGAGTCAATCCCAGGGTGATTATTTACAGAGTGAATCCCAGGGTGTTTATTTACAGAGTGAATCCCAGGGTGTTTATTTACAGAGTCAATCCCAGGGTGATTATTTACAGAGTGAATCCCAGGGTGATTATTTACAGAGTGAATCCCAGGGTGTTTATTTACAGAGTGAATCCAGAAGAAAAACAACAGTATTGCCATCCAAAGTAACCATTATGGGGCCAGCTAATAAACAACGCTGCCTCATCACCAGCTCCATACAATATGGTTCCCCCTTGACCTGAGAGAGAGGCTCCTTTTGTAGGGGAAGACCCTCAGAACATACCCAGCACTAATTCATTAAGCAATTCCCTTCGTCAAAGCCTACATTTTCCACTCAGCTAAACATACTGAATTATATACATTACAACACGTTCCTCATGATACAATATATACCAATATAACACATTGACACAATCCCAAACCTACTGACATGGAGTAAGAACAGAGTGTGCAATGTCTGTACTACGAGAAGTTAACTGTCGACCCACATTGTTAACGTAGCTGATAACGGAGCACGAATGTGTGTGTGTGTGTGTGTGTCAGTGTGCCAAATGCTGCCCGCAGCCAATGATGGACTTCTCCGTCACACTGCAGGTGTTTAAACTCACATTCTACACTCATTCACACCCGCAATGCCGACTCACCTTGCCTGCCGACTCACCTTGCCTGACGACTCACCTTGCCTGACGACTCACCTTGCCTGACGACTCACCTTGCCTGACGACTCGCCTTGAATTGAATTCCGGTGCTCCATCGATCGCTACATACATTTAGTCTGAAACGGCCATCCTACAGTATAAGTATTTTGTGTGACTTTAAAATGAGGACATTGTAAAAAATAAAAAAGTTTTATCAGCGATTGGATCATCTCTATCAAATCTAACCAATCAGAGTTGAATTTCATATAGGCCTGCTCTGGCCCAACCCATTGGTTTCTGGGACAAAAAGCAAATCCAGATTCATTGTGGAGAAGAAACGTCAGTTGGCCGGAGCAATGTAGATGGGTTGCCAGGCAACCAACCCACCACATACATATTCAAATATATTATATATTACAATTTTATCCACATATTACTCAGACGTACACACACACTATGCACACACCTTATCAACACTTTTACACACACACACACACACACACACCCTTCCTCGGCCTTCCTCCTCCTTACACTTGTAGTTCAGCATCTGTAACCAAGGCAACACCAGACAGACGGATCAGTCCTGCCTCACAACAACCATACTGTAGCACTGTTTAATGGATGAAGTTGTGGCTGTAGACTGCACACTCTGTTGGTGTACTGTGACTTGCTTTAGATACGTGTTTCCTAGTTCTCTCTCTGTCTGCAGGGTTTCCTGCCCCTGCCTAATGAAGCAGAGATCGCACACACCAAAACGCTCTTCCGACGCAGGAGGAACGACCGACGGTAAGCACACACACACACACACACACACACACACACACACACACACACACACACACACACACACACACACACACACACACACACACACACACACACACACACACACACACACACACACACACACACACTCCTCCAGGAGCGTTGTTGCAGCGCTGATGAAACCCTGTCAGCCCAGAACCCTTAACTCTTCTCTCCAGCCAAAGCAATGTAAAAACAGGAATTATCCTGGTTCCAGACTCTCTTACACACAGACAGAAAAGTCTTCTGGTCTGCGTGTGTGAGTCTAGATGTCTGTGTCTCAAAGGTTTTTAGTATTGCACTATATAGGGAATAGGGTGCAATTTTGGATTGAAATGCTGTCATCTCCAATCACACGTGACTGTTGACATGAGCCTCTGAGTTCTCTCTCTCTCACTGCAGCGTTCAACGTTCCTTCACTCAATTAAATGAGTTTAATCGCAGTTTAATCTGCTTAAAATGTCTCTGCATGACGTCACTGGAAAGTTCTCCCCTGTTGCTAAGAAACAACAGAGAAAGAAAATATTTGGGTGTCTGACTGTGAAAAGAGGAAAGTTGAGCCACAGAGAGAGAGATTTTACTGACTCTTTCTTCTCTTCTTTTTCTATCCTTTCTTCCCTTTTTTAAGCTGCGTTAGGTAATTGATTTCAAACAGTGATTGTGTGTTGTTGTTGTTGTGGGTTAAATAGCTGTGGTTAGATTGTAATGTTGCCCGTGGTTTGTCTTGTACTACTGCATGGTCGTATGAGGTAGTTGTTGCTGAACATGATGGATACGATTGACTTTTTAAAGATTGACTGATGATACTACTGCAGTTCTATGGCTCTGGGCTGTACGGCATACCGTATGTGCCTTCTCCAAATACCCTCGGTATTATTTTCCAATTCCATTTAGAATAAAAGTGAATATTAGTACTATTTTGACAAATACTTGCGGTCAACCTGTGAACTAGGTAGTTTATAAAGTAGGTATCTTTCATCATTTCATCTGTTAGGTTATTTTTAATAATGAAACTTGACAGTACCAGTTTCCCAAAATAACTTAATGCCACGTGTGTTTTTAAAATATTTTTATTTTTTTTATATATATATATAGTTTTTTATACAAAGAACCACAATTAGTCAAACGTGAGGCGCGTCACTCCTGCAGCCCAACTTACATGAGGTGATCATGTTTAGGGTCATGAATAACAACACCCAGTCGCCCATTACCTTGTCTTCCGTGACTAGAAGAAGAGGTGTTAATGCCTTTGAAAGAGGGGTCTCAATGGAGCACAGGGGGTTTAAAGTGTGTGTGTGTGTGTGTGTGTGTGTGTGTGTGTGTGTGTGTGTGTGTGTGTGTGTGTGTGTGTGTGTGTGTGTGTGTGTGTGTGTGTGTGTGTGTGTGTGTGTGTGTGTGTGTGTGTGTGTGTGTGTTAGTGCACAGATCTCAACTCAATTGTTATGGGAGATTCTGGAGCGGTGCCTGAGACAGAGTTTTCCACCACCTTTTAACAAAACACGGGTCATAATCATTTGTTGGCCGAGCCGTTCGGACGCTACAGACCATTTTTGTGAGAATTACCGATTTTACCGGATGCCTCATGGTCTGACGAACACCGCTCTGACTCTGTCACCGTTCACCACAGATGCAGAGACTTCAGGGATGTGGTGGATTGACATCCAATGTAAAAACTACTTAGACTAGTAGGGAAGAGGAAGAGAGAGTAGTAGTAGAGGAAGAGGTAGAGAGAGAGTAGTAGAGGAAGAGGTAGAGAGAGTAGTAGTAGAGGAAGAGGTAGAGAGAGTAGTAGTAGAGGAAGAGGTAGAGAGAGTAGTAGTAGGAAGAGGAAGAGGTAGAGGAAGAGTAGTAGTAGAGGAAGAGGTAGAGGAAGAGTAGTTGTAGTAGGGGAAGAGGTAGAGAGAGTAGTAGTAGAGGAAGAGGTAGAGAGAGTAGTAGTAGAGGAAGAGGTAGAGAGAGAGAGAGTAGTAGAGGAAGAGGTAGAGAGAGAGAGTAGAGGAAGAGGTAGAGAGAGTAGTAGAGGAAGAGGAAGAGGTAGAGAGAGAGTAGTAGTAGAGGAAGAGTAGTAGTAGGGGAAGAGGTAGAGAGAGAGTAGAGGAAGAGTAGTAGTAGGGGAAGAAGAAGAGAGTAGAGGGGAAGAGGTAGAGAGAGAGAGTAGTAGAGGAAGAGGTAGAGAGAGAGAGTAGTAGGGGAAGAGATAGAGGAAGAGGTAGAGAGAGTAGTAGTAGGGAAGAGGTAGAGAGAGTAGTAGTAGGGAAGAGTAGAGGAGAGAGTAGTAGTAGTAGGGGAAGAGGTAGAGTAGTAGTAGAGTAGAAGGAAGAGGTAGAGAGAGTTGTAGTAGAGGGAAGAGGTAGAGAGAGGTAGTAGAGGAAGAGGTAGAGAGAGAGTAGTAGTAGAGGAAGAGGTAGAGAGAGAGAGTAGTAGAGGGAAGAGGTAGAGAGAGTAGTAGTAGAGGAAGAGGTAGAGAGAGTAGTAGGGGAAGAGGTAGAGTAGTAGAGAAGAGAGAGTAGTAGTAGGGAAGAGTAGAGAGAGTAGAGTAGAGAGTAGTAGAGGAAGAGGAAGAGAGGGAGTAGTGGTAGTAGAGAGAGAGAGAGAGGGAAGAGAGAGAGAGTAGTAGTAGGGGAAGAGGTGGAGAGTAGTAGTAGGGGGGAAGAGGTAGAGAGAGAGAGAGTAAGTAGTAGGGGAAGAGGTAGGGAAGAGGTAGAGAGAGAGAGTTGTAGTAGGGGAAGAGGTAGAGAGAGAGTAGTAGTAGGGGAAGAGGTAGAGAGAGAGAGTAGTAGTAGGGGAAGAGGTAGGTAGTAGGGGAAGAGGTAGAGAGAGAGAGTAGTAGTAGGGGAAGAGGTAGAGCGAGAGAGTAGTAGTAGAGAGAGAGAGTAGTAGGGGAAGAGGTAGAGAGAGAGAGAGTAGTAGGGGAAGAGGTAGAGAGAGAGAGAGAGAGAGTAGTAGTAGGGGAAGAGGTAGAGAGAGACGGGGGCCGGTATAGAAAGGTGTCGGGAAGTGTCTGCTGAACGGTTTCTGGTGTGGCGCTACTAGTACACCTGTCCAGATGTCCTCCTCTCTCTCTGTCATCTCTCTACAGTTCACATATCGCTGGCTGACTTACTTTGGTGGCACTCTCTCTCCTTCTCTACCTCAATTCTCTCGATCCTTTCCTCTATTCTTTCTGTCATCTGTGGCCCTTCTCCTTCCTTCACTCTCTATGACCTTCTCACTCCCCCTCATCACCTCTTTCTCTCCTCTTTTCTCTCGCTATTCTCTCCTCTCCCCTCCCCTCCTTGCTCCTCTCTCTCTTCTCTTCTTTCTTCTCTCCTCTCTCTTCTCTCCAGTCTTCTCTTCTCTCGTTTCGTCTCTTCTTTAATCTCTCCTCTCCCTCTTCTATTCTCTTCTCTCGTCTTTCATATATATATATATGCCATTTAGCAGACGCTTTTATCCAAAGCGACTTACAGTCATGTGTGCATACATTCTACGTATGGGTGGTCCCGGGATCGAACCCACTACCCTGGCGTTACAAGCGCCATGCTCTACCAACTGAGCTACAGAAGGACCAAGGACCAGGGTCTTTCATCCCTCTTCTCTTCTCCTCTTTTCTCTCTTCTCTCTTTTCTCTCTCCCCCTCTCTCTCTCTCTCTCTCTCTCTCTCTCTCTCTCTCTCTCTCTCTCTCGCCCTCCTCTCCCGTCTCTATTTCACCTCCTCTCTCCCTCTCCCCTCTTTCTCTCTCTCCCCCACCTCTATCCCCTCTCTCTCTCCTCTCTCTCTTTGTGATGAATGTGTACTCAACATACACTGCTGTGTCTCTGTGAGGTGTGTGTGAACTGCTGCGTGTGTGTGTGTGTGTGTGTGTGTGTGTGTGTGTGTGTGTGTGTGTGTGTGTGTGTGTGTGTGTGTGTGTGTGTGTGTGTGTGTGTGTGTGTGTGTGTGTGTGTGTGTGTGTGTGTGTGTGTGTGTGTGTGTGTGTGTGTGTGTGTGTGTGTGTGTGTGTGTGTGTGTGTGCTGCTGCAGGGAGGACACTGCGGTCTTGTTTGTCAGAGTTTTCTGGCTAAAGGACAAATCTTTCCCCTGGCAGGAACACTTTGCTGCAGAACACACCGCATATAAACACACACACACACACACACACACACACACACACACACACACACAGCAGCATATTCAGAGTCCCAAATGGCACCCGATTGCCTATTTGTAGTGTACTATATAGGGAATAGTGTGATTTGGGATACAGTCCCTCTTCTCCACTGATGCCTGCCTGCTGATGCCTGCCTGCTGATTCCTGCCTGTGCTGTACAGAAACCAGCCTAAAACCCCAAACAGCAAGCAATGCAGATGTAGATGAAAAGGCTTCCCTAGGAAGAAACCTAGAGAGGAACCAGGCTCTGATGGGAGGCCAGTCCTCTTCTGGCTGTGCCGGGTGGATATTACAAGAGAACATGGTCATTAAGGCCAGATAGTTCTTCAAGATGTTCAAATGTTCATAGATGACCAGCAGAATCAAATAATAACCACAGTGGTTGTAGGAGGTGCAACAGGTCAGTATTTCAGGAGTAAATGTCAGTTGGCTTTTCACAGCCGAGCATTCAGAGGTCGTGACAGCAGGGTAGAGAGAGAGAGTCCAACAGAATGTTTTCGGTATGATGGCGTACCTCCGCTTGTGATAATGAATATTCATCTCTCCTATCACATTTGGTTACAGAGACAGGATTGCTAATGTACACTGGACAAAAATATAAACGCAATATTTTTTACTGAGTTACAGTTCACATAAGGGAATCAGTCAATTAAAAATAAATTCCAGGACTTAATCTATGGATTTTATGACTGGGAATACAGATGTGCATCATCTGTTAGTGAAAGAATAACAATAGGGGCGGGGCATACACCAGCCAGTGTCTGTGTGACCTCCAGGACAGGCTGTTGAGGCTGTTGACTGTGGCCTGTGGAATGTTGTCCCACTCCTCTTCAATGGCTGTGGAATGTTGTCCCACTCCTCTTCAATGGCTGTGGAATGTTGTCCCACTCCTCTTCAATGCCTGTGGAATGCTGTCCCACTCCTCTTCAATGGCTGTGGAATGTTGTCCCACTCCTCTTCAATGGCTGTGGAATGTTGTCCCACTCCTCTTCAATGACTGTGGAATGTTGTCCCACTACTCTTCAATGGCTGTGGAATGCTGTCCCACTCCTCTTCAATGGCTGTGGAATGTTGTCCCACTACTCTTCAATGGCTGTGGAATGTTGTCCCACTCCTCTTCAATGGCTGTGGAATGTTGTCCCACTCCTCTTCAATGGCTGTGGAATGTTGTCCCACTCCTCTTCAATGGCTGTGGAATGTTGTCCCACTCCTCTTCAATGGCTGTGGAATGTTGTCCCACTACTCTTCAATGGCTGTGGAATGCTGTCCCACTCCTCTTCAATGGCTGTGGGATGTTGTCCCACTACTCTTCAATGGCTGTGGAATGTTGTCCCACTACTCTTCAATGGCTGTGCGAAGTTCCTGGATTTTCGCTTGAACTGGAACACGCTGTCGTACGCGTTGATCCAGAGCATCCCACACATGCTCAATGTCTGGTGACTGAACTTGGACATGTATAGCTTCCAGGAATACAGATCCTTGCGACATGGGGCCTTGCATTATCATGCTGAAACATGAGGTGGTGGTGGTGGATGAATGGCACGACAACTGGACTCTGGATCAAGTCACGGTATCTCTATGCATTCAAATTGCCATCATTGTCCTTAGCTTATACTTGCCTATACCATAACCCCACCGCCACCATGGGGAACTCAAACCGCTAACACACACGATGCCATACACGCTGTCTGCCATCTGCCAGGTACAGTTGAACCTGTGATTCATCCAGGTAGAGAAGACTTCTCCAGTGTGCCAGTGGTCATCGAAGGTGAGCATTTGCCCACTGAAGTTGATTACAAAGCCAAACTGTAGTCCGGTCACGACCCTGGTGAGGATGACGAGCATGCAGATTAGTTTTACTGAGACAGTCTCTGTGCAAATCTCGAGTTTCTTCAGTTGTCTGGGTGGCTGGTCCCAGACGATCCCGCAGGGGAAGAAGCCGGATGTGGAGGTCCTGGGGCTGGTGTGGTTACATGTGGTCTGCAGTTGTGAGGCCGGTTGGCCGTACTGCCAAATTCTCTAAAATGACATTGGAGGCGGCTTATAATAGAGAAATTAACATGAAATTCTCTTCCTATAGCTCTGGTGGACATTTCTGCAGTCAGTATGCCAATTGCACACTCCCTCAAAACTTAAGACATCTGTGGCATTGTGTTGTATGACAAAACTGCACATTTTAGAGAGGCTTTTTATTGTCTCCAGCACAAGGTGCACCTGTGTAATGATCACACTGTTTAATCAGCTTCTTGATATGCCACACCTGTCAGGTGTATAGATTCTTTTGGCAAAGGAGAAATGCTCACTGACAGGGATATAAACACATTTGTTCACCAAATTTGAGAGATATAAGCTTTTTGTGCTTATGAAAAATGTCTGGGGTCTTTTATTTCAGCTGATGAAACACGGAACCAACACAATAAATGTAGTGTTTAGTTCCGTATATATTTCATGTTTCAACTCCAAGGGGGCGGGAATGTAAATTTATTTTCAGAAGAAAGAGAAAGGAGTGCTTTTATTTAATTTGATAGGGTTTGTTGTAAGTCGCTCTGGATAAGAGCGTCTGCTAAATGACTTAAATGTAAATGCTCCTCTCGTACACACATTTACATTTACATTTAAGTCATTTAGCAGACGCTCTTATCCAGAGCGACTTAGAAGGCCCTGTTACACACACAGTACACATAAAGTACACAGTACACACATACACAGTAAATTAATCAAATGACCACCAGACTATTACATTGACCCCCCCCTACATGTACCTCAACCAACCTGTCCCCCCGCACACTGACTCAGTACCCCCTGTATGTAGCCTCATTCCTAACCTGTACCCCCGCACACTGACTCAGTACCCCCTGTATGTAGCCTCATTACTAACCTGTACCCCCGCACACTGACTCAGTACCCCTGTATGTAGCCTCATTACTAACCTGTACCCCGCATACTGACTCAGTACCCCTGTATGTAGCCTCATTACTAACCAGTACCCCCTGTATGTAGCCTCATTAGAAACCTGCATGTAGCCTCATTACTAACCTGTACCCCCGCACACTGACTCAGTACCCCCTGTATGTAGCCTCATTACTAACCTGTACCCCACACACTGACTCAGTACCCCCTGTATGTAGCCTCATTACTAAACTGTACCCCCGCACACTGACTCAGTACCCCATGTATGTAGCCTCATTACTAACCTGTATATAACAACATTACTAACCTGCATGTAGCCTCATTACGAGCCTGTATATAACCTCATTACTAACCTGTACCCCCTGTGTATAACCTCATTACTAACCTGTACCCCCTGTATATAACCTCATTACTAACAGGTACCCCCTGTATATAACCTCATTACTAACCTGTATCCCCTGTATATAACCTCATTACTAACCTGTACCCCCTGTATATAACCTCATTACTAACCGGTACCCCCTGTATATAGCCTCATTACTAAACGGTATCCTCTGTGTATAACCTCATTACTAACCTGTATATAGCCTCATTACTAACCTGTACCCCCGGTGTATAACCTCATTACTAACCTGTATATAACCTCATTACTAACCTGTATATAGCCTCATTACTAACCGGTACCCCTGTATATAACCTCATTACTAACCTGTATATAACCTCATTACTAACCTGTACCCCCTGTATATAACCTCATTACTAACTTGTACCCCCTGTGTATATCCTCATTACTAACCGGTACCCCCTGTATATAACCTCATTACTAACCGGTACCCCCTGTGTATATCCTCTTTACTAACCGGTACCCCCTGTATATGACCTCATTACTAACCGGTACCCCCTGTATATAACTTCATTACTAACCTGTATATAGCCTCATTACTAACCTTCATGTAGCCTCATTACTAGCCTGTATGTAGCCTCATTACTAACCTGTACCCCCTGTATATAACCTCATTACTAACCTGTACCCCCTGTGTATAACCTCATTACTAACCGGTACACCCTGTATATAACCTCATTACTAACCGGTACACCCTGTATATAACCTCATTACTAACCTGTACCCCCTGTGTATAACCTCATTACTAACCTGTATCCCCTGTATATAACCTCATTACTAACCGGTACCCCCTGTATATAGCCTCATTACTAAACGGTATCCTCTGTGTATAACCTCATTACTAACCTGTATATAACCTCATTACTAACCTGTACCCCCTGTATATAACCTCATTACTAACCTGTACCCCCTGTGTATAACCTCATTACTAACCTGTATATAACCTCATTACTAACCTGTATATAGCCTCATTACTAACCGGTACCCCTGTATATAACCTAATTACTAACCTGTATATAACCTCATTACTAACCTGTACCCCCTGTATATAACCTCATTACTAACTTGTACCCCCTGTGTATATCCTCATTACTAACCGGTACCCCCTGTATATAACCTCATTACTAACCGGTACCCCCTGTATATAGCCTCATTACTAACCTTCATGTAGCCTCATTACTAGCCTGTATGTAGCCTCATTACTAACCTGTACCCCCTGTATATAACCTCATTACTAACCTGTACCCCCTGTGTATAACCTCATTACTAACCGGTACACCCTGTGTATAACCTCATTACTAACCGGTACACCCTGTATATAACCTCATTACTAACCGGTACACCCTGTGTATAACCTCATTACTAACCGGTACACCCTGTGTATAACCTCATTACTAACCTGTATCCCCTGTATATAACCTCATTACTAACCGGTACACCCTGTGTATAACCTCATTACTAACCTGTACCCCCTGTGTATATCCTCATTACTAACCTGTACCCCCTGTGTATAACCTCATTACTAACCTGTATCCCCTGTATATAACCTCATTACTAACTGGTACACCCTGTGTATATCCTCATTACTAACCTGTACCCCCTGTGTATAACCTCATTACTAACCTGTATCCCCTGTATATAACCTCATTACTAACCGGTACACCCTGTGTATAACCTCATTACTAACCGGTACACCCTGTGTATAACCTCATTACTAACCTGTATCCCCTGTATATAACCTCATTACTAACCGGTACACCCTGTGTATAACCTCATTACTAACCGGTACACCCTGTGTATATCCTCATTACTAACCTGTACACCCTGTGTATATCCTCATTACTAACCTGTACCCCCTGTGTATATCCTCATTACTAACCTGTATCCCCTGTATATATCCTCATTACTAACCGGTACACCCTGTGTATATCCTCATTACTAACCGGTACACCCTGTGTATATCCTCATTACTAACCGGTACACCCTGTGTATAACCTCATTACTAACCTGTATCCCCTGTGTATATCCTCATTACTAACCTGTATCCCCTGTATATAACCTCATTACTAACCGGTACACCCTGTGTATATCCTCATTACTAACCTGTACACCCTGTGTATATCCTCATTACTAACCTGTACACCCTGTGTATATCCTCATTACTAACCTGTACACCCTGTGTATATCCTCATTACTAACCTGTACACCCTGTGTATATCCTCATTACTAACCTGTACACCCTGTGTATAACCTCATTACTAACCGGTACACCCTGTGTATAACCTCATTACTAACCTGTATATCCTCATTACTAACCGGTACACCTGTGTATAACCTCACCCGGTACACCCTGTGTATAACCTCATTACTAACCGGTACACCCTGTGTATAACCTCATTACTAACCGGTACACCCTGTGTATAACCTCATTACTAACCTGTACACCCTGTGTATAACCTCATTACTAACCGGTACACCCTGTGTATAACCTCATTACTAACCTGTACACCCTGTGTATAGCCCCACACAGTATTGTTATTGTGTTACTTATTTTTATTTTTTAACTTTAGTTTATTTGGTCAATATTTCTTAACTCTTCTTGAACTGCCCTGTTGGTTAAGGGCTTGTAAGGAAGCATTTCACGGTAAGGTCTACACTAGTTGTATTCGGTATTTCACGGTAAGGTCTACACTAGTTATATTCGGTATTTCACGGTAAGGTCTACACTAGTTGTATTCAGTATTTCACGGTAAGGTCTACACTAGTTGTATTCGGTATTTCACGGTAAGGTCTACACTAGTTGTATTCAGTATTTCACGGTAAGGTCTACACTAGTTGTATTCAGTATTTCACGGTAAGGTCTACACTAGTTGTATTCAGTATTTCACAGTAAGGTCTACACTAGTTGTATTCGGTATTTCACGGTAAGGTCTACACTAGTTGTATTCGGTATTTCACGGTAAGGTCTACACCAGTTGTGTTCAGTATTTCACGGTAAGGTCTACACTAGTTGTATTCAGTATTTTACGGTAAGGTCTACACCAGTTGTGTTCAGTATTTCACGGTAACGTCTACACTAGTTGTATTCGGCGCTGAGAAATAAAGTTTGACTTGATTTGAAACACACAGTACACAGTAAACACTAAACACACAGTAAAGACACAGTAAACCCTAAACACACAGTAAACACTAAGCACACACAGTAAAGACACAGTAAACACTAAACACACAGTAAACACTAAACACACAGTAAACGGTAAACACACAGTACACGCACAGTGCATAGTAAACACACAGTAAACACACGGACATGCATCTAGAATGATTTACAGATGCAATTTGTTCCTGATTTGTTGCTTGACAGTAAGACGGAACGTGTACACCCCATCATAACCATGGCTCTGCTGAAAGGCTTGTTTTGCTGGCTTATGTTCAGTGGAAGGAAGTTGCGGTGGATTGCAGAGGAAGGGAGGGGGAAGCTGCTCGGGCTGCTTTCTGAAGGGAGACACAGTGTTTCCCCTAGGATTTTTTTCAGCAGCGGTGGCAGTGTTAGCGGTGGCAGTGTTAGCGGTGGCAGTGTTAGCGGTGGCAGTGTTAGCGGTGGCAGTGTTAGCGGTGGCAGTGTTAGCGGTGGCATGTTTCGGTGCGCCGCTGGTAAGTGCATGTAGGGGAAACACACACACGTGTTTTGAATTTTGCCGACATGTCAACTGGGTAGAGATTAGATCTGATTTACAGGAATGTTCATCTTCCTGTCAGGAAATTTGTTTCTGTTGTCCCATTGCAACGTTTCAGAGAAATTATATAACCCCTGTCTGCAATGTTTCAGATATTATATAACCCCTAACTGCAATGTTTCAGATATTATATAACCCCTAACTGCAATGTTTCAGATATTATATAACCCCTAACTGCAATGTTTCAGATATTATATAACCCCTAACTGCAACGTTTCAGATATTATATAACCCCAAACTGCAATGTTTCAGATATTATATAACCCCAAACTGCAACGTTTCAGATATTATATAACCCCAAACTGCAATGTTTCAGATATTATATACAGTGCTTTTGCCAAGCATTCTGCCCCCTTCCCCTTTTCCACAATTCTAAAATTGATTACACAAATGTTTTTCCTATCCACTTTTGAAAATGTATTAAAAATAAAAAACTGAAATAAGTATTCAGACCCTATGCCATGAGACTCAAAATTGAGATCACGTACATCCTATTTCCATTCATGTCTATACACACCATCCTATATAACTATTGTCTATACACACCATCCTATATATTTACTGTCTATACACACCATCCTATATAACTACTGACTATACACACCATCCTATATAATTACTGTCTATACACACCATCCTGTATAACTACTGTCCATACTGTCTATACACACCATCCTATATAACTACTGTCTATACACACCATCCTATATAACTACTGTCTATACACACCATCCTATATAACTACTGTCTATACACACCATCCTATATAACTACTGTCTATACACACCATGCTATATAACTACTGTCTATACACACCATGCTATATAACTACTGTCTATACTGGCTATACACACCATCCTGTATAACTACTGTCTATACACACCATCCTATATAACTACTGTCTATACACACCATGCTATATAACTACTGTCTATACTGTCTATACACACCATCCTATATAACTACTGTCTATACTGTCTATACACACCATCCTATATAACTACTGTCTATACTGTCTATACACACCATCCTATATAACTACTGTCTATACACACCATCCTATATAACTACTGTCTATACTGTCTATACACACCATCCTGTATAACTACTGTCTATACTGTCTATACACCATCCTATATAACTACTGTCTATACACACCTTCCTATACAACTACTGTCTATACACCCCATCCTATATAACTACTGTCCATACTGTCTATACACACCATCCTATATAACTACTGTCTATACACACCATCCTATATAACTACTGTCTATACACACCATCCTATATAACTACTGTCTATACACACCATCCTGTATAACTACTGACTATACACACCATCCTATATAACTACTGACTATACACACCATCCTATATAACTACTGTCCATACTGTCTTTACACACCATCCTATATAACTACTGTCTATACACACCATCGTATATAACTACTGTCTATACACACCATCCTATATAACTACTGACTATACACACCATCCTATATAACTACTGACTATACACACCATCCTATATAACTACTGTCTATACACACCATCCTATATAACTACTGTCTATACTGTCTATACACACCATCCTATATAACTAATGTCTATACTGTCTATACAAACCATCCTGTATAACTACTGTCTATACACACCATCCTATATAACTACTGTCTATACTGTCTATACACACCATCCTATATAACTACTGTCTATACACACCATCCTATATAACTACTGTCTATACACACCATCCTATATAACTACTGTCTATACTGTCTATACACACCATCCTATATAACTACTGTCTATACACACCATCCTATATAACTACTGTCTATACACACCATCCTATATAACTACTGTTTATACTGTCTATACACACCATCCTATATAACTACTGTCTATACTGTCTATACACACCATCCTATATAACTACTGTCTATACACACCATCCTATATAACTACTGTCTATACACATCATCCTATATAACTACTGTCTATACACACCATCCTATATAACTACTGTCTATACACACCATCCTATATAACTACTGTCCATACTGTCTATACACACCATCCTATATAACTACTGACTATACACACCATCCTATATAACTACTGACTATACACACCATCCTATATAACTACTGTCTATACACACCATCCTATATAACTACTGTCCATACTGTCTATACACATCATCCTATATAACTACTGTCTATACACACCATCCTCTATAACTACTGTCTATACACACCATCCTATATAACTACTGTCTATACTGTCTATACACACCATCCTATATAACTACTGTCTATACACACCATCCTATCCTATTTCTTAATTTCTTTGTACTTTTTGTATTATGTGTGTATTTCTAGGTATTATTACTACATTGTTGGAGCTAGAAACACAAGCGTTTCACTGCACCTGCCATTACATCCTCAAATCTGTGTACGCGACCAATAAACGTTGATTTGATTGGTTGGCAGGTGGTTGGCATGTCAGTGTATTTGTGTGTGTGCTGCATGCAGGTGTGTGCACGAGTTGTGGATGAGTAGAACTCTCTGCCTGTCTCTCTGCCTGTCTGTCTCTCTGCCTGTCTGTCTCTCTGCCTGTCTGTCTCTCTGCCTGTCTGTCTCTCTGCCTGTCTGTCTCTCTGCCTGTCTGTCTCTCTGCCTGTCTCTCTCTGCCTGTCTGTCTCTCTGCCTGTCTGTCTCTCTGAATGTCTGTCTCACCACATGGTTTGAATCTGCCTCCTTTCCTCTTACAACTACCGACTAACCAGGATGACCTCCCGTTTGCTTTGTTGACACATGAGGGGACACACACACACACACACAGTAGTATTGGACCAGGAATAGGTTAGCCGTCTTTGCTGCTAATGAAATGTAGTGAATCCAGTCGATAAAGCACCTGTCTGGAACATAATAAAACATCTAAACGTTGAGGTGGTTGTATTGAGTGGTTCCCCTCTGCTGGTTGGATCGATTGGCTGGTCTGGGTCAGAGAAGAAGGCTGTGTCCCAAATGGCAACTTTTTCCATATAGTGAAGTGACCCGGTAGTGCACTATGTAGGGAATAGGGTGCCATTCTGGTCACACCCAAGGTGTTTCCTAATCAAAGGGTAAGGGCAGCAAGCCTCGGATCTCTGTCGTCACGGCAACAGCAGCTATCAGCAACCAGCTGCAGATCCATGTTTATGTCTGTCTGTCATCTCTCATACCACTTTTTAGTTGCCATGTAGAAGTGTGTAATTAAATCTGTAGTTGTTTTGCCTGTTGGTTTTGTTGTCCATCCCCTCCCCCTCTCCTCCACATTCCCTCTCCTCCCCATTCCCTCCCCATCCCATATGCCCTCCCCATTCCCTCTCCTCCCCATTCCCTCTGGTTTTCCCCATTCCCTCTCCTCCTCCTCCCCTCTCCTCCCCATTCCCTCTCCTCCTCTCCCCATTCCCTCTCCTCCTCCTCCCCTCTCCTCCCATTCCTCCCCTCCCAATTCCCTCTCCTCCCTCTCCATTCCCCTCTTGCTTTGTGTCCTCTTGTGTTTTCCATCCTCGGTCATCCTCCATTCCAACACACTGTCATGCTGCTTTTAGAGGGTTGCACCACATCATCCAGGACCATCTAGACCTAACCGTGCTGCTGCCGCCCGGGGGGAAACGACTGGTCAGTACCAGGTAAAGTAGAGACACGCCCAGGAGAGGAGGGGGAGGGTGGATAGGGGAGGGGAGGAGAGGAGGAGGGTGGATAGGGAAGGGGAGGAGAGGAGGAGGGTGGATAGGGAAGGGGAGGAGAGGAGGAGGGTGGATAGGGAAGGGGAGGAGAGGAGGAGGGTGGATAGGGAAGGGGGAGGAGAGGAGGAGGGTGGATAGGGAAGGGGGAGGAGAGGAGGAGGGTGGATAGGGAAGGGGAGGAGAGGAGGAGGGTGGATAGGGAAGGGGAGGAGAGGAGGAGGGTGGATAGGGAAGGGGAGGAGAGGAGGAGGGTGGATAGGGAAGGGGAGGAGAGGAGGAGGGTGGATAGGGAAGGGGAGGAGAGGAGGAGGGTGGATAGGGAAGGGGAGGAGAGGAGGAGGGTGGATAGGGAAGGGGAGGAGAGGAGGAGGGTGGATAGGGGAGGAGAGGAGGAGGGTGGATAAGGGAGGAGAGGAGGAGGGTGGGTAGGAGAGGAGGGAGGAGAGGAGAGTGGATAGGAGAGGAGATGAGGGTTGAGAGAGGAGGAGGGTGGGTAGGAGAGGAGGGAGGAGAGGAGAGTGGATAGGAGAGGAGAGGAGGGTTGAGAGAGGAGGAGAGGAGTGTGGATAGGATAGGAGAGGAGAGGAGGGTGGATAGGAGAGGAGAGGAGGGTGGATAGGAGAGGAGAGGAGAGGAGGGTGGATAGGAGAGGAGAGGAGGGTGGAGAGAGAGGAGAGGAGGGTGGAGAGGGAGAGGAGGGTGGAGAGGGAGGAGGGAGGGTGGATAGGAGAGGAGAGGAGGGTGGATAGGAGAGGAGAGGAGGGTGGATAGGAGAGGAGAGGAGGGTGGATAGGAGAGGAGAGTGGATAGGAGAGGAGGGTTGAGAGGGGAGGAGAGGAGAGGAGGGTGGATAGGAGAGGAGAAGAGGGTGGAGAGGAGAGGAGGGTGGAGGGGAGGGTGGATAGGAGAGGAGTGTGGATAGGAGAGGAGAGGAGAGGAGGGTGGATAGGAGAGGAGAGGAGAGGAGGGTGGATAGGAGAGGAGGAGAGGAGGGTGGATAGGAGAGGAGGAGAGGAGGGTGGATAGGAGAGGAGGGTGGATAGGAGAGGAGGGTGGATAGGAGAGGAGAGGAGAGGAGGGTGGATAGGAGAGGAGAGGGGGGTGGATAGGAGAGGAGAGGAGGGTGGATAGGAGAGGAGAGGAGAGGAGGGTGGATGGGAGAGGAGAGGAGGGAAGATGGGAGAGGAGAGGAGGGTGGATAGGAGAGGAGAGGAGGGTGGATAGGAGAGGAGAGGAGGGTGGAGAGGAGAGGAGAGGAGGGTGGAGAGGAGAGGAGAGGAGGGTGGAGAGGAGAGGAGAGGAGAGGAGGGTGGATAGGAGAGGAGAGGAGGGTGGATAGGAGAGGAGAGGAGGGTGGATAGGAGAGGAGAGGAGGGTGGATAGGAGAGGAGAGTGGATAGGAGAGGAGGGTTGAGAGGGGAGGAGAGGAGAGGAGGGTGGATAGGAGAGGAGAAGAGGGTGGAGAGGAGAGGAGGGTGGAGGGGAGGGTGGATAGGAGAGGAGTGTGGATAGGAGAGGAGAGGAGAGGAGGGTGGATAGGAGAGGAGAGGAGAGGAGAGGAGGGTGGATAGGAGAGGAGGAGAGGAGGGTGGATAGGAGAGGAGGGTGGATAGGAGAGGAGGGTGGATAGGAGAGGAGGGTGGATAGGAGAGGAGGGTGGATAGGAGAGGAGAGGAGAGGAGGGTGGATAGGAGAGGAGAGGGGGGTGGATAGGAGAGGAGAGGAGGGTGGATAGGAGAGGAGAGGAGAGGAGGGTGGATGGGAGAGGAGAGGAGGGAAGATGGGAGAGGAGGGAGGTAAGATGGGAGAGGAGAGGAGGGTGGATGGGAGAGGAGAGGAGGTAAGATGGGAGAGGAGAGGAGGGTAGATGGGAGAGGAGAGGAGGGTAGATGGGAGAGGAGGGTAGATGGGAGAGGAGGGTAGATGGGAGAGGAGGGTAGATGGGAGAAGATAGGAGAGGAGGGTAGATGGGAGAAGATAGGAGAGGAGGGTAGATGGGAGAAGATAGGAGAGGAGGGTAGATGGGAGAGGACAGGAGAGGAGGGTAGATGGGAGAAGATAGCACAGGAGGGAAGTGCATCTTCATCAAGTTTTTATTAACCTCTTTATCCGGATGGAAACACACACACACACACACAGACACACACACACGGCATGATAAGCATCAGACTCATGGGAGATAACAATTGAAAAAACCTGATTAGACTCTTAACCAGACTAAGAAACACTATGGTACATGTTCTGTATGTAAGTTAGAATCCAGGGCATGCATAGATCATTGGCTCTGTCATGTCATTTCCTGCTGATCTATTATTCATGGTCCTATGCTTTAGTTCATTAACTCGACCAGAACAGTTCCTGCTGAGTTATCCCCATGGCTGGGTCTTTGCTGTATATGAATAATAGGAGCAGACGGACTCCACACGTCCCCCTCAAAGCTTTTATCTTACCTACCTACTAGAATACTATACACTGATCTGGCCCCCAAGGAGAGGGGACCAGAGAGGCTGATGGATAGACATGCTGTAAATGTTCAAACACACAGCCGTCTGGAGCTCAGGACTAAATCACCTGCATCTCTTTACAACACCATCCTTTTCCACCCCATTTCTGTCTAGCCCCCCCCACCCCTAAGAGCACCAACCAGATAACAGAAAGCTCTCCTCTCTTTTTCTCTCTTCACCTTGACACCTGTCTCCTGCTCTCTTCTCGCTCAGCTTAGTGCCTCAGGGGACACGGAAGCACCGTCCTAGTGTAGTCGGCATCCTGGTGTAGTCGGCCTCCTGGTGTAGTCGGCCTCCTGGTGTAGTCGGCCTCCTGGTGTAGTCGGCCTCCTGGTGTAGTCTGCCTCCTGGTGTAGTCGGCCTACTGGTGTAGTCGGCATCCTGGTGTAGTCTGCCTCCTGGTGTAGTCTGGCATCCTGGTGTAGTCTGGCATCCTGGTGTAGTCGGCATCCTGGTGTAGTCTGGCCTCCTGGTGTAGTCTGGCCTCCTGGTGTAGTCGGCCTCCTGGTGTAGTCTGGCCTCCTGGTGTAGTCTGGCCTCCTGGTGTAGTCGGCCTCCTGGTGTAGTCGGCCTCCTGGTGTAGTCGGCCTCCTGGTGTAGTCGGCCTCCTGGTGTAGTCTGCCTCCTGGTGTAGTCGGCCTCCTGGTGTAGTCGGCCTCCTGGTGTAGTCGGCCTCCTGGTGTAGTCGGCCTCCTGGTGTAGTCGGCCTCCTGGTGTAGTCGGCCTCCTGGTGTAGTCGGCCTCCTGGTGTAGTCTGGCCTCCTGGTGTAGTCGGCATCCTGGTGTAGTCGGCCTCCTGGTGTAGTCGGCCTCCTGGTGTAGTCGGCCTCCTGGTGTAGTCTGGCCTCCTGGTGTAGTCTGGCCTCCTGGTGTAGTCTGGCCTCCTGGTGTAGTCTGGCCTCCTGGTGTAGTCTGCCTCCTGGTGTAGTCTGCCTCCTGGTGTAGTCTGCCTCCTGGTGTAGTCTGGCCTCCTGGTGTAGTCTGGCCTCCTGGTGTAGTCGGGCTCCTGGTGTAGTCGGGCCTCCTGGTGTAGTCTGGCCTCCTGGTGTAGTCTGGCCTCCTGGTGTAGTCGGCCTGCTGGTGTAGTCGGCCTCCTGGTGTAGTCGGCCTCCTGGTGTAGTCGGCCTCCTGGTGTAGTCGGCCTCCTGGTGTAGTCGGCCTCCTGGTGTAGTCGGCCTGGAGACCTATTATTATGCGTTGAACGTTAGCAACCTTTATTCATCCGAGTCTTTGTACATTTGCAGCTGAGTTTAAAGCCCAATAAATGTTGTGGGCAGAATGATTCTGCACTTTATTTAATGTCCTGCTCGATAGATCATTACTTTTCAGGCAGCCAATAAAGACATCAACGTGATGCTGTTGTATTGACATCAGGAGAACATATTCAAGGTCTCTTATTATAAAATTCTCCCTTTGACCACTCAAGTGGCTTAAAAAAAAAGACACTTCTAAAATGTTCCCTCTGTTTTGATATTGCCAGACAGTGACAGTGTGCTTTTACAAGCTAAGAAAAGTTCCAAAACATTTGTTAAGGAAAACGTCTGTAAAAAAGCGGACTTTTCATCTCCTGTTGAAAAGTGTTAAAATGTTAAAAGCGTTATTAAAGTTGAATGTTTCAAGGTTCAGACGGAGCCTTTTGTGGGAAAGTTGAAATCAAAACTACGGCAGCACCTGAACTTCTCTTTCTACCATGTGACGTGAAAAACATTTTAACACCTCTTCTTCAAATTGTGAATCGTCCTATTGAATATCCTCTGACCATCTTTATGCATGGCGACTCACCTCTCCACTTCCTGTCTATTTGGTGAATCCATAAGACTACTGGACAGTGTGCGGTTTCTCTCTTTATCTTTCTGCCCATGGCTATTCAAACCATGAAACACTGTCGAGGACTGAGACTAGACCACTCAGGAACACTGAACACCTTTTGAAAAGCTTTTCTGGTGTGTCTTTGGCCTTATGCTGTAAATTGAGTGCTTGTTTAGCTGAAGACAGTGATGGACTATGTGCTGTCTTTCTTCGTCTGAGTATTACCATGAAACACTCTGGAGATGTAATTACAAGTCTCACACACACACACATGATGGGTCGGGGTCAACGCTCATAAAGTCTTAGAATAGCATGGAACCTGGGGCCCTCGGACCGTCGTCATTTTGAGCCTGTCAGTCCCACCCCAGCCTCTCCTCAGTTGGTCTGACACCCCCAGCCTCTCCTCCATCGGTCTGACACCCCCAGCCTCTCCTCCATCGGTCTGACACTCACAGCCTCTCCTCCATTGGTCTGACACTCACAGCCTCTCCTCCATTGGTCTGACACTCCCAGCCTCTCTTCCATTGGTCTGACACTCACAGCCTCTCCTCCATCGGTCTGACACTCACAGCCTCTCCTCTAATGGTCTGACACTCACAGCCTCTACTCTAATGGTCTGACACACACAGCCTCTACTCCATCGCTCTGACACTCCCAGCCTCTCCTCCATCGGTCTGACACTCCCAGCCTCTCCTCCATCGGTCTGACACTCACGGCCTCTCCTCCATTGGTCTGACACCCCCAGCCTCTCCTCCATTGGTCTGACACCCCCAGCCTCTCCTCCATTGGTCTGACACTCCCAGCCTCTCCTCCATCGGTCTGACACTCCCAGCCTCTCCTCCATCGGTCTGACACTCCCAGCCTCTCCTCCATCGGTCTGACACTCCCAGCCTCTCCTCCATCGGTCTGACACTCCCAGCCTCTCCTCCATCGGTCTGACACTCACAGCCTCTCCTCCATCGGTCTGACACTCACAGCCTCTCCTCCATCGGTCTGACACTCACAGCCTCTCCTCCATCGGTCTGACACTCACAGCCTCTCCTCCATCGGTCTGACACTCACAGCCTCTCCTCTAATGGTCTGACACTCCCAGACTCTCCTCTAATGGTCTGACACTCCCAGCCTCTCCTCTAATGGTCTGACACTCCCAGCCTCTCCTCCGTCGCTCTGACACTCCCAGCCTCTCCTCCGTCGCTCTGACACTCCCAGCCTCTCCTCCGTCGCTCTGACACTCCCAGCCTCTCCTCCGTCGTTCTGACACTCCCAGCCTCTCCTCCGTCGCTCTGACACTCCCAGCCTCTCCTCCGTCGGTCTGACACCCCCACTCTCTCCTCCGTCGGTCTGACACCCCCAGCCTCTCCTCCATCGGTCTGACACCCCCACTCTCTCCTCCGTCGGTCTGACACCCCCAGCCTCTCCTCCGTCGGTCTGACACCCCCACTCTCTCCTCCGTCGGTCTGACACCCCCACTCTCTCCTCCGTCGGTCTGACACCCCCACTCTCTCCTCCGTCGGTCTGACACCCCCAGCCTCTCCTCCGTCGGTCTGACACCCCCAGCCTCTCCTCCGTCGGTCTGACACCCCCAGCCTCTCCTCCGTCGGTCTGACACCCCCAGCCTCTCCTCCGTTGGTCTGACAATGGCGAAACTCACAGCTCACTATAAAGCTTTGGGGTGAAAAGGTTGAGATTGTTCCGGGTGGCAGGTGCATGTTTTCATGAACAGAGAGGGCTGGAGGGCACAAAGGTTAAGTGCTGTTGGTGTTGAGAAGGACAGGATGGGGTAGATGCATTTATTCATTTTTATATTAATGGAACCTTTTTTTTTTAACTAGGCAAGTGAGTTAAGAACAAATTCTTATTTACAATGATGGCCTACCCCGGCCAAAACCGGACCACGCTTGGACAGTTGTGCGCCGCCCTATGGGACTCCCAATCCGCCCCCCAATCCGCCCTATGGGACTCCCAATCCGCCCTATTGGACTCTCAATCCGCCCTATGGGACTCCCAATCCGCCCTATGGGACTCCCAATCCGCCCTATGGGACTCCCAATCCGCCCTATGGGACTCCCAATCCGCCCTATGGGACTCCCAATCCGCCCTATGGGACTCCCAATCCGCCCTATGGGACTCCCAATCCGCCCTATGGGACTCCCAATCACATCCGGATGTGATGCAGCCTGGATTTGAACCAGGTACAGCAGTGATGCCTATTGCGCTGAGATGCAGTGTCTTAGACCACTGCGCCACTCGGGAGCAATGTTAAAGCAGGGTCAGGTGAGGATCCCCCTCATTATGTTAAGCACTACGAGTGTCTGGGGGCGTTACGTAAGTTCATTAAATTATTATGGTCATAATTATTATGCAAGTGAAGGAGAACTAAGGTCTGTATGTGCACGCTTGCTGCAATGTGTTTCTGCTTGTCTGGCCGTCAGACGTGATCGTTAAGATTCCTTTTCCAGTCCCGGGGACCTTGTCACAAAACATCTGACAGAAGGTCAGCGTGACAGACAGACAGACAGACATGGTATTAGGATCTTATACTAGACTAGAACCAACCACATCCACAACTACTAGTCTCTGTGAAATGTACTGCTCTATATCAGAGTTGTAATGAGATGTGGATATTCAGTTATTGTTTTGATATATACTGCAAAACATTATGGACACCTGCTCTTTTCATTACACAGACTGTCCAGGTTAAAGCTATGATCCCTTATTGATGTCACTTGTTCAATCCACTTCAATCCGTCAAGATAAAGAAGGATATTTAAGCCTGGAGTCAACTGAGACATGGATTGTGTATGTGTGCTATTCAGAGGGTGAATGGGAAAGACTAAAGATGTGTGACTTTGAACAGGGTACGGTAGTAGGTGCCAGGTGCACCGGTTTGAGTGTGTCAAGAACTGCAACGCTGCTGGGTTTTTCATGCTCATCAGTTTCCCTTGTGTGTCAAGAATGGTCCATCACCCAAAGGTCATGCATTCCATTTGGACCAGCATTGGATCAACATGGGGCCAGCGTTCCTGTGGAACACTTTCGACACCTTGTAGAGTCCATGCCCTGACACATGGAGTCTGTTCTGAGGGAGAACGGGTTGAAACTCAGTATTAGGAAGGTGTTCCTGATGTTTTGTACACCCAGTGTGTTTCGAAAACAACGTTCATTTTGTGTGTTAGATTATAGGACATGGTTGTATTTGGACTGTTGTTGTGACATGTATAGCCTCTGTACTGCTTGAGTGTCCTTGACAGGCGGAGCTCCGGTTTCAATATAGTTTGATATAAACATGGTGGGTTCAGGAAGCTAGCTAGTACCTACTACCGTTACACAGGGCACCACGACTCTTCCATGTGACCCTCATGTCTACTGTCACATATCAGTTTAATAACCACCACACACACAGCACTCCCCTCCTCTACGCTAGGCTACGCTAACATAGCTCTGGGTGCTGCCTAGCCCCGTAATGGCAGAAACTCTCCTCCGCTACGCTAACATAGCTCTGGGTGCTGCCTAGCCCCGTAATGGCAGAAACTCTCCTCCGCTACGCTAACATAGCTCTGGGTGCTGCCTAGCCCCGTAATGGCAAAAACTCCCCTCCTCTACGCTAGGCTACGCTAACATAGCTCTGGGTGCTGCCTAGCCCCGTAATGGCAAAAACTCCCCTCCTCTACGCTAGGCTACGCTAACATAGCTCTGGGTGCTGCCTAGCCCCGTAATGGCAGAAACTCTCCTCCTCTACGCTAGGCTACGCTAACATAGCTCTGGGTGCTGCCTAGCCCCGTAATGGCAGAAACTCCCCTCCTCTACGCTAGGCTACGCTAACATAGCTCTGGGTGCTGCCTAGCCCCGTAATGGTAGAAACTCCCCTCCTCTACGCTAGGCTACGCTAACATAGCTCTGGGTGCTGCCTAGCCCCGTAATGGTAGAAATAGCCCAGAGAAACATAACACGGTAGCAGAGCAGAGGACTGAGCACCCAGAATATTATACTAATGGTCTACTAATCAAAAGCTGTAGATGCCGCGTAGGGAGCCGGCCGCGTAGGGAGCCGGCCGCGTAGGGAGCCGGCCGCGTAGGGAGCCGGCCGCGTAGGGAGCCGGCCGCGTAGGGAGCCGGCTCCCCTAGAGAATGGAATGAAGGTCATGGGGGAACGGTAGGCAGTGGCAATGCAGCACTAGAAACACAGGTAGGTTGACTGGCTGGCTGGCTGTATATCACTGCAGCACTGGAAAAACAGGCAGACTGGCTGACTTGTTATATATCACTGCAGCACTGGAAAAACAGGCAGACTGGCTGACTTGTTACATATCACTGCAGCACTGGAAAAACAGGCAGACTGGCTGACTTGTTACATATCACTGCAGCACTGGAAAAACAGGCAGACTGGCTGACTTGTTATATATCACTGCAGCACTGGAAAAACAGGCAGACTGGCTGACTTGTTATATATCACTGCAGCACTGGAAAAACAGGCAGACTGGCTGACTTGTTACATATCACTGCAGCACTGGAAAAACAGGCAGACTGGCTGACTTGTTACATATCACTGCAGTTCTGGAAACAGACTGACTGGCTGACTTGTTACATATCACTGCAGTTCTGGAAACAGACTGACTGGCTGACTTGTTACATATCACTGCAGTTCTGGAAACAGACAGACTGGCTGACTGGATGACTTGTTACATATCACTGCAGCACTGGAAAAACAGGCAGACTGGCTGACTTGTTACATATCACTGCAGTTCTGGAAACAGACTGACTGGCTGACTTGTTACATATCACTGCAGTTCTGGAAACCGACAGACTGGCTGACTTGTTACATATCACTGCAGTTCTGGAAACAGACTGGCTGACTGGCTGACTTGTTACATATCACTGCAGTTCTGGAAACAGACAGACTGGCTGGCTGTATATCACTGCAGTACTGGAAACAGACTGACTGGCTGGCTGTATATCACTGCAGTACTGGAAACAGACTGACTGGCTGACTGGATGACTTGTTACATATCACTGCAGTACTGGAAACAGACAGACTGGCTGGCTGTATATCACTGCAGTACTGGAAACAGACTGACTGGCTGGCTGTATATCACTGCAGTACTGGAAACAGACTGACTGGCTGGCTGGCTGTATATCACTGCAGTACTGGAAACAGACAGACTGGCTGGCTGTATATCACTGCAGTACTGGAAACAGACTGACTGGCTGGCTGGCTGTATATCACTGCAGTACTGGAAACAGACAGCCTGGCTGGCTGGCTGGCTATATATCACTGCAGTACTGGAAACAGACAGACTGGCTGGTTGTATATCACTGCAGTACTGGAAACACAGGCTACATCCTGGCTGGCCCATGTTTAAAGAGAAGGAGAGTAGAATTGATGTGCGATTGGATTGGTCTGCTTCATGTTTTCCATATCTCTATAAGAGTAGGCGCGCTGGTGAATTTAAAGACGAGCAGTAGAAAGATCAGATATATTGGATGTTGTTGTTTAGGCCTGAAGGGTTAGAATGATGTTGGAGTGCCTTTCAGGATGGTTTGATAGTTTAAAAAATAAATAATAAATAAAGGCATGTTGAAAAAGTCATTTTTTCAGTTGAATGTCATACTGTAAACTAATACATTTCAGTCAACGGGTTGATACCTGACAGAGGACATGCTATTAGACCCCAAGCAGACATGTAATGTAAAGGGCCAGTTGGACTGAGACTAATGAAGATAACAGCAGGAAATGTCCCTAATCCTGTTGCGTCAGTCATCTAGTGAAGACCCACGTCACATGGGGACGCACCTACTGTTTATATAAACAAACAGGCCTCCCTTGTCATAGCTTAAGACCTATCTGTGCTGTTGGGTTCTATCATTACTGTCTGTTGGGTTCTATCATTAGTGTCTGTGCTGTTGGGTTCTATCATTACTGTCTGTGGTGTTGGGTTCTATCATTACTGTCTGTGGTGTTGGGTTCTATCATTAGTGTCTGTGGTGTTCTATCATTAGTGTCTGTGCTGTTGGGTTCTATCATTACTGTCTGTGGTGTTGGGTTCTATCATTAGTGTCTGTGGTGTTCTATCATTAGTGTCTGTGCTGTTGGGTTCTATCATTACTGTCTGTGGTGTTGGGTTCTATCATTAGTGTCTGTGGTGTTGGGTTCTATCATTACTGTCTGTGCTGTTGGGTTCTATCATTACTGTCTGTGGTGTTTTGTTCTATCATTAGTGTCTGGTGTTGGGTTCTATCATTACTGTCTGTGGTGTTTGGTTCTATCATTACTGTCTGTGGTGTTTGGTTCTATCATTAGTGTCTGGTGTTGGGTTCTATCATTAGTGTCTGTGGTGTTGGGTTCTATCATTAGTGTCTGTGCTGTTGGGTTCTATCATTAGTGTCTGTGCTGTTGGGTTCTATCATTACTGTCTGTGGTGTTTTGTTCTATCATTAGTGTCTGTGGTGTTGGGTTTTATCATTAGTGTCTGTGCTGTTGGGTTCTATCATTACTGTCTGTGGTGTTTTGTTCTATCATTAGTGTCTGTGGTGTTGGGTTTTATCATTAGTGTCTGTGCTGTTGGGTTCTATCATTAGTGTCTGTGCTGTTGGGTTCTATCATTAGTGTCTGTGGTGTTGGGTTCTATCATTACTGTCTGTGGTGTTTTGTTCTATCATTAGTGTCTGTGGTGTTGGGTTCTATCATTAGTGTCTGTGGTGTTCTATCATTAGTGTCTGTGCTGTTGGGTTCTATCATTAGTGTCTGTGGTGTTGGGTTCTATCATTACTGTCTGTGGTGTTTGGTTCTATCATTAGTGTCTGTGGGTGTTCTATCATTAGTGTCTGTGGTGTTGGGTTCTATCATTAGTGGCTGTGCTGTGTTCTATCATTCTGTCTGTGGTGGGTTCTATCATTACTGTCTGTGGTGTTTGGTTCTATCATTAGTGTCTGTGCTGTTGGGTTCTATCATTAGTGTCTGTGCTGTTTGGTTCTATCATTAGTGTCTGTGCTGTTGGGTTCTATATCATTAGTGTCTGTGGTGTTGGGTTCTATCATTAGTGTCTGTGGTGTTCTATCATTAGTGTCTGTGGTGTTTGGTTCTATCATTAGTGTCTGGTGTTGGGTTCTATCATTACTGTCTGTGGTGTTTGGTTCTATCATTAGTGTCTGTGGTGTTCTATCATTAGTGTCTGTGGTGTTGGGTTCTATCATTAGTGTCTGGTGGTGGGTTCTATCATTACTGTCTGTGGTGTTTGGTTCTATCATTAGTATAATATGTCTGTGCTGTATATTAATATAATAGGGTTCTATCATTACTGTCTGTGGTGTTTGGTTCTATCATTACTGTCTGTGCTGTTGGGTTCTATCATTACTGTCTGTGGTGTTGGGTTCTATCATTAGTATAATATAGTATAAGTATAATAGTATAAGTATATTAATATAATAGAGACAGTAGATCTAGCAGGTCTGTCATAATATAATAGAGACAGTAGATCTAGCAGGTCTGTCATAATATAATAGAGACAGTAGATCTACCTGGTCTGTCATAATATAATAGAGACAGTAGATCTAGCAGGTCTGTCATAATATAATAGAGACAGTAGATCTAGCTGGTCTGTCATAATATAATAGAGACAGTAGATCTAGCTGCTCTGTCATAATATAATAGAGACAGTAGATCTTGCTGGTCTGTCATAATATAATCGAGTCAATAGATCTAGCTGGTCTGTCATAATGTAATAGAGTGGGTGGATATAGCTGGTCTGTCATAATACAATAGAGGGTGTAGATATAGCTGGTCTGTCATAATATAATAGAGACAGTAGATCTAGCAGGTCTGTCATAATATAATAGAGACAGTAGATCTAGCAGGTCTGTCATAATATAATAGAGACAGTAGATATAGCTGGTCTGTCATAATATAATAGAGACAGTAGATCTAGCAGGTCTGTCATAATATAATAGAGACAGTAGATATAGCTGGTCTGTCATAATATAATAGAGTGGGTGGATATAGCTGGTCTGTCATAATACAATAGAGACCATTGATATAGCTGGTCTGTCATAATATAATAGAGACCATTGATCTAGCTGGTCTGTCATAACTGTCAAAACTGTTCGCTGCTCTGGCTCCCCAATGGTGGAACAAACTCCCTCACGACGCCAGGACAGCGGAGTCAATCACCACCTTCCGGAGACACCTGAAACCCCACCTCTTTAAGGAATACTTAGGATAGGATAAGTAATCCTTCTCACCCCCCCTTCCCCCCTTAAAATATTTAGATGCACTATTGTAAAGTGGCTGTCCCACTGGATGTCATAAGGTGAATGCACCAATTTGTAAGTCGCTCTGGATAAGAGCGTCTGCTAAATGACTTAAATGTAAATGTAAATTAGTGTCTGTGGTGTTGGGTTCTATCATTAGTGTCTGGTGTTGGGTTCTATCATTACTGTCTGTGGTGTTTGGTTCTATCATTAGTGTCTGGTGTTGGGTTCTATCATTACTGTCTGTGGTGTTTGGTTCTATCATTACTGTCTGTGGTGTTCTATCATTAGTGTCTGTGGTGTTGGGTTCTATCATTAGTGTCTGGTGGTGGGTTCTATCATTACTGTCTGTGGTGTTTGGTTCTATCATTAGTGTCTGTGCTGGTGGGTTCTATCATTACTGTCTGTGGTGTTTGGTTCTATCATTACTGTCTGTGCTGTTGGGTTCTATCATTACTGTCTGTGGTGTTGGGTTCTATCATTAGTGTCTGTGGTGTTGGGTTCTATCATTAGTGTCTGGTGTTGGGTTCTATCATTAGTGTCTGGTGTTGGGTTCTATCATTACTGTCTGTGCTGTTGGGTTCTATCATTACTGTCTGTGGTGTTGGGTTCTATCATTAGTGTCTGGTGTTGGGTTCTATCATTAGTGTCTGGTGTTGGGTTCTATCATTAGTGTCTGTGGTGTTGGGTTCTATCATTAGTGTCTGTCCTATCTGAAAGCAGTGACCACTAGGCTGATAGACCTGTGTCGGGGAGACCAGGCGTGTTGAACAGGCAGACTGAGAGAGTGGGACTGTTACAATAGACGGTCAACAGAGAACAGACAGAGAGAGGAAGTGATGATGTCACAGAGCTGAACAGAACAGATGGGTGTGGATTCAGCCATGGTATTCTGACAGGGGTGGCTGGCTTGGTTCAGGCTTGCCAGGCAGAGTAGCGTCATCGCGTCACGCTTTGCCATGTGGGTAACAGAACCCTTACCCCCCCCCCCCCCCCCCTGCTCCTCTCATTACAGGAGACAGCAGCAGCAGAGACCTCCGGGAGGAGGAGGAGACAGGAAGACCCAGAATCCTCAGCAGCAGTCGCCACAACGACAACAACCTCCATCTCAACAACAACCGGTCAATCAGCAACAGAATGACCAGCAGCAGCCAGTCCCGGGGGGTCATGGTAGATACCCTCGTGACCAACAGCAGCAGCAGGGAGGACAGCGTGGAGGTAGCCACGGGCAACAGTTCCAGGGCCACGGCGGGCAGCGTCAGGGACCTCCCCACCACGGCTATAGCCAGAATCGCCGCTGGCACCACAACCAGAAGGGGCAGGGGGTAGGACAGGGACTGCATGGGCAAGGGGGCCCGGCAGGTGACAGGGACAGAGGGGCAACCACAACGGGAGACAGGGAACGAGGGGGGGCACCAACGGGAGACAGGGACAGACGGGGGGCACCAACGGGAGACAGGGACAGGGGTGGGGCACCAACGGGAGACCGGGACAGAGGGGGACACCAACAGGAGACAGGGACAGAGGGGGAACCAATGGGAGACAGGGACAGAGGGGGGCACCAACGGGAGACGGGGACAGAGGGGGGCACCAACGGGAGACAGGGACAGAGGGGGGCACCAACGGGAGACAGGGACAGAGGGGGGCACCAACGGGAGACGGGGACAGAGGGGGGCACCAACGGGAGACGGGGACAGAGGGGGGCACCAACGGGAGACGGGGACAGAGGGGGCACCAACGGGAGACGGGGACAGGGGGGGCACCAACGGGAGACGGGGACAGAGGGCGGGCACCAACGGGAGACGGGGACAGAGGGGGGCACCAACGGGAGACGGGGACAGAAGGGGGCACCAACGGGAGACGGGGACAGAGGGGGGCACCAACGGGAGACGGGGACAGAAGGGGGACACGGGAGACGGGGGGGGGCACCAACGGGAGACGGGGACAGAGGGGGCACCAACGGGAGACGGGGACAGAGGGGGGCACCAACGGGAGACGGGGACAGAGGGGGGGCACCAACGGGAGACAGGGACCGAGGGGGGGCACCAACGGGAGACAGGGACCGAGGGGGGGCACCACTCAGAAACACCAAAGAGACAAAGAATGTGAAGGCAGAGGAGACCAGCACCAGGCTGGAGACTGAGAGCTCCAGGGGCCCCAGTGAGGGGCTTCCCAGCCAGCCTGGGGGCCAGGAGAAGGGCCAGAGCCCGACGGGGAGTGACAAGCACAGGGACAGCCAGCTGGACGAGGGCCCTAAAGTTAGCCTGCTGCAGTCATCCAAGGAGAGGCTGAGGAGGAGGCTAAAAGATAAGGTAAACTAAATATCTTTACTGTCTTATCTATCTGCCAATCACCATCAGTCTTAGGCAGGCCATGGCCACGCCCTCCCCTTTCGACACACATGCATAAACACACACACAAACATGCACACAGTAATCATTTTAGATAAATACACATTCATATACACACACACACACACACACATGGGTTGCTGAGTCTGTTTGGTAGCTGGGGGTGCAACTCTCTAATTCATTAAAGAACAGTGGGGGCATCCCGAGCGGCGCAAGGCACTGCATTGCAGTGTTTGAGGCGTCACTACAGACTCTGGTTCGATCCCAGGCTGTGTCACAACCGGCCGTGACCGAGAGTCCCATAAAGCGCAGAATTGGCCCAGTGTCGTCTGGGTTAGGGGAGGGTTTGGCCCAGCGTCGTCTGGGTTAGGGGAGGGTTTAGCCCAGCGTCGTCCGGGTTAGGGGAGGGTTTAGCCCAGCGTCGTCCGGGTTAGGGGAGGGTTTAGCCCAGCGTCGTCCGGTTTAGGGGAGGGTTTAGCCCAGCGTCGTCCGGGTTAGGGGAGGGTTTAGCCCAGCGTCGTCCGGGTTAGGGGAGGGTTTAGCCCAGCGTCGTCCGGGTTAGGGGAGGGTTTAGCCCAGCGTCGTCCGGGTTAGGGGAGGGTTTAGCCCAGTGTCATCCGGGTTAGGGGAGGGTTTAGCCCAGCGCCGTCCGAGTTAGGGGAGGGCTTGGCCCAGTGTCGTCCGGGTTAGGGGAGGGTTTGGCGGGGCTTTACTTGGCTCACCGATCTCTAGCGAACCCTTGTGGCGTGCCGGGCGCCTGCAGGCTGACTCCTTGTGGCATGCCGGGGGCCTGCAGGCTGACTCCTTGTGGCGTGCCGGGGGCCTGCAGACTGAGTCCTTGTGGTGGGCCAGGGGCCTGCAGGCTGACTCCATGTGGCGTGCCGGGGGCCTGCAGACTGACTCCTTGTGGCGTGCCGGGGGCCTGCAGACTGACTCCTTGTGGCGTGCCGGGGGCCTGCAGACTGACTCCTTGTGGCGGGCCGAGGGCCTGCAGGCTGACTCCTTGTGGTGGGCCGGGGGCCTGCAGGCTGACTCCTTGTGGCGGACCAGGGGGCCTACAGGCTGACTCCTTGTGGCGTGCCGGGGGCCTGCAGACTGACTCCTTGTGGCGTGCCGGGGGCCTGCAGACTGACTCCTTGTGGCATGCCGGGGGCCTGCAGACTGACTCCTTGTGGCGTGCCGGGGGCCTGCAGACTGACTCATTGTGGCGGGCCGAGGGCCTGCAGGCTGACTCCTTGTGGTGGGCCGGGGGCCTGCAGGCTGACTCCTTGTGGCGTGCCGGGGGCCTGCAGACTGAGTCCTTGTGGTGGGCCAGGGGCCTGCAGGCTGACTCCTTGTGGCGTGCCGGGGGCCTGCAGACTGACTCCTTGTGGCGTGCCGGGGGCCTGCAGACTGACTCCTTGTGGCGTGCCGGGGGCCTGCAGACTGACTCCTTGTGGCGGGCCGAGGGCCTGCAGGCTGACTCCTTGTGGTGGGCCGGGGGCCTGCAGGCTGACTCCTTGTGGCGGACCAGGGGGCCTACAGGCTGACTCCTTGTGGCGTGCCGGGGGCCTGCAGACTGACTCCTTGTGGCGTGCCGGGGGCCTGCAGACTGACTCCTTGTGGCATGCCGGGGGCCTGCAGACTGACTCCTTGTGGCGTGCCGGGGGCCTGCAGACTGACTCATTGTGGCGGGCCGAGGGCCTGCAGGCTGACTCCTTGTGGTGGGCCGGGGGCCTGCAGGCTGACTCCTTGTGGCGTGCCGGGGGCCTGCAGACTGACTCCTTGTGGCGTGCCGGGGGCCTGCAGACTGACTCCTTGTGGTGGGCCGAGGGCCTGCAGGCTGACTCCTTGTGGTGGGCCGGGTGCCTGCAGGCTGACTCCTTGTGGTGGGCCGGGTGCCTGCAGGCTGACTCCTTGTGGTGGGCCGGGTGCCTGCAGGCTGACTCCTTGTGGTGGGCCGGGTGCCTGCAGGCTGACTCCTTGTGGTGGGCCGGGGGCCTGCAAGCTGACTCCTTGTGGCGTGCCGGGGGCCTGATTTTTCAACGGTGTTTCCTCCGACACATTGGTGCGGCTGGCTTCCGGGTTGAGTGGGTGGGTGTTAAGAAGCGCGGCTTGGTGGGTCATGTGTCAGAGGACGCATGACTCAACCTTCACCTCTCCCGAGCCCGTTGGGGAGTAGGAACGATGAGACAAGATTGAAATTGAATCGCAATTGGATATCATGAAACAGGGGGTTAAACATAAACAAACAGTGGAGGCTTGTATGTAGACTCTGATGTCGTGGGTCAACTTCTCTTGTAGCATGACTCATTACTTGTGTCTGTTTAGTTCTTAACCTAAGTAGCTAAGGCGCGGCCGCTCCTCTCCCCCTTACAGCCTGCGACAACCAGACAGAGATTAACAGACTGCTTCAAACACAGGCTGAGGCTCAGATGGAAGCCTGCTCCCTATGTAGTGCACTCCTTTTGACTATAGGCTCGAGTCAAGTAGTGCACTATAGAAGGAATAGCGTGCAATTTGGAACGAGACCAGAGACAGGAATTTACCTAAATGGGAGGAAACATGGGACATTATCCACAGTCAGATCCCTGTCACGTTTGTGGTTCAGGGTTGTATTCATTAAGGCACACCGTAGCAAAACTGTTTGCAACGTAGAACGAAAACTGCGCTTCTAATTGAATAATTCCAGGTAGTACCTGATTCAGGACACTTTCTTTCATTTGATGCCAAATGAATAAGACCATTATAGCAGAGGTAGACAACCCTGTTCCTGGAAATGCAGCATGTACTGTTTCACCTAGGCCCCACACCTCACCAACTGAGCTAATTGGTCAGTTCAGTGATTGCCTATATTCAACCTACCTAGTCTTCCAGGTTGGTTACATCAGAAACACGGCCAGGGTTGCCTCTACCCCCTGCAGTGTAGCCTGCTCCTCATTAAGGCTAGCTCTGTGTGCTGCGTTTTACGGTGACAATACCCTGACCCTCCCCTGTAGACTCACTGACACGGTGTTAAGAAGCATTTTGATGATGTCATATCCTGTATCTGTTGTCAAACCATATTTCCTCTCTCAGGGGTTTCACTTCCTGTGTAAGCGGTTTGGTTTGAGCAGAGAAAGACACCATGCGTGTTCATATGTCAGCTCAAATACATGATAACAAAGCTGGGGGTTTTATGACCAGGCAGAGTCCCAGACACAATTAAGATGAGCTCCAGACTGAAAGGCTGTGATTCTCCATTGATCAGGATTTTTTATTTATTCTGCTTGTTCTCCAGGAGGAGGCTGTGGTGTCTCCGGTCGGGCCCCAGCGGAGCCGCATGCACCGCCTGCTGGAGATCCTGAACAGCATGAGGAGCAACAGAGCCGGGGTGGACAGCCAGCTCAGCTCCTTCATGGAGGAGGCCCAGAGCTCCACCCAGTCAGAGGAGACCCTGGCCCAGATAGTCAGCACCATCTACGACAAGGCCCTCAGCGACAGGAGCTTTGCTGCTACTGCTGCAAGGCTCTGTGACAAGATGGCCCTGTTCATGGTGGAGGGGACCAAGTTTAGGTCACTACTGCTCAACATGTTACAGGTGAGAGGAGAGGGTGAGGGAGGGAGGGGGTGTGTGCGTGCATGCATTCCTGTCTGTCTGCCTGTCCGTCCGTCCGTCCGTCTGACACCAGTCACACACAGTCAGTGTTTAGGTGTGGATGGTCATAATTGTCAGTGGCTGTGGGGTAAATGTGACAGCTAATGAACCACCAAGACTCTTCCTAGAGCTGGCTGCCCAGCGATCATGAACCCAATGAATGGAGGTGATCAAGAACCCAATGGTCACTCTAACAGAGCTCCAGAGTTCCTCTGTGGAGATGGGGAAAACCTTCCAGAAGGACAACCATCCCTGCAGCACTCCACCAATCAGGCCTTTATGGTAGTGGCCATTTGTATTTCATATACCTTTGATTATTGGATGTTCTTATAGGCACTTTAGTATTGCCAGCCTAATCTCAGGAGTTGATAGGCTTGAAGCAAAGCTAAGAGCTGCTGGCAAACACAGGAAAGTGCTATTTGAATGAATGCTTATGAGCCTGCTGCTGCCCTACCACCTCTCGGTCAGACTGCTCTATCAAATCATAGACTTAGTTATAATATAATAAACGCACAGAAATACCAGCCGTTGGTCATTAATATGGTCGAATCCGGAAACTATCATTTCAAAAACAAGACGTTTTATTCTTTCAGTGAAATATGGAACTGTTCCGTATGCTATCTAACGGGTGGCATCCATAAGTCTAAATATTGCTGTTACATTGTACAACCTTCAATGTTATGTCATAATTATGTACAATTCTGGCAAAATAATTACTGTCTTTGTTAGGAAGAAATGGTCTTCACACAGTTCGCAACGAGCCAGGCGGCCCAAATTGCTGCATATACCCTGACTCTGCTTGCACAGAACGCAAGAGAAGTGACACAATTTACCTAGTTAAAATAAATTCATGTTTGCAGGTAATGGTAACTAAATATGCAGGTTTAAAAATATATACTTGTGTATTGATTTTAAGAAAGGCGTTGATGTTTATGGTTAGGTACATTGGTGCACCGACGGTGCTTTTTTCCGCGAATGCACTTGTTAAATCATCACCCGTTTGGCGAAGTTGAATTAGCCTGTGATTCGATGATGATAAATGAACAGGCACCGCATCGACTATATGCAAAGCAGGACAAGCTAGTTAAACTAGTAATATCATCAACCATGTGTAGTTAGCTAGTGATTATGTTAAGATTGATTATTTTTTATAAGATATGTTTAATGTTAGCTAGCACCTTACCTTGGCTCCTTTCTGCACTCGCGTAACAGGTGGTCACGCAGTCTCCTCGTGGGTTGCAATATAATCGGCCATAATCGGTATTCATAAATGCCGATTTCCGATTTGTTATGAAAACTTGAAATCGGCCCTAATTAATCGGTCGACCTCTAGTGCCAAGCTTGTATCGTCATACCCAAGAAGACTCAAGGCTATTATCGCTGCCAAAGGTGATTCAATAAATTTGCAAACATTTCTAAAAACCTGTTTTTGCTTTGTCATTATGGGGTATTGTGTGTAGATTGTTTTTTTCCTTCATCAATTTGATCCATTTTAGAATAAGGCTGTAATGTAACAAAATGTGGAAAAAGTCAAGGGGCCTGAATACTTTCGGAATGCACTGCAAGTCAAGTGCTGAAAGATACAGTTGAAGTCGGAAGTTGACATACACCTTAGACAAATACATTTAAACTCAGTTTTTCACAATTCCTGACATTTAATCCTATTAAAAAAATAACTGTTTTAGGTCAGTTAGGATCACCTCTTTATTTTAAGAATGTGAAATGTCAGAATAATAGTAGAGCGAGATTTATTTCAGCTTTTCTTTCTTGCATCACATTCCCAGTGGGTCAGAAGTTTACATACATTCAATTAGTTTTTGGTAGCATTGCCTTTAAATTGTTTAACTTGGGTCAAACATTTTGGTAGCCTTCCACAAGCTTCCCACAATAAGTTGGATGAATTTTGGCCCATTCCTCCTGATAGAGTTGGTGTAACTGAGTCAGGTTTGTAGGCCTCCTTGCTCACACACGCTTTTCAGTTCTGACCACACATTCTTTCTGGGATTGAGGTCAGGGCTTTGTGATGGGTGCCATTTGGGACACAGATCTAAGCAGAGTATGGCTCCTCAAATAGCTTGTTACTGATGGATATGGTGCCAAATCTCCACTCTTTAAACCCTCCTCTCCCCCTCTTCTCTACTCTCCTTCTCCCAATCACTCCTCTTCTCCTCTCCCCCTCTACCCCCTCACTCCCCCTCTCCTCTCCCCTCCCCTTCTCTACCCTCCTCTCCCCCTCTGTCTCCCCCACACTACCCCTCTCTACCCTCACTCACTCACCCTCTCACTCCCTCTTTACCCTCCTCTCCACCTCACTCCCGCCTCTCTTCCCTCCTCCCAATCACTCCCCTTCTCCTCTCCCCCTCCCTCCTTTCCCTCTCTACCCTCTCACTCCCCCTCTCTACCCTCCTTCTCCCAATCACTCTCCTCTCCTCCCTCCTCTCCTCCCTCCCCTCTCCCTTCTACCCCCCTCCCCCTCTACTCCCCCCTCCTCTCTTCCCCCACCCCCTCTCACTACCCCCTTCTCCTTGTCCCCTTCTTCACTCTCCTCCCTCCACAATCCCCCTTTCACTCCCCTTCCTCTCTACCCTCTCACTCTCCTCTCCCCTCTCACTCCCCACTCTCTACCCTCCTTCTCCCAATCACTCCCCCCATTACCTCTCCTCTCCCCCTCTCACTCCCCCTCTCTACTCTCCTCCCAATCACTCCCCTTCTCCTCTCCCCCTCTCACTCCCCCTTCTCTAGTCTCCTTCTCCCAATCACTCCCCTTCTCCTCTCCCCCATTACCTCTCCTCTCCCCCTCTCACTCCGCCCTCTCTAGTCTCCTTCTCCCAATCACTCCCCTTCTCCTCTCCCCCTCTCCTCTCCCCCTACAGTGGTCATTCTGTGTGTAGCCAGGCGGTGGTTTGGTTTTGTCGGCTGGTTGCTAAGCGCCCGTACCTGTCTTTTAGGAAGCGGGTGCTATGCTTGTTTCCTCACCCTGGTGTCACGTTTCAGTTTCTCTGTCATCTACAGGAGCATTTCATGTTAAGCATCTATATCTCCCTTCTTATGTCATGTCTGTATAAATGCATAGTGGCCATTAACCTTAGATCTGTATACACCTCTGCACAGGTTGTTTAACTCTTACATTAGATCGTTTCATGCTGAACTCTGTCATTGTCAAGTTGATTTAAAGTGTAGTTATTATCCATTAGTTCACTTCTGTTAACATGCAACACCCACAACGGTTAGTCTTTTTATGCAAATGTTTTGCCCACTAAGACATGAGCATTACTTTGGTTTTATAAACCTGCATTTGACTGTCCCACCACTGTACTGGTACTGTACCATACAGCTGTGTGTAGGAGATCTGTCAGAACCAATTACCACCTGTACCTCCTCATTGACGAACAGAATCGAGTTGTACAGCCAAGGATGCCACCCTATAACCCAACCAGGTATGTCTCTCTCTGTCTCTCTGTCTCTCTGTCTCTGTCTCTCTGTCTCTGTCTCTCTGTCTCTGTCTCTCTGTCTCTCTCTGTCTCTCTGTCTCTCTCTGTCTCTCTCTGTCTCTCTCTCTCTGTCTCTGTCTCTCTCTGTCTCTCTCTGTCTCTCTCTGTCTCTGTCTGTCTGTCTCTGTCTCTCTGTCTCTGTCTCTCTGTCTCTGTCTCTCTCTCTGTCTCTCTCTCTGTCTCTCTCTCTGTCTCTCTCTCTGTCTCTCTCTCTGTCTCTCTCTCTGTCTCTGTCTCTGTCTCTCTCTGTCTCTCTGTCTCTGTCTCTCTCTCTGTCTCTCTCTCTGTCTCTGTCTCTCTCTCTCTCTCTCTCTCTCTCTCTCTCTCTCTCTCTCTCTCTCTCTCTCTCTCTCTCTCTCTCTCTCTCTCTCTCTCTCTCTCTCTCAAAACGTTTTTTTTATTTGTTTATTGTCTCCGTGTCTTTCATTCCCAACAGATTCTCTGCTTCCCAGACACAGTTTTTATTTAACTAGGCAAGTCAGTTAAGAACAAATTCTTATTTACAATGACCTCCTGCGGAGACAAGGTTCGATTTAAAAAAATTCAAATTTTGGACGATAGACAATACAACACGACATAAAGAGAGGCCTAAGATGACAACATAGCAAGGCAGCAACACGTAACTTTACGGCATGGTAGCAACACACGACAGTAACATGGTAGCAACACAACATGGTAGCAGCACTAAGCATGGTACAAACATTATTGGGCACAGCACAAAGGGCAAGAAGGTAGAGACAACAATACATCATGATATTACTCGTTTCTCTAGCGTGTCCTGTGCTGCATATAATCAACGCTGGGGGATTTGGTCATTTGCGAAAAGAGCACAACAGTTGAACGACTGTGTCACGAACCGGCTCAAAGCCCGTAACAAAGGGAGACAACGTGGGGATAAGGAGTAGCAAAATATAGATTTATTAACTAAAGCAACTAATATAATATATAATATACACTGGTGTGTGTAATCAGTAATCAGTAGTGTAAGTGAGTGTTTTGCATGCATGAATGTGATAATGCAGGGTGATGAAAGGTGCCAAAGCAAACAAACAAAAGGCCACCAAGAACCACAACACAATCTACAAAAGGTGTCTGCATGGAGAGAGTCTCCTCCATGAATGTGGAAGAGGTCTATTTATCCTGGGAGACACTTGGCCCAGGTGTTTCCCATGTAGCTGACGACCCTCCAAACTCCGCCCACCGGCATCCTAATAAGGAAACCAGAACAAAGAGAGAATACGGCAGACAGAGTGGGAGGGTCGTCACAACTGTACCTAACAATAAACATCAATGCCTTTCTTAAAATCAATACACAGAAGTATATATTTTTAAACCTGCATATTTAGCTAAAAGAAATCCAGGTTATCAGGCAATATTAACAAGGTGAAATGGTCATTTCTCTTGCGTTCATTGCACGTAGAGTCAGTGTATATGCAACAGTTTGGGCCGCCTGGCTCATTGCAAACTAATTTGCCAGCATTTTACGTCATTATGACATAACATTGAAGGTTGTGCAATGTAACAAGAATATTTAGACTTATGGATGCCACCCGTTAGATAAAATACGGAACGGTTCCGTATTTCACTGAAAGAATAAACGTCTTGTTTTCGAAATGATCGTTTCCGGATTCGACCATATTAATGACCTAATGCGCATATTTCTGTGTGTTATTGTGTTATAATTAAGTCTGATTTGATAGAGCAGTCTGACTGAGTAGCAGCAGGCTCGTAAGCATTCATTCAAACAGCACTTTTGTGCGTTTTGCCAGCAGCTCTTCGCAAGCACAGCGCTGTTTATGACTTCAAGCCTATCAGCCTAATGGCTGGTGTAACCGATGTGAAATGGCTAGCTAGTTATCTGGGTGTGCGCTAATAGCGTTTCAAACGTCACTCGCTCTGAGACTTGGAGTGGTTGTTCCCCTTGCTCTGCATGGGTAACGATGCTTTGAGGGTGGCTGTTGTCGATGTGTTCCTGGTTCGCGCCCAGGTAGGGGTGAGGAGAGGGACGGAAGCTTTTCTGTTACACTGGCAATACTAAAGTGCCTATAAGAACATCCAATAGTCAAAGGTATATGAAATACAAATGGTATAGAGAGAAATAGTCCTATAAATACTATTAAGGACAACCTAAAACTTCTTACCTGAGAATATTGAAGTCTCATGTTAAAAGGAACCACCAATTTTCATATATTCTCATGGTCTGAGCAAGGAACTTAAACGTTAGCTTTCTTACATGGCACATATTGCACTTTTACTTCACCAACACTGTGTATTTAAACCAAATTGAACATGTTTCATTATCTACTTGAGGCTAAATTGATTTTATTGATGTTTTATATTAAGTTAAAATAAGTGTTCATTCAGTATTGTTGTAATTGTCATTATTACAAATACATTTTTTAAAATTCAATAATCGGTATCGGCTTTGAAAAATCATAATCGGTCGACCTCTAGTATTCACCCCTCTCGCTGTCCTCTGAAGGACTTTTCTGAGGAGAACCTGATTTTACATTATGCTAATATGTTATTCACCCATCTCGCTGTCCTCTGAAGGACTTTTCTGAGGAGAACCTGATTTTACATTATGCTAATATGTTATTCACCCATCTCTCTGTCCTCTGAAGGACTTTTCTGAGGAGAATCTGATTTTACATTATGCTAATATGTTATTCACCCCTCTCTGTCCTCTGAAGGACTTTTCTGAGGAGAACCTGATTTTACATTATGCTAATATGTTATTCACCCCTCTCTCTGTCCTCTGAAGGACTTTTCTGAGGAGAACCTGATTTTACATTATGCTAATATGTTATTCACCCCTCTCTCTGTCCTCTGAAGGACTTTTCTGAGGAGAACCTGATTTTACATTATGCTAATATGTTATTCACCCCTCTCTCTGTCCTCTGAAGGACTTTTCTGAGGAGAACCTGATTTTACATTATGCTAATATGTTATTCACCCATCTCTCTGTCCTCTGCAGAAGGACTTCTCTCGTCGGGTGGAGCTGCAGGCGTCTGACGTGGAGCTTTGGTTGGGATTCATCACCTTCCTGTGTGAGGTTTTTGGAACCATGAGGTCCAGCGCTGGAGAACCGTTTAGGGTGTTGGTCTGTCCTATATACACCTGTCTCCGAGAGGTGAGTCCCCTGTTCCCTACACACCTCCACCTGGGGAACCGTTTAGGGTGTTGGTCTGTCCTATATACAACTGTCTCCGAGAGGTGAGTCCCCTGTTCCCTACACACCTCCACCTGGAGAACCGTTTAGGGTATTGGTTTGTCCCGGGTAAACACACACACACACCCACGGACATTCCACCTCTGCTCAACTATGTAGCCATCTAATCTACAATCTATAATGTTGGATATCTTCTTATATCCACTCTAGCAGTACCACTTATAGGCCGGAAATTATTTCTAGTGTGGATATTGGAACAGACTCGGTTGTCTCTCGGTCACTGGGTGTGTCACACATGCTATGTGGATATTGGAACAGACTCGGTTGTCTCTCGGTCACTGGGTGTGTCACACATGCTATGTGGATATTGGAACAGACTCGGTTGTCTCTCGGTCACTGGGTGTCACACATGCTATGTGGATATTGGAACAGACTCGGTTGTCTCTCGGTCACTGGGTGTCACACATGCTATGTGGATATTGGAACAGACTCGGTTGTCTCTCGGTCACTGGGTGTCACACATGCTATGTGGATATTGGAACAGACTCGGTTGTCTCTCGGTCACTGGGTGTGTCACACATGCTATGTGGATATATCCTCAACCAGTAATTCACTACGATAACAAAGCATCCTTATTCAGAAGGCCACTCCATCCGTCCGTCAATCCCACAGCACAGCATAGTACTCTGGGTAATTGGGGGGAAGATGATTCCGGTAACACCTGCCTCACCTCAGAGTTCCAATTTCCATCAGCGGAGGAGGTCTGTCACATTGGCTCAGACCGTTTCCATAGGAACCAGAGACCGCAGGCAGACGCGGTAATAAACTGGGGCTTTATCCGGTAGAGAAAGCAGAAGTGGTCAAAACAGTGAGTGGAGCATGGAGGGTTTATTTTATTTTTTTTATATATTTTTTTGACCTTTATTTAACTAGGCAAGTCAGTTAAGAACAAATTCTTATTTTCAATGACGGCCTAGGAACAGTGGGTTAACTGCCTGTTCAGGGGCAGAACGACAGATTTGTACCTTGTCAGCTCGGGGGTTTGAACTTGCAACCTTCCAGTTACTAGTCCAACGCTCTAACCACTAGGCTACCCTGCCGCCCCATAGAGGGTTTAGATTAATGGTTAGCATGAAATCAATTACCAGAGAAGCAACCAAGACAGTACAGCATTTAGCCTATCATAGCCTGGATCCTAGAGGGCACTGGATCAGTTTCTGCAGTATAGCCAACTTCTAGTTGATGTCATGTCAAACAATTGACCGTAGGTGTTGTGAAAGACTGTACAAAACAGATCTGGGTTCCAGGCTAGTAATGTTCCTCTGTATTCCTAGCCAGTGATACAATAACATGTTATAGTGGGGGGGGGGGGGGGGGGGGGCTAGTGTGAGGAGAAAGAGCTGCTTCTCTGCCTGCCGGCCTCCCTCCCTGCCAGTACTCCCCCTCTATCTCAGTGATGAAAGATGTGTTTATCCGGTTTCCATGGTGACATCCTATATCCAGCCATTCGTGTAGATACAGTGCATTCTGAAAAAGTATTCAGAAAAAAAAAATTGAATGTATTTTTAGAATGAGGCTGCAATGTAACAACATGTGGAAAAAGTCACTGGATCTGAATACACTACACACACACACGCACAAGCACACACACACACACGCGCACGCGCACACACACACACACTCACACTCAGACACAGACACAGACACACGCACACGCTGCACTTCAGCAGGCTCTCTGGTGTCTGCAGTGACAGCCGTGGTCTTCCTGATACACGTCTCTTTATTTTTGGGAATATTTGGGAACAGATTTCCTAAACTAAAGTAATTTTAGCTGAATTCCTGCTGATTTTAGTATTTTTTTTAAATCACAATTTAGATTATTTTTTTACAAAAATATTTTTTGGGCAAATAAAAAAACAGTAGCCTCCTGTTGCCGACCTCGAGTCTGTCAGGCTTCTCTCCTTTCAGCAGAGGAGTGACATTACAGCGACTGTCACTCGCACACGCCTGCCAGAGAGTGGGAGCGTGAATTGAGCAGAGGTGTAGGCTGTACCTCCCACTTCTACTGTTCATTCAAGGTCACACAACAGGGAGCCTGCCACCCCCGCCTATACACCCCACCCCCACACACACACACACCAGTGGCATGTGCCAGCCAGGTACTCCCCATGGAGCAAGGCAATCTAACACATCCATAGACTGTAGGGCTGTTAAACAGTGACGGGCAGGCAGGCAGGCACACCTCTCACATTCCTATACTCTGTATTATTACCATTATACTGGGTTACACGGAGGGACACTGGGAGCAGGCTGGAGGACCTAGAGGACCCTGGGATCAGGCTGGAGGACCTAGAGGACCCTGGGATCAGGCTGGAGGACCTAGAGGACCCTGGGATCAGGCTGGAGGACCTAGAGGACACTGGGATCAGGCTGGAGGACCTAGAGGACACTGGGATCAGGCTGGAGGACCTAGAGGACACTGGGATCAGGCTGGAGGACCTAGAGGACACTGGGATCAGGCTGGAGGACCTAGAGGACACTGGGATCAGGCTGGAGGACCTAGAGGACACTGGGATCAGGCTGGAGGACCTAGAGGACACAGGGATCAGGCTGGAGGACCTAGAGGACACTGGGATCAGGCTGGAGGACCTAGAGGACACTGGGATCAGGCTGGAGGACCTAGAGGACCCTGGGATCAGGTTGGAGGACCTAGAGGACCCTGGGATCAGGCTCGAGGACCTAGAGGACCCTGGGATCAGGCTGGAGGACCTAGAGGACCCTGGGATCAGGCTGGAGGACCTAGAGGACCCTGGGATCAGGCTGGAGGACCTAGAGGACCCTGGGATCAGGCTGGAGGACCTAGAGGACCCTGGGATCAGGCTGAAGGACCTAGAGGACACTGGGATCAGGCTGGAGGACCTAGAGGACACTGGGAGCAGGCTGGAGGACCTAGAGGACACTGGGAGCAGGCTGGAGGACCTAGAGGACACTGGGAGCAGGCTGGAGGACCTAGAGGACACTGGGATCAGGCTGGAGGACCTAGAGGACACTGGGAGCAGGCTGGAGGACCGAGAGGATACTGGGAGCAGGCTGGAGGACCGAGAGGACACTAGTGGTCCTTCTGTAGCTCAGTTGGTAGAGCATGGCGCTTGTAACGCCAGGGTAGTGGGTTCGATCCCCGGGACCACCCATATATAGAATGTATGCACACATGACTGTAAGTCGCTTTGGATAAAAGCGTCTGCTAAATGGCATATATTATTATATATTATGGGAGCAGGCTGGAGGACCTAGAGGACGCTGGGAGCAGGCTGGAAGACCTAGAGGACGCTGGGAGCAGGCTGGAGGACCGAGAGGATACTGGGAGCAGGCTGGAGGACCGAGAGGACACTAGTGGTCCTTCTGTAGCTCAGTTGGTAGAGCATGGCGCTTGTAACGCCAGGGTAGTGGGTTCGATCCCCGGAACCACCCATATATAGAATGTATGCACACATGACTGTAAGTCGCTTTGGATAAAAGCGTCTGCTAAATGGCATATATTATTATATATTATGGGAGCAGGCTGGAGGACCTAGAGGACGCTGGGAGCAGGCTGGAGGACCTAGAGGACACTGGGATCAGGCTGGAGGACCTAGAAGACACTGGGATCAGGCTGGAGGACCTAGAGAACACTGGGAGCAGGCTGGAGGACAGAGCACCTAGAGGATGCTGGGAGCAGGCTGGAGGACCTAGAGGACACTGGGATCAGTTTGGCTGAGGGCTGTTAGAGCAACATGCTCCCACTGGTCTGGCTGAGGGCTGTTAGAGCACCATGCTGTCGCTGGTCTGGCTGAGGGCTGTTAGAGCAACATGCCGTCACTGGTCTGGCTGAGGGCTGTCAGAGCAACATGCTGCCACTGGTCTGGCTGAGGGCTGTTAGAGCAACATGCTGCCACTGGTCTGGCTGAGGGCTGTTAGAGCAACATGCTGTCACTGGTCTGGCTGAGGGCTGTTAGAGCAACATGCTGCCACTGGTCTGGCTGAGGGCTGTTAGTGCAACACTCCAGGTTGCAGTAGACACGGGTCTGGCTGAGGGCTGTTAGCGCAACACTCCAGGTTGCAGTAGACACTGGTCTGACTGAGGGCTGTTTGCGCAACACTCCAGGTTGCAGTAGACATTGGTCTGGCTGACGGCTGTTAGCGCAACACTCCAGGTTGCAGTAGACATGGGTCTGGCTGAGGGCTGTTAGCGCAACACTCCAGGTTGCAGTAGACACGGGTCTGGCTGAGGGCTGTTAGCGCAACACTCCAGGTTGCAGTAGACACTGGTCTGGCTGACGGCTGTTAGCGCAACACTCCAGGTTGCAGTAGACACGGGTCTGGCTGAGGGCTGTTAGCGCAACACTCCAGGTTGCAGTAGACACTGGTCTGGCTGAGGGCTGTCAGAGCAACATGCTGCCACTGGTTTGGCTGAGGGCTGTTAGAGCAACATGCTGCCACTGGTCTGGCTGAGGGCTGTTAGAGCAACATGCTGCCACTGGTCTGGCTGAGGGCTGTTAGAGCAACATGCTGCCACCGGTCTGGCTGACGGCTGTTAGCGCAACACTCCAGGTTGCAGTAGACACGGGTCTGGCTGAGGGCTGTTAGCGCAACACTCCAGGTTGCAGTAGACACGGGTCTGGCTGAGGGCTGTTAGCGCAACACTCCAGGTTGCAGTAGACATGGGTCTGGCTGAGGGCTGTTAGCGCAACACTCCAGGTTGCAGTAGACACGGGTCTGGCTGAGGGCTGTTAGCGCAACACTCCAGGTTGCAGTAGACACTGGTCTGGCTGACGGCTGTTAGCGCAACACTCCAGGTTGCAGTAGACACGGGTCTGGCTGAGGGCTGTTAGCGCAACACTCCAGGTTGCAGTAGACACTGGTCTGGCTGACGGCTGTCAGAGCAACATGCTGCCACTGGTTTGGCTGAGGGCTGTTAGAGCAACATGCTGCCACTGGTCTGGCTGAGGGCTGTTAGAGCAACATGCTGCCACTGGTCTGGCTGAGGGCTGTTAGAGCAACATGCTGCCACCGGTCTGGCTGACGGCTGTTAGCGCAACACTCCAGGTTGCAGTAGACACGGGTCTGGCTGAGGGCTGTTAGCGCAACACTCCAGGTTGCAGTAGACACGGGTCTGGCTGAGGGCTGTTAGCGCAACACTCCAGGTTGCAGTAGACACTGGTCTGGCTGACGGCTGTTAGCGCAACACTCCAGGTTGCAGTAGACACTGGTCTGGCTGAGGGCTGTTAGCGCAACACTCCAGGTTGCAGTGGGCTGTTAGCGCAACGCTCCAGGTTGCAGTAGACACGGGTCTGGCTGAGGGCTGTTAGCGCAACGCTCCAGGTTGCAGTAGACACGGGTCTGGCTGACGGCAGTCAGATTACATATTACACTCGCTCAAATGCAGGCCTGGTGTGATGTAGCCTATATATTCTTGGCTGTCTATGGACTGGCAGAGCAGGTTTAGGTGTGTTGAGTGTGTTTCTGGAGGTACTAAAAAAACATGACAGGTGTATAGTATTATGTATTTAAATCCAGGTATGAATGATGGGGTTTGAATGGATGGTCTTCGAAGAGGACTTTAGGTGGAACTGCTTCACAAACCACAATTATAAAAGTTAAGAAAATGCTACGCCTTGTTTGATTGAATGATGTGAAAGAATGAATGATATGTGTTTGTGGTATTGCTACGTATAACTAGGAAAAGCCTCCCAATGAGAATAAAGGTCACAGGCCGGGAAGTGGCAATGCCATAATGGATGATGTCAGAATTCACACAGGATTCCGGAGCGGAATGTTTGTGGACGTCTGGGAGTTCTCAGTGTTCCTTGGAAAGGAGGTGGGACTGGGGGAGTGGGAGGGGTGGTTGAGGGATTGTGCCACTTATGCAGGTTGGCTGTGGTGTCAGTAACGTTAGAGCCTGGCAAACGTCAGTGTAGTGCGTCTCCAGGGGTGTCATTATGTGGGACGTCTCAGCTTACATCCCCAGTCCCACTGATGCACATTCTAGGAATGACAAGCCTTCACTAATTACTGCAGTTCACCAGGAATCCTTCCTAGAATTCATCTCACACATGAACATAGTGATCACATGCCCTCCAGCAGCTGAAGTCAACTGGGAAACTGGTATGACAGTAAACCCTTGTAGTGCAGTTGCTCAGTTACTTTTGAATCTAAAAGTAATAGATATTTTGATTATAGTCAACTCTGGGGTGTTTTCCCACAACATTCTAAGAAACCTGTTGACACAATGCTTCATTTAGTAACTTGCTAAAGTTAATCAATCCATACATTTTCAAGGTTGAACTTTCTGCTTCATGGTCACTTAGCATTCTTAACTACTAGACCAGGTATATTCAACATTGGGTCTGCGTGGAGGTACTGCAGGCGGTCAGTGTGTATGTACAGTACCAGGCAAAGTTTGGACACCTACTCATTCAAGGATTTGTCTTTATTTTACTATTTTCTACATTGTAGACTAATAGTGAAGACCTCAACATAGTGTTAAACAAATCAAGATTTTAGATTCTTCAAAGTAGCCACCCTTTGTCTTGATGACAGCTTTGCACACTCTTGGCATTATCTCAACCAGTTTCACCTGGAATGCTTTTTCAACAGTCTTGAAGGATTTGGCTGCTTTTCCTTCACTCTGCGGTCCAACTCTTCCTATTCCATCTCAATTAGTTTGAGGTTGGGTGATTGTGGAGGCCAGGTCATCTGATGCAGCACTCCATCACTCTCCTTCTTGGTCAAATAGCCCTTATACAGCCTGGAGGTGTGTTGGGTCATTGTCCTGTTGAAAAACAAATGATAGTCCCATTAAGCGCAAACCAGATGGGATGGTGTATCGCTGCAGAATGCTGTGGTAGCCATGCTGGTTAAGTGTGCCTTGAATTCTAAATAAATCACACAGTATCACAGCTCCTCCATGCTTCACGGTGGGAACCACACATGCGGAGATCATCCGTTCACCAACTCTGCGTTTCACAGAAGACACGGCGGTTGGAACCAAAAATCTCATTTGGACCCATCATTTACATTTACATTTAAGTCATTTAGCAGACGCTCTTATCAGACCAAAGGGCAGATTTCCACCAGTCTAATATCCATTACTTGTGGTTCTTGGCCCAAGAAAGTCTCTTCTTCTTTTGCTGTCCTTTAGTAGTGGTTTCTTTTCAGCAAAAAAAAATTAATTTGGGAATAAACAGACGTAGGCAGAAAATATGAAGTCAGTTTTCTACTGTGCATGACTGCACTTCCTGTCATCCTGCAGCACCCCATTATGGGGGAAGTTAATGTACGGTCTAATATTGACTATGCATCCAAAAGAGATTGGGCCATCCTAGAAATGTTTTAGTGAAATATTCTAACATTTAGCAGACACTTTTATCCAAAAGCGATTTACAGTCGTGTGGATACATTTTTACGTGTAGGTGGTCCCAGGAATCAAACCCAATATCCTGGCCTTGCAATGCTCTGCCAAGATGGATGACAAGGTAATAAATTATTTGTGAAGCCTCAATTTAACATGACCTATAAGGCCTTTATTAAGTGATGCTTATGCCACCTGTTATAAAGAACAGGTTTATGTCACACAGTTATGTCACATTTATGAGTCCTTTATAAAGCATGACATACGGTTATAGATTTGTAAAGCATTTATGTAGTGTTTATAGAGCATGACATAGGGTTATAGATTTGGAAAGCATTTATGTAGTGTTTATAGAGCATGACATACGGTTATAGATTTGGAAAGCATTTATGTAGTGTTTATAGAGCATGACATAAGGTTATAGATTTGTAAAGCATTTATGTAGTGTTTATGAAGCATGACATACGGTTATAGATTTGGAAAGCATTTATGTAGTGTTTATGAAGCATGACATACGGTTATAGATTTGGAAAGCATTTATGTAGTGTTTATAAAGCATGACATACGGTTATAGATTTGTAATAATTTATGTAGTGTTTATAGAGCATGACATAGGGTTATAGATTTGTAAAGCATTTATGTAGTGTTTATGAAGCCTTTTTAAGCTGTGGGACCCAAACGGTCATGGACCTCTAGTCCTACAACACGTATGAAAATGGCCAATGGAAGAACTCTTGTTCAAATTGCACCGTTTATGATATTTTGTTCCAAAATGCGTTTACTGAACAGCAGCGTACTGCACCATAGTGTGTTTACTGAACAGCAGCGTACTGCACCATAGTGTGTTTACTGAACAGCAGCGTACCATAGCATAGTGTGTTTACTGAACAGCATGACATACGTAGCATAGTGTGTTTACTGTAACAGCAGCGTACTGCACCATAGTGTGTTTACTGAACATAGCGCATGACATAGCATAGTGTGTTTACTGAACAGCATTTACCGTAGCATAGTGTGTTTACTGGACAGCAGCGTACTGCACCATAGTGTGTTTACTGAACAGCAGCGTACTGCACCATAGTGTGTTTACTGAACAGTAGCGTACCATAGCATAGTGTGTTTACTGGACAGCAGCGTACTGCACCATAGTGTGTTTACTGAACAGTAGCGTACCGTAGCATAGTGTGTTTACTGAACAGCACCGTACCGTAGCATAGTGTGTTTACTGGACAGCAGCGTACTGCACCATAGTGTGTTTACTGAACAGCAGCGTACTGCACCATAGTGTGTTTACTGAACAGTAGCGTACCATAGCATAGTGTGTTTACTGAACAGTAGCGTACCATAGCATAGTGTGTTTACTGAACAGTAGCGTACTGCACCATAGTGTATTTACTGAACAGCACCGTACCATAGCATAGTGTGTTTACTGAACAGCACCGTACCGTAGCATAGTGTGTTTACTGAACAGCACCGTACCATAGCATAGTGTGTTTACTGGACAGCAGCGTACCGTAGCATAGTGTGTTTACTGAACAGCACCGTACCGTAGCATAGTGTGTTTACTGAACAGCAGCGTACCATAGCATAGTGTGTTTACTGGACAGCAGCGTACCGTAGCATAGTGTGTTTACTGAACAGTAGCGTACTGCCGTAGCATAGTGTGTTTACTGGACAGCAGCGTACCGTAGCATAGTGTGTTTACTGGACAGCAGCGTACCGTAGCATAGTGTGTTTACTGGACAGCAGCGTACCATAGCATAGTGTGTTTACTGGACAGCAGCGTACCGTAGCATAGTGTGTTTACTGAACAGTAGCGTACCGTAGCATAGTGTGTTTACTGGACAGCAGCGTACCATAGCATAGTGTGTTTACTGGACAGCAGCGTACCGTAGCATAGTGTGTTTACTGAACAGTAGCGTACCGTAGCATAGTGTGTTTACTGAACAGCAGCGTACCATAGCATAGTGTGTTTACTGGACAGCAGCGTACCGTAGCATAGTGTGTTTACTGAACAGTAGCGTACCGTAGCATAGTGTGTTTACTGAACAGCACCGTACCGTAGCATAGTGTGTTTACTGGACAGCAGCGTACTGCACCATAGTGTGTTTACTGAACAGCAGCGTACTGCACCATAGTGTGTTTACTGAACAGTAGCGTACCATAGCATAGTGTGTTTACTGGACAGCAGCGTACTGCACCATAGTGTGTTTACTGAACAGTAGCGTACCGTAGCATAGTGTGTTTACTGAACAGCACCGTACTGCACCGTACCGTAGCATAGTGTGTTTACTGGACAGCAGCGTACTGCACCATAGTGTGTTTACTGAACAGCAGCGTACTGCACCATAGTGTGTTTACTGAACAGTAGCGTACCATAGCATAGTGTGTTTACTGAACAGTAGCGTACCATAGCATAGTGTGTTTACTGAACAGTAGCGTACTGCACCATAGTGTATTTACTGAACAGCACCGTACCATAGCATAGTGTGTTTACTGAACAGCACCGTACCGTAGCATAGTGTGTTTACTGAACAGCACCGTACCATAGCATAGTGTGTTTACTGGACAGCAGCGTACCGTAGCATAGTGTGTTTACTGAACAGCACCGTACCGTAGCATAGTGTGTTTACTGAACAGCAGCGTACCATAGCATAGTGTGTTTACTGGACAGCAGCGTACCGTAGCATAGTGTGTTTACTGAACAGTAGCGTACCGTAGCATAGTGTGTTTACTGGACAGCACCGTGCCGCAGCATAGTGTGTTTACTGGACAGCAGCGTACTGCACCATAGTGTGTTTACTGAACAGCACCGTGCCGTAGCATAGTGTGTTTACTGGACAGCACCGTGCCGCAGCATAGTGTGTTTACTGGACAGCAGCGTACTGCACCATAGTGTGTTTACTGAACAGCACCGTGCCGTAGCATAGTGTGTTTACTGAACAGCGGTTAGTGTTTGAAGCTGCTCTCACTATCCTGTCTGATGCTCCTCTTGCTATCCTGTCTGATGCTCCTCTTGCTATCCTGTCTGATTCTGCTCTCATTATCCTGTCTGATTCTGCTCTCGCTATCCTGTCTGATACTCCTCTCGCTATCCTGTCTGATGCTCCTCTCACTATCCTGTCTAATGCTCCTCTTGCTATCCTGTCTGATGCTCCTCTTGCTATCCTGTCTGATGCTCCTCTTGCTATCCTGTCTGATTCTGCTCTCACGATCCTGTCTGATTCTGCTCTCACTATCCTGTCTGATGCTCCTCTTGCTATCCTGTCTGATGCTCCTCTTGCTATCCTGTCTGATTCTGCTCTCGCTATCCTGTCTGATTCTGCTCTCGCTATCCTGTCTTATTCTGCTCTCGCTATCCTGTCTGCTCCTGCTCTCGCTATCCTGTCTGATGCTCCTCTTGCTATCCTGTCTGATGCTCCCCTCGCTATCCTGTCTGATGCTCCCCTCGCTATCCTGTCTGATTCTGCTCTCGCTATCCTGTCTGATTCTGCTCTCACTATCCTGTCTGATTCTGCTCTCACTATCCTGTCTGATTCTGCTCTCGCTATCCTGTCTGATGCTCCTCTTGCTATCCTGTCTGATGCTTCCCTCGCGATCCTGTCTGATTCTGCTCTCGCTATCCTGTCTGATTCTGCTCTCGCTATCCTGTCTGATGCTCCCCTCGCTGTCCTGTCTGATTCTGCTCTCACTATCCTGTCTGATTCTGCTCTCACTATCCTGTCTGATTCTGCTCTCCCTTTCCTGTCTGATGCTCCTCTCGCTATCCTGTCTGATGCTCCTCTCGCTATCCTGTCTGATTCTGCTCTCGCTATCCTGTCTGAAGCTCCCCTCGCTATCCTGTCTGATGCTCCCCTCGCTATCCTGTCTGATGCTCCCCTCGCTATCCTGTCTGATGCTCCCCTCGCTATCCTGTCTGATGCTCCCCTCGCTATCCTGTCTGATGCTCCCCTCGCTATCCTGTCTGATGCTCCTCTCTCACACACCCTCCCAGACAAACTGCAGGGAGCTAAGCTCAGGGAGGGTGGGCTTAGCGGTGGCTTGGCGCTCTGCTGCAGCGTGGCACATTATGGAGTGATGAGGCCCAGACCATCTGTTAACAGGCAGCCAAGTAATTCCCTCAGGTCCAAGCTAGGAGATTCAACCTGCATCTGAAAGTAATGACCCATGGGCCCTGGTCAAAAGTAGTGCACTTTGTAGGAAAATAGGGTACCATTTCAGAGACAGACACAACATTCACCTCCCCGCCCAGCAACCCTGGGGGACATGCCAAGGTTAGTGCCAAGCGACCTACCGCCCTTCCAGCCATGTCTACCGATGGAGCTTAATGTGTGTTTGTTGTAGCACATAGTTACACCAAGCTAGTCTCTCCTGCTGACTTGAATTTCATAAGGCCCAGTAGCTAGTGCAAGGCTTTGAGTGTGCCTAGGCAAGGGCACAATTACATGTTATTACACTAGTATTTGTGAAATATGACAAATATAAGCACCCACAACAAAAACATACAACATTAGGATGTGTTTTCTAGTACAAAATAGTTCCTCACCCTCTGTTTCCCCCACCTCAGCCCAACCCCGTCACCCTTGGTGCTTTCCTGACCAATCACCACACTTCTTCTACTTCTTCTGCACGGCTCATGAATGATGTTCCCTTCCGTGTGGATATTTTTTTCTGAACTGGCGCTGTTTAAGTTAGGAAGGCAATTATCTCTGGACCCTGCGGCCCCATCTCCCCGGCTCCCACCCACACAAATCCCTCAGAGGTGAAAGGTCAATGTCTCTGTGAGGGCTGGCCATGGATTGGTTCAGCAGCTTAGGCATAATGCTCCAACCACTTCACTCTTAATGGTCTTTAGTGTTTGGAAAATATCTCTGGCACGTGTGCCAAATGGCATCCTATTCCCTTCGTAGTGAATTACTTTTAACCAGAACCTTGTGGGCCCTGGTCAAAAGTAGTGCACTTATAAGGAATGTGGTGCCATTTGGGACACATACTTTTTCAGGGTGGAATTTGTGTACTTAACTTCTTCAGCACTACGTACCGTTATTTTCCTGCTATGGCTCGTAGCTCATGAGAAGTGCATGTCTGTGGTGTGTATTTTTTCAACTTTTTGGCAGCACAGTCGTCAATTTCCTTTTGTTCTCTGATAGAAAGAACACTCTGCCCCTCTACTCCTCTCTACTCCTCGCCTCTCTGCTCCTCGCCTCTCTGCTCCTCACCTCTCTGCTCCTCTTTACTCTGCTCCTCTTTACTCTGCTCCTCTCTGCTCTACTCTGCTCCTCTGCCCTGCTCCTCTCTGCTCTACTCTGCTCCTCTCTGCTCTACTCTGCTCCTCTCTACTCCGCTCCTCTCTACTCTGCTCCTCTCTACTCTGCTCCTCTTTACTCTGCTCCTCTCTACTCTGCTCCTCTCCTCTCTGCTCCTCTCTCTCTGCTCCTCTACTCTGCTCCTCTGCTCTGCTCCTCTGCTCTGCTCCTCTACTCTGCTCCTCTACTCTGCTCCTCTCTACTCTGCTCCTCTCTACTCTGCTCCTCTCTACTCTGCTCCTCTCTACTCTGCTCCTCTACTCTGCTCCTCTACTCTGCTCCTCTCTACTCTGCTCCTCTCTACTCTGCTCCTCTCTACTCTGCTCCTCTCTGCTCCTCTCTGCTCCTCTACTCTGCTCCTCTACTCTGCTCCTCTCTACATTTACATTACATTTAAGTCATTTAGCAGACGCTCTTATCCAGAGCGACTTACTCTGCTCCTCTGCTCTGACCTGCTCCTCTACTCTGCTCCTCTCTGCTCTGACCTGCTCCTCTACTCTGCTCCTCTACTCTGCTCCTCTCTACTCTGCTCCCCTACTCTGCTCTTGATGTTGCAGCTGTAGAACCTTTTGAGGATCTCAGGACCCATGCCAAATCTTTTTAGTTTCTTGAGGGGGGAATAGGCTTGCCCTCCTTACAACTGTCTTGGTGTGTTTGGACCATTCCAGTTTGTTGGTGATGTGGACACCAAGGAACTTGAATCTCTCAACCTGTGCCACTACAACCCAGTCGATGAGAATGTGGGCGTGCTCAGTTCTCCTTTTCCTGTTGTCCACAATCATCTCCTTAGTCTTGGTTACGTTGAGGGATAGGTTGTTATTCTGGCACCACCCGGCCAGGTCTCTGACCTCCTCCCTATAGTCTCGTCGTTGTCGGTGATCAGGCCTACCACTGTTGTGTCGTCTGCAAACTTAATAATGGTGTTGGAGTCGTGCCTGGCCATGCAGTCATGAACAGGGATTACAGGAGGGGACTGAGCACGCATCCCTGAGGGGCTCCTGTGTTGAGGATCAGCGTGGCAGATGTGTTGCTACCTACCCTTACAACCTGGGGGCGGCCCGTCAGGAAGTCCAGGATCCAGTTGCAGTGGGAGGTGTTTAGTCCCAGGATCCTTAGCTTAGTGATGAGCTTTGAGGGTACTCTGGTGTTGAACGCTGAGCTGTAGTCAATGAATAGCATTCTCAGGTAGGTGTTCCTTTTGTCCAGGTGGGAAAGGGCAGTGTGGAGTGCAATGGAGATTGCATCATCTGTGGATCTGTTATGGGGTGGTATGCAAATTGGAGTGGGTCTAGGGTTTCTTTGATAATGGTGTTGATGTGAGCCATGACCAGACTTTCGAAGCACTTCATGGCTACGGACATGAGTGTTACGGGTCTGTAGTCATTTAGGCAGGTTGCCTTCGTGTTCTTGGGCACGGTGGTGGTGGTCTGCTTGAAACATGTTGGTATTACAGACTCAATCAGGGACATGTTGAAAATGTCAGTGAAGACACCTTCCAGTTCATCAGCAAACGCCCAGAACACACATCCTGGTAATCCGTCAGGCCCCGCAGCCTTGTGAATGTTGACCTGTTTAAACGTCTTACTCACGTCGGCTTCAGAGAGCGTGATCACACAGTCGTCCGGAACAGCTGATGCTCTCATGCATGCCTCAGTGTTGCTTTCCTCAAAGGGAACATAGAAGTGATTTAGCTCGTCTGGTAGGCTCGTGTCACTGGGCAGCTTGCGGCTGTGCTTCCCTTTGTAGTCTGTAATAGTTTGCAGGCCCTGCCACATAAGATGAATGTCGGAGCCAGTGTAGTACGATTCAGTCTTAGCCCTGTATTGACTCTTTTCCTGTTTCATTGTTCATGGCGGGCATAGCAGGATTTCTTATAAGCTTCCGGGTTAGAGTTCTGCGCAGCCCACTTGTCATTTGCCAAAAGGCACCTAAAGGACTCTGACTATGAGAAACAAGATTCTCTTTTTCTGATGAAAACCAGATTGAACTCTTTGGCCTGAATGCCAAGCGTCACGTCTGGAAGAAACCTGGCACCATCCCTACAGTGAAATATAGTGATGGCAGCATCATGCTGTGAGGATGTTCTTCAGTGGGAGGGACTGGGAGACTAGTCAGGATTGAGGGAAAAATGAACGGAGAAAAGTACAACGAGATCCTTGATGAAAACCTGCTCAGGACCTCAGACTGGGGCGAGGGTTCATCCTCCAACAGGACAATGACCCAAAGCACACAGCCAAGACAACGCGGGAGTGGCTTCGGGACAAGTCTCTGAGTATCCTTGAGTGGCCCAGCCAGAGCCCGGACTTGGACTCGATCGAACATCTCTGGAGAGACCTGAAAAATAGCTGTGCAGCGACGCTCCTCATCCAACCTGACAAGAGCTTGAGAGGATCTGCAGAGAAGAATGGGAGAAACTCCACAAATACAGGTGTGCCAGGTTTGTAGGGTCACACCCAAGAAGACTCGAGGCTGTAATCTCTGCCAACATGCTTGAACAAAGTACGGAGTACTTTTATACATTTGCAAAAATGTCTAAAAAAAAACGTTTTTGCTTTGTTCTTATAAGGTGTGTAGATTGAGGATCTTTTTATTACATTTTTTTCTTCATTTTAGATTAAGGCTGTAACTTAAAAACATTTGGAACAAGTCAAGGAGGAGGAATACTGTCTGAATGTACTGTAATAGTTACGCAGCCAATTAAGACCTGCCAAGACAACCACGCGGTATATCGCATATACTGTACCATATACAGGGATATTTGTAAATAGCCGTGGGATGGTTTTTCAATCATTTTAATATTTTTTTACTCTTTTTTTTTATTAATTGTTTTTTATTAAATACATGCAGTCAACTTGTGCGATACGTTAGGAGATAAAGCAGATTCTTATTTCACCTGTCACATTATTTGACATTATGAAGCTTACTTAGTTCCCCAGCACAGTTGAGCCAGTCACGTGTTTGTCTGTTAATAGCAGGAGAAAGCAGCTGTGCATTGACAGGGGTCAGGGGTCGCATTTTATTACGGACGTCAAGTGGTTTTCTGCTTCAATAGAGTGATCAGGGACGTGCAACTATAGTTTCCCTTCACACAAAATACATTAGTGCAACACATTCGACATAAAATAGCTTCATTTTCATCAGAAGACAACAGAAATGCTATTTGGCTGGCAGCCACATAAATAAATGAGCTCTTTTTTGCAAAAAGGACACATGTCCATCATATTTCTAATGTTTAGGCCTAAAGATAACCTTGCATTTTACCAGGGAAAAATAGGCTAGACCAAGAAAAGTACTGGAACTACACATCAGTAGGAGAACTGTCTACTGACAGAATGCCCGGTCTTGAATTCTCATTCAAGTTTGAAGTGCAACTGAAGCACAAAATCAAATCAAATGTTATTTGTCACAAACACATGGTTAGCAGATGTTAATGGTCACATACACATGGTTAGCAGGTGTTAATGGTCACATACACATGGTTAGCAGATGTTAATGGTCACATACACATGGTTAGCAGGTGTTAATGGTCACATACACATGGTTAGCAGATGTTAATGGTCACATACACATGGTTAATGGTCACATACACATGGTTAGCAGATGTTAATGGTCACATACACATGGTTAGCAGATGTTAATGGTCACATACACATGGTTAGCATGGTCACATACACATGGTTAGCAGATGTTAATGGTCACATACACATGGTTAGCAGATGTTAATGGTCACATACACATGGTTAGCAGATGTTAATGGTCACATACACATGGTTAGCAGATGTTAATGGTCACATACACATGGTTAGCAGATGTTAATGGTCACATACACATGGTTAGCAGATGTTAATGGTCACATACACATGGTTAGCAGATGTTAATGGTCACATACACATGGTTAGCAGATGTTAATGGTCACATACACATGGTTAGCAGATGTTAATGGTCACATACACATGGTTAGCAGATGTTAATGGTCACATACACATGGTTAGCAGATGTTAATGCGAGTATAGCGAAATGCTTGTGCTTCTAGTTCTGACCATTCAGTAATATCTAACAAGTAATCTAACCTAACAATTTCACAACAACTACCCTGTACACACACAAGTGTAAAGGAATGAATAAGAATATGTACATTAAAATATATGAATGAGTGATGGCCGAACGGCATAGGCAAGATGCAGTAGATGGTACATGGTACAGTATATACATATGAGATGAGTAATGTAGGGTATGTAAACATTATATAAAGTGGCATTGTTTAAAGTGGCTAGTGATACATTTTTTTTATTATTAAAGTGGCTGGAGATGAGTCAGTATGTTGGCAGCAGCCAGTCAATGTTAGTGGTGGCTGTTTAACAGTCTGATGGCCTTGAGATAGAAGCTGTTTTTCAGTCTCTCGGTCCCTGCTTTGATGCAGTTTGGAAATTTTACAAGCAAATGTGAATGAGAGATGTTGTGCAAATGAACAAAGTGAATCTAATGCTGAGCAGAAATAACAATATGAAACATTTTAGATCTGTGTTTACAAAAGGCAGCAAGATATTTCTTATGCTTTGTGTCCATTTGTTGTTGTTGGTGTGTAAAAGGCACAATTCCTAGTCTAACTTGCTGTAACTAAGTGGCTGAATGAATAAGGTGGCGGTAGTCGTCCACAGTGTTGAAGGCAAAGCCCTTTTTGGATTCGTTTTTTGTATTACTGCCGGGGGCCATTTTGATTTCCTTGCTGTTTTTTTTCTCCTCTTTGTTCTCAACCCTTCTGCCCCCCCTCTTCTCCTAGTGACTCCAGACTACACATAGAAAAGGCATGTAGACATGCTGCTGGAGAGCCAGAACTACATGCGTTAAAACTTTGTTCATTTGCACATCATCTCTCAGTCACATTTGCTTGTAAAATGTCCAACTCTCCAAATATGCCATTCGGTAGCTACCGCCCAACCATAGTTTGGTCCTGACTGGATTTTACAACCCTGTTCTGTTTGGACTGAGCTGTTAGTGAGCCAAGATTTCACATCTTGCTCTTTCTCTCTCATTTCAATTGAAATGACTTTATTGGCATGGGACACACATGTCTACATTGCCAAAGCCAGTGAAATACATAATAAGCAAAAGTGAAATAAACTAACTGCTAACGTTAGCCATCAAGCTAATGAAGTCAGAGATGAGTTTTCCAATGGAGAAGTAAATGAATGATTCCAGATTAGAGTTCCAATGGAGCCCTCTTTGTCTGGAGAGGTAAATGAATGATTCCTGATGAGTTGTCTGGAGAGGTAAATGAATGATTCCTGATGAGTTGTCTGGAGAGGTAAATGAATGATTCCTGATGAGTTGTCTGGAGAGGTAAATGAATGATTCCTGATGAGTTGTCTGGAGAGGTAAATGAATGATTCCTGATGAGTTGTCTGGAGAGGTAAATGAATGATTCCTGATGAGTTGTCTGGTGAGGTAAATGAATGATTCCTGATGAGTTGTCTGGAGAGGTAAATGAATGATTCCTGATGAGTTGTCTGGAGAGGTAAATGAATGATTCCTGATGAGTTGTCTGGAGAGGTAAATGAATGATTCCTGATGAGTTGTCTGGAGAGGTAAATGAATGATTCCTGATGAGTTGTCTGGAGAGGTAAATGAATGATTCCTGATGAGTTGTCTGGAGAGGTAAATGAATGATTCCTGATGAGTTGTCTGGAGAGGTAAATGAATGATTCCTGATGAGTTGTCTGGAGAGGTAAATGAATGATTCCTGATGAGTTGTCTGGAGAGGTAAATGAATGGTTCCTGGGCTGTAGGAGCTGTATCTACTACGCTTTGTTTCGGGACAAACCGGATCACTCAGAGTTCCAGTGCGATAATTGTTTGCTTGCCGAGGATTATAGGCTTGATGTGGCTTCCTTGATCACACAGGTCGCCAGCCTACATAAGAAACTGAGGAAATTTCTACGCCTGTTCCTTGGATGGTGTTCGCACCGACTGGCCGGTGTTGCCCGGAGTTGGTTCGCCAGGGGAGCCAACTCCTGCCTCTCCTCCCCCATCTGATAGCGGAGTCGAAGGAGCACAGCAAGAGGAGCATGACAATCAACGATGGTTGCATGTCACGAGCTGTGGATGCCAGCACCATCCTGTGAAGCGTGGGAGTGGTTGGATTTCTAAGTCATTCTCACCAGCCATGGTTTTGGGCAGCTCCATGGTAAGGAATGTGACAGTTCCTGGTGCTGAAACAATGTCCTACCACGGAGCTCGGGTAAATGATATTACTAAGCAGTTGAAACTGGATTTCAAAGAGCTGATTGACTCTCTGCTAGACACTAATATAAGACCCATCATATCTGGCCATGTGCCCTCTCTGAATTGCGTCATTGAACGCTTTAGCAGGATTTTTTTTCTCTTCACAAATGGCTACGTGAATTTTGCAGCTCAATGGGTGTAACTTTTTGTTGACAATATCGATACCTTATTAGGAGGATGGGATCCACCCACTTGGTTTCCTGGATCCTTTCACTGCATTATAAGGCTGCGTTGAGACCATGACTTATCAATGACCCCAGCTCAGTTAATCCCTACCATTGTGTTGCTGAGTCATCATAATGCTTCAGTAATTGTACATTATACCAGTGGCGTTGGTAGACACAATGTAAGTAACCTAATGTATGTACCTCCAACTGCCCTAAATGCCTCTGCTGATCCTACAGCTATTGTATGCAGCAATCATGTGTCTATGAACCAGATTTATGTTGCTAGCACTAAGGCGGTGTGCCCTAGTAGGATGTCCACTGTGTGCAGCTCACCCTGCACACAGTAACATTAAATAACATGATAATATCTACTTCTGCTAAGCTTCTCAGTAAAGAAATGAAAACAAGCAAGCATCCCAGAAAAGTACTCAAAATAGCCCACGTTAACATATGTAGCTTAAGAAACAAGGTTCATGAAATGTATAACTTGCTAGTAACAGATCACATTCATATCCTGACACTCTCTGAAACTCAATTAGACATTACCTTTGATACAGTGATAGCAATACAAGGTTATAACATTTACGGCAAATAAATGTAAGTGGTGGTGGTATTGCTGTTTATATTCAGAATCACATTCCTGTAAAGATTAGAGAGGATCTCATGTTAAATACTGTTGAAGTAATATGGCTACAGGTTCATCTGCCTCACATAAAGCCCGTTCTGGTGGGAAGCTGCTATAGACCAAGTGCTAACAGTCAGTATCTAGATAACGTGTGAAATGCTTGATCTCATGTATGTGATATCAACAGAGAAGTATATTTTCTGGGTGATTTAAAAATTGACTGGCTTTCATCAAGCTGCCCACTCAAGAAAAAGCTTCAAACTGTAACCAGTACCTGCAACCTGGTTCAGGTTATCAGTCAACCGACCAGGGTAGTTACAAACAGCACAGGAATGAAATCATGTATTGATCACATCTTTACTAACGCTGCAGATATGTGTTTAAAAGCAGTATCCAGATCCATCAGATGTAGTGATCACAGTATAGTAGCCATATCTAGGAAAACCAAAGATCCAAAGGCTGGGCTTGATATAGTGTTTAAGGGGTCATACAATACGTGTTGGAGTGATACCTATGGTGTTGATGTAAAGAATATTTGTTGGTCCATGGTGTGTAATGAGAAGCAAACAGATGCTGCACTTAACACATTTATGAAATTGCTTATTCCATTTACTAATAAGCATGCACCATTTAAAATAAAAAGAACTGTACAAACTGTTAAATCCCTGTGGATTGATGAGGAATTGAAAAAGGGTATGGTTGAGAGGGATGAGGCAAAAGGAATGGGTACTCTGGCTGCACAACCGATTGGCAAACATATTGCACATTGAGAAATCATGTGACTAAACTGAATAAAAAGAAGAAACTACACTATGAAACAAAGATAAAGGACATAAAGAATGATAGTAAAAAGCTTTGGAGCGCTTTTGTCGTGTCTTTGGCATCATTAAACTGAAGACTTACTTATCAAACAACTCTGTAATTATTATTACGCGATTAAACTGATTAATCAAATGTAATTAACTAGGAAGTTGGGGTTCCAAGAAAAAATTCAAATTACAAAGTTATAATTTTCCTAATACAACTTTTCAGATATTTTAATGTCTGATCAATTAGTCTTCTTAATTAATGAATTATTTATTTTACCTCACGTTAGTCTCATTCCAAAAGTTGTAAATTGTTGGTTATCTGCACGAACCCAGTCTTCACTTTGAGTCATCCATATATAAATTGTCTTAAAATCGTTTATTTACTAAGTAATTCACAGAAATGCATAACACAAACAAAGTAGATGGTTACAAAGAAATGATAGCGGATGTGCCCTAGTGGGCTAAACCGGCATGGCGGCTTGCTAGACAAAAGGGGAAGTGGGGGTCAGCTGAGAAGTCCCGACAGAGTTGATCATTCTAACAATTGAAATGCTAGTCCTTTGCACATGAATGCTCACTCATTCGGGTACAATTGCAATCAATATATATATTTACGTTCAGTGTGTCGTCTTGATCTCTGTTGGAGAGTTTGTCTGCTCTCTCTCTCTCTCTCTCTCTCTGTCGTATTTAGAATGGATAGTTCAGAGTGACATTCATCGTTATAGAATAGATGTTTCGTCGGTTGCCGGTCTTCGCATTCAATGATACCGAATTCCTAGCTGCAGACTAGTAATTAATATTTCTTTCCTTAATGCATTTATGCTAATCAGTTGTGTTTGTGACAAGGTAGGGGTGGAATACAGAACATAGCCCTATTTGATAAAATACCAAGTCCGTATTATGGCAAGAACAGAGCAAATAAGCAAGTTAAACGACAGTCCATCATTACTTTAAGACACAGAGGTCAGTATGCAGAAAATTCAAGAACTCTTGAATGAGTAGGTGTGTCCAAACTTTTGACTGGTACTGTACGTCTCTAATATGGTCATACAATTGGCAGGATGTTAGGAAGTGCAGCTCCGTTTCCACCTCATTTTGTGGGCAGTGTGCACATAGCCTGTCTTATCGTGAGAGCCAGGTCTCTCTCTCTGTCCGTGTCTCTCTTTGTTTTTCCTCTCATTGTCATTCAACCTCCCAAACAGAAAGATGGCACTCGTCATACATACAGTATAGTACCCAGCGCTGCTGTGGGTGTATATCTGTAACTTCTGTCACTCTGCATGACTGCTGTAGACATAAAGAACAAACAGATACTGTATCTCCAGACGTCTCTACTGTTGTATCTCCATCAAGGAGATGAGTCCTGTGTTGTTCTATGGAGGTATGTCTCATATTCTATCTATTCTGTCTGTTGTTCATGTACTCTTCATATTCTATCTATTCTGTCCTGTGTTGTTCTATGGAGGTATGTCTGTACTCTTCATATTCTATCTATTCTGTCCTGTGTTGTTCTATGGAGGTATGTACTCTTCATATTCTATCTATTCTGTCCTGTGTTGTTCTATGGAGGTATGTACTCTTCATATTCTATCTATTCTGTCCTGTGTTGTTCTATGGAGGTATGTACTCTTCATATTCTATCTATTCTGTCCTGTGTTGTTCTATGGAGGTATGTACTCTTCATATTCTATCTATTCTGTCCTGTGTTGTTCTATGGAGGTATGTACTCTTCATATTCTATCTATTCTGTCCTGTGTTGTTCTATGGAGGTATGTACTCTTCATATTCTATCTATTCTGTCCTGTGTTGTTCTATGGAGGTATGTACTCTTCATATTCTATCTATTCTGTCCTGTGTTGTTCTATGGAGGTATGTACTCTTCATATTCTATCTATTCTGTCCTGTGTTGTTCTATGGGGGTATGTACTCTTCATATTCTATCTATTCTGTCCTGTGTTGTTCTATGGAGGTATGTACTCTTCATATTCTATCTATTCTGTCCTGTGTTCTTCATATTCTATTCTGTCCTGTTGTTCTATGGAGGTATGTACTCTTCATATTCTATCTATTCTGTCCTGTGTTGTTCTATGGAGGTATGTACTCTTCATATTCTATCTATTCTGTCCTGTGTTGTTCTATGGAGGTATGTACTCTTCATATTCTATCTATTCTGTCCTGTGTTGTTCTATGGGGTATGTACTCTTCATATTCTATCTATTCTGTCCTGTGTTGTTCTATGGAGGTATGTACTCTTCATATTCTATCTATTCTGTCCTGTGTTGTTCTATGGGGGTATGTACTCTTCATATTCTATCTATTCTGTCTGTGTTGTTCTGTATGTACTCTTCATATTCTTCTATTCTGTCCTGTGTTGGAGGTATGTACTCTTCATATTCTATCTATTCTGTCCTGTGTTGTTCTATGGAGGTATGTACTCTTCATATTCTATCTATTCTGTCTGTGTTGTTCTATGGAGGTATGTACTCTTCATATTCTATCTATTCTGTCCTGTGTTGTTCTATGGAGGTATGTACTCTTATATTCTATCTATTCTGTCCTGTGTTGTTCTATGGAGGTATGTACTCTTCATATTCTATCTATTCTGTCCTGTGTTGTTCTATGGGGGTATGTACTCTTCATATTCTATCTATTCTGTCCTGTGTTGTTCTATGGAGGTATGTACTCTTCATATTCTATCTATTCTGTCCTGTGTTGTTCTATGGAGGTATGTACTCTTCATATTCTATCTATTCTGTCCTGTGTTGTTCTATGGGGGTATGTACTCTTCATATTCTATCTATTCTGTCCTGTACGTCAACACATTCCCATCTTCACTGAAGCCTCTTACAGTACACATCGGCCCTTTGTATATTAATAAACAGAGAGCCAGTATACACTGTATGTTATTCAGCCCAAGCCAGGTGTAGTCAGGCTGTTGTCTGTCTGGATGTAGTGAAGGAATCTTTCTGTCTCAGCATGAATTATAGAGTGACACTGAGGTGGTGTAGAGGCTACGAACAGAGTCTGAAACTAGTTTGCAGACTAGAAACTAGAGCCTGGAGCTGGGTTGGAGATCAGAGGAGGGCTGGGGAGGAGCTCTGTTCAAGGCAGAGAAAGAGAGAGGACGAGGGCAGAGCAGGGAAAGTGACCTGTCAGGCCAGCTCTAAGAAGTCTGCCATAGCTGTAGTGGAGCTAATCACTAATTGTTTGAATTCCTCCAGAATTTTCACATTGTTTTGTATGTGAATTTGAGATTATCAGAAGGACAGACAGGCCAAGGTTCCTATAATGGGACTCCATCCTTCCGGGACAGACATATGTTAAAGAGCGTGCCCCTAACCTTCCACAACTCAGACAACCCCACTCGGGAAGCTAGCCAACCAGCCCTGTCCCTTAGACAGACACCCCCACTCAGAAGCTAGCCAACCAGCCCTGTCCCTTAGACAGACACCCCCACTCTGAAGCTAGCCAACCAGCCCTGTCCCTTAGACAGACACCCCCACTCAGAAGCTAGCCAACCAGCCCCATACCTTAGACAGACACCCCCACTCTGAAGCTAGCCCACCAGTCTCTTAGTCACCCCCTTCCCCCCACTCTGAAGCTAGCCAACCAGTCTCTTAGTCACCCCCCACTCTGAAACTAGCCAACCAGTCGCTTAGTCACCCCCCCCCCCACTCTGAAGCTAGCCAACCAGTCTCTTAGTCACACCCTCCCCCCACTCTGAAGCTAGCCAGCCGGTCTCTTAGTCACATCCCCCTCCACTCTGAAGCTAGCCAACCAGTCTCTTAGTCACCCCCCCACACTCTGAAGCTAGCCAACCAGTCTTAGTCACCCCCTCCCACTCTGAAGCTAGCCAACCAGTCTCTTAGTCCCCCCTCCCACTCTGAAGCTAGCCAACCAGTCTCTTAGTCACCCCCTCCCACTCTGAAGCTAGCCAACCAGTCTCTTAGTCACCCCCTCCTCCCACTCTGAAGCTAGCCAACCAGTCTCTTAGTCCCCCCACACACACACTCTGAAGCTAGCCAACCAGTCTCTTAGTCCCCCACACACACACTCTGAAGCTAGCCAACCCGTCTCTGACTAGCCTTCTTAATATTCAGACGGCTAGATGTAACCCTGACTCACCTCTCTCCTCCTCCTAACCCCCTCCCTCCCCTCATCCTCTTCCTCCCTCTCCTCTTCTTCTCTCCTCCCTCCTCCTTGTCCCTCCTACTCCACTCCCCTCCCTCCCCTCTTGTCACCCTCCCTCCCTCCTCCTAACCCCCCTCCTCCCCTCTCTTCCTCCTCCTCTCGTCCAGCTGCAGTCCACAGGTCATCTCCTGGAGGAGCAGCTTCCAGAGATGATGACTGAGCTCCTTGCCACAGCCAGGGACAAGATGCTATGTCCAGCTGAGTCTCAGCTGACCCGCTCCCTCCTCATGGAGGTCATCGAGCTGCGTGCCCATCACTGGACCCCTCTGGAGGCCCTCACCACACAGTACTACAACAGGACCATTCAGAAGCTCACCACCACCTAGCCACCCAGGTCCCAGCCTGGACCTAGGTTCACACGTCTTCGGGTCTCTCTTGCAAAATACATTTTATCTCAATAAGACTACCTGGTTAAATCAACTAAAAAAAGGTCCACTTGTCTGACATAGGGAGGCCTTAACTGGGTTGATAGCTAGGAGGCATGGCACCGTACCGGGCGGCAGTACAGAATTTATCCGGGGACGAAAGGGTTTAGGTTCCGGTTTGGGGATGAGACAGAAACGTGAAACCATGCATAAACAAGACACACTACACACACAACTAAAAGGACTGGCCATGCTGCCTGTTCCAACGAGACGGGAGGAGGACAAAGAGTGGTTGTGAGACGCATAGAGGAGAAGGGTGTGTGGGGGTACAGGGTCGGGTAACAGCCGTCTCTGGGGAACAGAGGGTCTCCTCGGAGGTTAAGAAGAGAAGGTGGTGTCCAGAGGGACATTTCATTCTCTATCTCCTTTGTGCTTGTTTGCCAACTACCCCCCCCCCTATCTGTTTCCTCTCTCTCTCCTCCTCTCAGCTCTAGACCCCTTCCACCCCTATCTGTTTCCTCTCTCTCTCCTCCTCTCAGCTCTAGACCCCTTCCACCCCTATCTGTTTCCTCTCTCTCCTCCTCTCAGCTCTAGACCCCTTCCACCCCTATCTGTTTCCTCTGTCTCTCCTCCTCCTCTCAGCTCTAGACCCCTTCCACCCCTATCTGTTTCCTCTCTCTCTCCTCCTCTCAGCTCTAGACCCCTTCCACCCCTATCTGTTTCCTCTCTCTCTCCTCCTCTCAGCTCTAGACCCCTTCCACCCCTATCTGTTTCCTCTCTCTCCTCCTCTCAGCTCTAGACCCCTTCCACCCCTATCTGTTTTCTCTCTCTCCTCCTCTCAGCTCTAGACCCCTTCCACCCCTATCTGTTTCCTCTCTCTCTCCTCCTCTCAGCTCTAGACCCCTTCCACCCCTATCTGTTTCCTCTCTCTCCTCCTCTCAGCTCTAGACCCCTTCCACCCCTATCTGTTTCCTCTGTCTCTCCTCCTCCTCTCAGCTCTAGACCCCTTCCACCCCTATCTGTTTCCTGTCTCTCCTCCTCTCAGCTCTAGACCCCTTCCACCCCTATCTGTTTCCTGTCTCTCCTCCTCTCAGCTCTAGACCCCTTCCACCCCTATCTGTTTCCTCTCTCCTCCTCACAGCTCTAGACCCCTTCCACCCCTATCTGTTTCCTCTCTCTCTCCTCCTCCTCACAGCTCTAGACCCTTCCACCCCTATCTGTTTCCTCTCTCCTCCTCTCAGCTCTAGACCCCTTCCACCCCTATCTGTTTCCTCTCTCTCTCCTCCTCCTCCTCACAGCTCTAGACCCCTTCCACCCCTATCTGTTTCCTCTCTCTCTCCTCCTCCTCCTCACAGCTCTAGACCCCTTCCACCCCTATCTGTTTCCTCTCTCTCTCCTCCTCCTCCTCACAGCTCTAGACCCTTCCACCCCTATCTGTTTCCTCTCTCTCTCCTCCTCCTCCTCCTCCTCCTCCTCACAGCTCTAGACCCCTTCCACCCCCATCTGTTTCCTCTCTCTCTCCTCCTTTCAGCTCTAGACCCCTTCCACCCCTATCTGTTTCCTCTCTCTCTCCTCCTCCTCCTCTCAGCTCTAGACCCCCCCTATCTGTTTCCTCTCTCCTCCTCCTCTCAGCTCTAGACCCCTTCCACCCCTATCTGTTTCCTCTCTCCTCCTCCTCTCAGCTCTAGACCCTCCCCCCTATCTGTTTCCTCTCTCTCTCTCCTCCTCTCAGCTCTAGACCCCTTCCACCCCTATCTGTTTCCTCTCTCTCTCCTCCTCTCAGCTCTAGACCCCTTCCACCCCTATCTGTTTCCTCTCTCTCTCCTCCTCTCAGCTCTAGACCCCTTCCACCCCTATCTGTTTCCTCTCTCCTCCTCTCAGCTCTAGACCCCTTCCACCCCTATCTGTTTCCTCTCTCTCTCCTCCTCTCAGCTCTAGACCCCTTCCACCCCTATCTGTTTCCTCTCTCTCTCCTCCTCTCAGCTCTAGACCCCTTCCACCCCTATCTGTTTCCTCTCTCCTCCTCTCAGCTCTAGACCCCTTCCACCCCTATCTGTTTCCTCTCTCCTCCTCTCAGCTCTAGACCCCTTCCACCCCTATCTGTTTCCTCTCTCTCTCCTCCTCTCAGCTCTAGACCCCTTCCACCCCTATCTGTTTCCTCTCTCCTCCTCTCAGCTCTAGACCCCTTCCACCCCGGGGTCTATGTGGCTGGCTGGGGGAGCATGCCTCCTTCTAGTTTGTCCCCTCACCAGGCGACCCTCTGCCCAGGCCTCCCTCTCTGCCCCTCCACAGGCCTGCCTGCCTACCTCCCCCCAGGCGACCCTCCAACCCCCCAGGCAACATGGGACAGGCCTGCTTTAGTCCCCTGCCAGATGCCTATTGTGTGGCTGAGACACTGGGCCTGGTCTGCTGGCCTGTTTTGACTGGCTGGCTTGCTGGCAGATGGCTAACGTTACTGGAAGAAGACTCAAGTGGGCTGGCTGCAAGACACACACAGGCCAACCCATCCTCCAACCCAGGCTACCCCAGCCAGGCCCCTGACAGAGAGGGCACACTGGGTCTGTCGTGGGGGACTTGAGGACTCGGGGGGGGGGGCACTGCTTTGTTGAGGCTTCTTTGTCGTTGTCCTTTTGGGAGGGGTTTAATATCCTCGCTTGTGTTACCTTCTGTGTTAATATTATCATTGTTATTTCTTTAAAATCAGGTTTAAATATGTATGATTATGGAATATTTTAGGGCTGATCTGTTGCACAGGTTTGATTTGTTTTAAATGGTTTTAAGGCGGTTATTTGCTTTAAAAATATTCAAAAATAACAAATACATTTTGACAGTGGTATTGTGTACTAGCATTAAAGGATCCTCTAGCATTAAAGGTTTGAGGTGTTGGTTGACTAGACTGAGGGAAGGTTTGAGGTGTTGGTTGACTAGACTGAGGGAAGGTTTGAGGTGTTGGTTGACTAGACTGAGGGAAGGTTTGAGGTGTTGGTTGACTAGACTGAGGGAAGGTTTGAGGTGTTGGTTGACTAGACTAAGAGGGAAGGTTTGAGGTGTTGGTTGACTAGACTGAGGGAAGGTTTGAGGTGTTGGTTGACTAGACTAAGAGGGAAGGTTTGAGGTGTTGGTTGACTAGACTAAGAGGGAAGGTTTGAGGTGTTGGTTGACTAGACTAAGAGGGAAGGTTTGAGGAGTTGGTTGACTAGACTGAGGGAAGGTTTGAGGTGTTGGTTGACTAGACTGAGGGAAGGTTTGAGGTGTTGGTTGACTAGACTAAGAGGGAATGTTTGAGGAGTTGGTTGACTAGACTGAGGGAAGGTTTGAGGTGTTGGTTGACTAGACTGAGGGAAGGTTTGAGGAGTTGGTTGACTAGACTGAGTGAAGGTTTGAGGTGTTGGTTGACTAGACTGAGGGAAGGTTTGAGGTGTTGGTTGACTAGACTGAGGGAAGGTTTGAGGTGTTGGTTGACTAGACTAAGAGGGAAGGTTTGAGGAGTTGTTTGACTAGACCAAGAGGGAAAGTTTGAGGAGTTGGTTGACTAGACTAAGAGGGAAGATTTGAGGTGTTGGTGACTTGACGAAGAGGGAAGATTTGAGGTGTTGGTGACTTGACGAAGAGGGAAGGTTTGAGGAGTTGGTTTACCTGACGAAGAGGGAAGGTTTGAGGTGTTGGTTGACTAGACTGAGGGAAGGTTTGAGGTGTTGGTTGACTAGACTGAGGGAAGGTTTGAGGTGTTGGTTGACTAGACTGAGGGAAGGTTTGAGGTGTTGGTTGACTAGACTAAGAGGGAAGGTTTGAGGTGTTGGTTGACTAGACTAAGAGGGAAGGTTTGAGGAGTTGTTTGACTAGACCAAGAGGGAAGGTTTGAGGAGTTGGTTGACTAGACTAAGAGGGAAGATTTGAGGTGTTGGTGACTTGACGAAGAGGGAGGGTTTGAGGAGTTGGTTGACCTGACGAAGAGGGAAGGTTTGGCTAGAAGGAAGAATCATAGATGTGGTCGGTTTGAAGTCAGTCAGAAGAGTGGCCTTGTCATCTATAATAATACATTTATGGAGTTGCGTCCTGTTTTAAAAATTAAGGCTGGGAGGTAGAGTGTGCTTGTTGAGACGGAGTGGCCGAATTTGAGTTTATTATTTCTTGCAAAATGAAATGTAGCTCCTTTTAAGAGGAGGAAGAAACAAGCATGATAAAATCCTTCTTCAAATAGTCTCCTGTTCAAGCAGCCATTTTGCAAGTCTTATCAGTATAATGATGACATCTTTTAATCTGTGTTATTTTACAGATTATTTTTATGATATAATGTAGGTTGCTAGTATGTGATTCGCATTATTCTGGCTTCTGCAAATGTGTTTACCACGATATTGACGTTTACCAACCCACTCATCATTCTATCGTTTGATGGGCTGTATGTAATCCACTGTAGAGTAATGGCCCGTATTTAAGAAAACAGAACGAGTGCTCAGCGGGAATGGTACATACAGAGACTATGGCTACATCCTATTTAGCTTTAGGGTTGAATAGGGTTGTGTGGATAGGAAGGTGGTCTTTCTATGTCTTCTTACTATGGCTTCAGGTCATGTTGAATGAACTGCTCTGTCTGGGACAGTCTGTCAGTCCTACGACTACTAGTGTTACTTGCTTCTGATTTCCCATTGAATTGAATCTCTTTGGGAAGTTTTGTGTTATTTTGTTTTTCCTGTCTTGCATCAAGAATCCAAATCTTTTTAAGGTAGTCACACACCCAAGTCACTAGGAGGGTCTTGAATTGAAACATATATATATATAATGAGTTGGGAGATCTATACAAACCCATCCGTCTAAGTGTGCGCATGCCTATGAGCTGATTTTATTTATTTTATTTGAGGTTTTTATTTAAAATGTTCATTTGAGTTTTTATTTTATCAATGGGTTTAGATTTTAAGTGACTGAATCCATTGTGATTACCGATGATCTCTTTCCTGTTAAGTGTGGTATTACTGTGATATTTTTAGATTGAAAGCTATGCTGTAGTGCTATTGGCCGATTTTGGTTCCATATGCAATGTAGTGACTCATTGAAACACAATGGAGTCCTTCCTCATCTGTGACACTGGGCCTCCCAGCGCCCTTCGACACTTGACCTTTAGGTCACGTGACGTACCCGACTATTGAATGCAACGCACCTCCATTTGCATGTCATTGACATTGGAAGGAGGGAGACAGAATGAGATGGGAGGTGTTGGCATGGTTACTCAAGCGAGGCAAGCTAGTCTCCCAGCCAGAGGGTGATGATGAGCTGTAGAATTTGTGGTTGGTCGTCAATTCGTTTTTTGTTTTTTTTTATTAAGCAATTGAAAAAATAAACTAACTGAAAAGAGAAGTGGGAAAAAATGTGTGTGAACTGTGTTTTTTCCCCTACGTCTGTCTGTTCATTTTCAGCGGCTGTATTGATGTCTGGCCATTTTCCCCTTATCCTGAGGACATCTCCCCCTTCAGCCACTAAAACCTCTCTGTTTTAGGGAAAAACATCTTGTATGTCTTATGTCTTAGCCTTGTCTCAAACAGAATGCATGTAATACAGTTGAAGTCGGAAGTTTACATACACTTAGGTTGGAGTCATTAAAACTCGTTTTTCAACCACTCCACACATTTCTTGTAAACAAACTATAATTTTGGCAAGTCTGGTTAGGACATCTACTCTGTGCATGACACAAGTAATTTCTCCAACAATTGTTTAGACAGATTATTTGGTGCAAAAAGTGCAAATCCATCCCAGAACAGCAGCAAAGGACCTTGTGAAGATGCTGGAGGAAACGGGTACAAAAGTATCTATATCCACAGTAAAATGAGTCCTATATCGACATAACCTGAAAGGCCACTCAGCGAGGAAGAAGCCACTGCTCCAAAACAGCCATAAAAAAGCCAGACTACGGTTTGCAACTGCACATGGGGACAAAGATCGTACTTTTTGGAGAAATGTCCTCTGGTCTGATCAAACAAAAATGTAACTGTTTGGCCACAATGACCATCCTTATGTTTGGAGGAAAAAGGGGGAGGCCTGCAAGCCAAAGAACGGGGGTGGCAGAATCATGTTGTGGGGGAGCTTTGCGGCAGGAGGGACTGGTGCACTTCACAAAATAGATGGCATCATGAGGCAGGGAAATTATGTGGATATATTGAAGCCACATCTCAAGACATCAGTCGGGAAGTTAAAGCTTGGTTACAAATGAGTCTTCCAAATGGGCAATGACCCCAAGCATACTTCCAAAGTTGTGGCAAAATGGCTTAAGGACAACAACGTCAAGGTATTGAAGTGGCCGTGGCAAAGCCCTGCCCTCAATCCTATAGAACATTTGTGGGCAGAACTGAAAAAGCGTGTGCGAGCAAGGAGGCCTACAAACCCGACTCAGTTACACCAGCTCTGTCAGTAGGAATGGGCCAAAATTCACGCAACTTATTGTGGGAAGCTTGTGGAAGGCTACCCGAAACGTTTCACCCAAGTTAAACAATTTAAAAGCACTGCTACCTAATACTAATTGAGTGTATGTAAACTTCTGACCCACTGGGAATGTGATGAAAGAAATAAAAGCTGAAATAAATCATTCTCTACTATTATTCTGACATTTCACATTCTTAAAATAAAGTGGTGATCCTAACTGACCTAAAACAGGGAATTTTTACTAGGCTTAAATGTCAGGAATTGTGAAAAACGGAGTTTAAATGTATTTGGCAAGGTGTATGTAAACTTCCGATTTCAACTGTACATTAGAACCTCTTTGTTTTCCTTCACACACTGAGCTCTCATTATTCAGACAGAATACACACTATATACATCCTACTAATGTCGATTTTAAAAGTGCTGCGTACTTTCTAATTGCTGCGCTACAGCTATTGTACTGATGTATGACTGAACGTCCTTAGCCCAGTTAGTTGGTTTTGTTAGGCCCTGACCCAAACCTGCCCCTCCCCACCGGGCCCTGGATGTCTGAGCCCATCCCTGGAACACAGGCAGGACGTCCTTCAGTGTCCATCCACATCAATCACGGTCTAGGGGTGGGAGGGTGAGACTGGGGGAAATCTCCTTCTGATATAGGGGAGGGGTATAAATCTCCTTCTGATATAGGGGAGGGGTATAAATCTCCTTCTGATATAGAGGAGGGGGTATAAATCCTTATATAAGGGAGGGGGTATAAATCTCCTTCTGATATAGGGGAGGGGTATAAATCTCCTGATATAGGGGAGGGGTATAAATCTCCTGATATAGGGGAGGGGTATAAATCTCCTTCTGATATAGGGGAGGGGGTATAAATCTCCTTCTGATATAGGGGGGTATAAATCTCCTGATATAGGGGGGGGGTATAAATCTCCTTCTGATATAGGGGAGGGGTATAAATCTCCTTCTGATATAGGGGCGGGTATAAATATCCTGATATAGGGGAGGGGTATAAATCTCCTGATATAGGGGTGGGGTATAAATCTTCTGATATAGGGGGTATAAATCTCCTTCTGATATAGGGGAGGGGGTATAAATCTCCTGATATAGGGGAGGGTGTATAAATCTCCTGATATAGGGGAGGGGGTATAAATCTCCAGATATAGGGGAGGGGGTATAAATCTCCTGATATAGGTGAGGGGGTATAAATCTCCTTCTGATATAGGGGAGGGGTATAAATCTCCTGATATAGGGGAGGGGTATAAATCTTCTGAAATAGGGGAGGGGTATAAATCTCCTGATATAGGGGAGGGGTATAAATCTCCTTCTGATATAGGGGAGGGGTATAAATCTCCTTCTGATATAGGGGAGGGGGTATATATCTCCTGATATAGGGGAGGGGTATAAATCTCCTTCTGATATAGGGGAGGGGGTATAAATCTCTTCTGATATAGGGGAGGGGTATAAATCTTCTGATATAGGGGGGGGGGTATAACATCTCCTTCTGATATAGGGGAGGGGGTATATATCTCCTGATATAGGGGAGGGGTATAAATCTCCTTCTGATATAGGGGAGGGGGTATAAATCTCTTCTGATATAGGGAGGGGGTATAAATCTTCTGATATAGGGGAGGGGTATAAATCCTTCTGATATAGGGGAGGGGTATAAATCTCTTCTGATATATGGGAGGGTGTATAAGATCTCCTTCTGATATAGGGGAGGGGTATAAATCTCCTTCTTATATAGGGGAGGGGTATAAATCTCCTTCTGATATAGGGGAGGGGTATAAATCTCCTTCTGATATAGGGGAGGGGGTATAAATCTCCTGATATAGGGGAGGGGTATAAATCTCCTGATATAGGGGAGAGGGTATAAATCTCCTTCTGATATAGGGGAGGGGTATAAATCTCCTTCTGATATAGGGGAGGGGTATAAATCTCTTCTGATATAGGGAGGGGTATAAATCTCCTTCTGATATAGGGGAGGGGTATAAATCTCCTTCTGATATAGGGAGGGGTATACATCTCCTTCTGATATAGGGGAGGGGTATAAATATCCTGATATAGGGGAGGGGTATAAATCTCCTGATATAGGGGAGGGGTATACATCTCCTTCTGATATAGGGAGGGGTATAAATATCCTGATATAGGGGAGGGGTATAAATCTCCTGATATAGGGGAGGGGGTATAAATCTCCTTCTGATATAGAGGAGGGGGTATAAATCTCCTGATATAGGGGAGGGGGTATAAATCTTCTGATATAGGGGAGGGGGTATTAAACATGCAGAGGACGTTCTGTTCCTCTGCTCAGACGTTGCTGACGTGCACCAGATCTTAAATCGCCTGGATTGGGATTATAGGTATGTTACTGCAATCTGGTGCCAGACGGCACAATGCGTGACTTGGCACGTAACCATTGGTTGATGCATGTATCGTCTGAGCAGGGGGGCGGGACCAAAGTGTGTGTGAAATCATGTCACTGCTCATGTCTTTTTTCGCTTTATTTACGGCCAATAACCATTTAAAGATTGTAATATGTATGCAAATGAGGTTGTTATTAAGGACTGTGTTCTTCTCAGCTCTTAGGGAAAGGAGTAACCGAAGACCCTGACAAAGAGTGGGCTCCCAAGTGGCGCAGCCGTCAAATGCCCTGCATCTCAGTGCAAGATGCGACACTGCAGTTCACTGGTTCGAATCCAGGCTGCATCCCATCCGGCTGTGATTGGGAGTCCCATAGGGCGTCATTGTAATATGAGAATTTGTTATAAACTGATTTGCCTTGTTAATTAAAAAGTGCCTCCCACAACACATGTAGTTTGGGTGCATGAAGGTACCTTTATTTAGAATAGTGTGTAAATAGTAGTGGTGTGAACTCACGCCACTGTATCAGTGTTCACTTTACTGCAGTCATTTGTTTGTTATTCTTTCACTGTATCACCCAATGAAAACATAATTGGTCTTTCAGCTTTTTAATGCACACCATCTTAACACACAACCAAATACTAAATTCACGGGTTTGATTCTCTTGGCTTTACTTCATGGTGATAATGTGAGCAGACAGTCGAAAACACCATCTGAGACCATGTTAGATACACTACTATGTGGACACCCCTTAAAATTTGTGTTGCTGACCGGTGTATGAAATCAAGCACACAGCCATGCAATCTCCATAGACAAACATTGGCAGTAGAATGGTCTTACTGAAGAGCTCCGTGACTTTCAACGTGGCACCGTCATAGGATACCACCATACCCAAAAGTTGGTTCATCAAACTCACTACTGAGTTCCAAACTGCAGAAGATCTGTTCATTGGGAGCTTCATGAAATGGGTTTCCATGGCAGGGCAGCCGTACACAAGCCTAAAATCACCACGTGCAATGCCAAGCATCGGCTGGAGTGGTGTAGCGCTCGCTGCCATTGGATTGGAGCAGTGGAAACGTGTTCTCTGGAGTGATGAATCACTCTTCTCCATCTGGCAGTTCAACAGACTAATCTGGGTATTGGCGGATGCCAGGAGAATGCAACCTGCCCAAATGCATTGTGCCAACTGTAAAGTGTGGTGGTGGAGGAATTAACGGTCAGGCTGCTTTCATGTTTCGGGCCCCTTAGTTCCAGTGAAGGAAAATCCTTAATGCTACAGCATACAACTAGATGATTCTGTGCTTCCAACTTTGTGGCAACAGTTTGACCTCAACCCCATCGACCACCGTTGGGATGAATTGGAATCCCGCCTGTGAGCCAGGCCTAATCGCCCAAAACCAGTGCCCGACCTCACTAATGCTCTTGTGGCTGAACGGAAGCAAGTCCCCACAGCAATGTTCCAACATCTAGTGGAAATGACTTTTGGCCATGAAGTGTATGTTTCCTTTGTCTTCAGTCCCAGTCTGTGCCTCGGTCTCTGTGTGTCTGATGTTGTGGGTGTTGGGTGAATGCGGAGCGTAACCCTGTGATAATGGTGTCATCAGGCCTTGGCGCGAACACTGAGGGATGGATGGAGGAGCAAGAGACTGCTCCATCCCTCCTCCACTGTCTGTGAATTAGAATCATGGTTATTGTCACAGTCCGACGGAGTATAAACAGAGGGTGTATCCCAAATGTCCCGCTTTTCCCTACATAGTGCACTACTTTTGACCAGAGGCCTGTGGGGCCTGGCAATGCGACAGGGAATCGGGTGTCGTTTGGGACGCATCCAGAGATGACCATGCGTAGCATAGTGGGCTGCCAAGGCCTGGAGGGAGACTCATCCAGAGATGACCATGCGTAGCATAGTGGGCTGCCAAGGCCTGGAGGGAGACGCATCCAGAGATGACCATGCGTAGCATAGTGGGCTGCCAAGGCCTGGAGGGAGACTCATCCAGCTAGCTACAGTGGGGAACAACAAGTATTTGACACACTGCCGATTTTTCAGGTTTTCCTACTTACAAAGCATGTAGAGGTCTGTTATTTTTATCATAGGTACACTTCAACTGTGAGAGACGGAATCTAAAACAAAAATCCAGAAAATCACATTGTATGATTTTTAAGTAATTAATTTGCATTTTATTGCATGACATAAGTATTTGATCACCTACCAACCAGTAAGAATTCCGGCTCTCACTGACCTGTTAGTTTTTCTTTAAGAAGCCCTCCTGTTCTCCACTCATTACCTGTATTAATCTCTTGCTCCTACCTGACACGCAGGCGTCCCATCTAGGCATCTGGAAATGCAAATGCGCTATGCTAAATGCTAATAGCACTCGTTAAAACTCAAACGTTCATTAAAATACACATGCAGGGTATTGAATTAAAGCTACACTCGTTATGAATCCAGGCAACAAGTCAGATTTTTAAAATGCTTTTCGGCGAAAGCATGAGAAGCTATTATCTGATAGCATGTAACACCCCAAAAGACCCGCAGGGGACGTAAACAAAATAATTAGCATAGTCGGCGCTACACAAAACGCAAAATAAAATATAAAACATTCATTACCTTTGACCATCTTCTTTGTTGGCACTCCTAGATGTCCCATAAACACTATTGGGTCTTTATTTCGATTAAATCGGTCCATATATAGCCTAGATATCGATCTATGAAGACTGTGTGATCAATGAAAAAAATAGTGTTTTATAACGTAACGTCATTTTTTTAAATTAAAAAAGTAGACGATAAACTTTCACAAAACACTTAGAAATACTTTTGTAATGCAACTGTAGGTATTAGTAAACGTTAATAAGCGATCAAATTGATCACGAGGCGATGTATATTCTATAGCTGTACGTCTGGAAATAATGTCCGGGTAAATCTCAACCAAAATATCCGGTCGGAGACCTGAAGAAATGGGATGTCTCTTGATCGGTTGACCAAGAAACAAATCGTAGGCAAATGACAAGACTGTTGTCATCGTGTGGAAGCTGTAGGTATTGCAACCTCGGCCCCATTTAATGTGGTTCACCTTTATCAATCGGTTGAAGTGGCGCATGGATATATTTTTCCATTTTCAGTGATCAGATTTTCCTGCACTTTTCGATGAAATGCACGTTCTGTTATAGTCACAGCCGTGATTTAACCAGTTTTATAAACGTCTGAGTGTTTTCTATCCACACATACTAATCATATGCATATACTATATTCCTGGCATGAGAAGCAAGGTGCTGAAATGTTGCGCGATTTTTAACAGAATGTTAACTGCACCTGTTTGAACTCGTTACCTGTATAAAAGACACCTGTCCACACACTCAATCAAACAGACTCCAACCTCTCCACAATGGCCAAGACCAGAGAGCTGTGTAAGGACATCAGGGAGAAAATTGTAGACCTGCACAAGGCTGGGATGGGCTACAGGACAATAGGCAAGCATCTTGGTGAGAAGGCAACAACTGTTGGTGCAATTATTTGAAAATGGAAGAAGTTCAAGATGACGGTCAGTCACCCTCGGTCTGGGGCTCCATGCAAGATATCACCTCGTGGGGCATCAATGATCATGAGGAAGGTGAGGGATCAGCCCAGAACTACACGGCAGGACCTGGTCAATGACCTGAAGAGAGCTGGGACCACAGTCTCAAAGAAAACCATTAGTAACACACTACGCTGTCATGGATTAAAATCCTGCAGCGCACGCAAGGTCCCCCTGCTCAAGCCAGCGCATGTCCAGGCCCGTCTGAAGCCAATGACCATCTGGATGATCCAGAGGAGGAATGGGAGAAGGTCATGTGGTCTGATGAGACAAAAATAGAGCTTTTTGTTCTAAACTCCACTCGCCGTGTTTGGAGGAAGAAGAAGGATGAGTACAACCCCAAGAACACCATCCCAACCGTGAAGCATGGAGTTGGAAACATCATTCTTTGGGGATGCTTTTCTGCAAAGGGGACAGGACGACTGCACCGTATTGAGGGGAGGATGGATGGGGCCATGTATCGCGAGATCTTGGCCAACAACCTCCTTCCCTCAGTAATAGCATTGAAGATGGGTCGTGGCTTGGTCTTCCAGCATGACAACGACCTGAAACACACAGCCAGGACAACTAAGGAGTGGCTCCGTAAGAAGCATCTCAAGGTCCTGGAGTGGCCTAGCCAGTCTCCAGACCTGAACCCAATAGAAAATCTTTGGAGGGAGCTGAAAGTCCGTATTGCCCAGCGACAGCCCCGAAACCTGAAGGATCTGGAGAAGGTCTGTATGGAGGAGAGGGCCAAAATCTCTGCTGCAGTGTGTGCAAACCTGGTCAAGAACTACAGGAAACGTATGATCTCTGTAATTGCAAACAAAGGTTTCTGTACCAAATATTAATTTCTGCTTATCTGATGTATCAAATACTTATTTCAAGCTTTTGTCAGCAACTCTACTATTGTATACCCAGATTATGATCAGATTAGAAATTGTTTCTGGGAAAAGGTTGTTGTCATGGTTTTCCAAACAGAGGCCTGTATCTGGTCCCTGGTTCATTCCCTGTTCTGTTCCCTGGCTAAAAGGCTATATTCTAGGGCTGGGTTTTTAGGAGAGATTGATGAGCTGGTTGTCTGTGTGGCTGGGGGACAGCTCTACTCACTCTGATGTGATGCAGCCTATAGCCTAGGTCTTTGGTGTAGGGCAGACAAAGGGAGGCTGTGAGAGAGAGAACCCCATACAGTACCTCAGTCATTGATGGACAAGATGATATACAGTACCTCAGTCATTGATGGACAAGATGATATACAGTACCTCAGTCATTGATGGACAAGATGATATACAGTACCTCAGTCATTGATGGACAAGATGATATACAGTACCTCAGTCATTGATGGACAAGATGATATACAGTACCTCAGTCAGATGGACAAGATGATATACAGTACCTCAGTCATTGATGGACAAGATGATATACAGTACCTCAGTCAGATGGACAAGATGATATACAGTACCTCAGTCAGATGGACAAGATGATATACAGTACCTCAGTCATTGATGGACAAGATGATATACAGTACCTCAGTCAGATGGACAAGATGATATACAGTACCTCAGTCATTGATGGAATGGAGGAGATTCAGTACCTCAGTCAGATGGACAGGAGAATATACAGTACCTCAGTCAGATGGACAGAAGGATTTATAGTACCTCAGTCAGATGGACAGGAGAATATACAGTACCTCAGTCAGATGGACAGGAGGATTTATAGTACCTCAGTCAGATGGACAGGAGGATTTATAGTACCTCAGTCAGATGGACAGGAGGATTTATAGTACCTCAGTCAGATGGACAGGAGGATTTATAGTACCTCAGTCAGATGGACAGGAGAATATACAGTACCTCAGTCAGATGGACAGGAGGATTTATAGTACCTCAGTCAGATGGACAGGAGGATTTATAGTACCTCAGTCAGATGGACAGGAGGATTTATAGTACCTCAGTCAGATGGACAGGAGAAGGATTTATAGTACCTCAGTCAGATGGACAGAAGGATTTATAGTACCTCAGTTAGATGGACAGGAGAATATACAGTACCTCAGTCAGATGGACAGAAGGATTTATAGTACCTCAGTCAGATGGACAGAAGGATTTATAGTACCTCAGTCAGATAGACAGAAGGATTTATAGTACCTCAGTTAGATGGACAGAAGGATTTATAGTACCTCAGTTAGATGGACAGAAGGATTTATAGTACCTCAGTCAGATGGACAGAAGGATTTATAGTACCTCAGTCAGATGGACAGAAGGATTTATAGTACCTCAGTCAGATGGACAGAAGGATTTATAGTACCTCAGTCAGATGGACAGAAGGATTTATAGTACCTCAGTCAGATGAAGGATTTATAGTACCTCAGTCAGATGGACAGAAGGATTTATAGTACCTCAGTGATGGACAGAAGGATTTATAGTACCTCAGTCAGATAAGCTCAGTTAGATGGACAGAAGGATTTATAGTACCTCAGTCAGATGGACAGAAGGATTTATAGTACCTCAGTCATTGATTGTTTGTGTGCTTTTGAGTGTTTTTGTGCCACATACTTTCACAGCTCATTTCTGACCATGATCTGTTTGTGAAAATGCATCACATGTAGTGTGTGTGTGTGTGTGTGTGTGTGTGTGTGTGTGTGTGTGTGTGTGTGTGTGTGTGTGTGTGTGTGTGTGTGTGTGTGTGTGTGTGTGTGTCAGGTGTATTTGTGTTTATTATATCGCCCCATTAGTTCCTGACAAGACAGCAGCTACTCCTCCTGGGGTCCAGACACATTAAAAACCTGTTATGGTGGCTGTCCCTGTACAGGGACCAACATCAGGGGAAATTTCAGAGTGACAACTAAAAATACAATTTCGTAACATTAAACATTCTTGAAAATGCAAGTGTCCTACACCCTTCAAAAGATTAGAATCTTGGTAATCACACTATGTTTTCCAATTTAAAATAGCTATTACAGAGAACAAATCCCATGCTTTTGTTTGAGAAGAGCAATCAAGAACAGAAACATTTTCCGCCATGACAGTTTTTACACATTTACATCTGAAGGTAAAATTATGACTTACATTCTGATATCTTGCTCTTATTTCTCTTCCTAAGTATCCCATTGATCAAATGAAGTGCCGTTTTCTTTGATAAAATCCATTTTTATAGCCTAAATCTAAACATTTTGTAAATTATTTGTGCAGTGAATTCCATCTCTATCAATTTTTTACGGAGCATTCGGCGTGATTCGCCCCGGTAAACAATTGTTACATAGTCATGGGGTGTCGGTGCATTCCTCTGGATGTTTGCAACAGAGTCAAACAACGTTGTTTTTTTTGCGGGGAGAATTGACCAAAGTGAGCTGATTTGAAGACAACGATAAATGACTACCTGGCGCACCAATAATTTTAGCGAAGCTTCATTGATTGACTATATTTCTGCCCAATGACCACTGATCTTCTTGAAATCTAGCTGGGTAGATAGCCAATGAGCTGAGGTAAATGCCAGTATGTAATGGTTTGGGGTTGGACCAGAATTCCTTGGTTGTAATCGCATGCGCAGGGAACTCCATTTTCGCCTTGACGATCAGAGGGGTTGCTGTAAGGCTTTTTTTCAGAAGCTTGTATTTATTTGCTGAAAAGGATGGAATAATATGATGAGAACCAATGAGAGTGTGGAATACAGGCTTTTACACGCAGCTGTATTTCGGAAAGTTGTAGTTTCAACAATTTCATTAAAGATATCCTGGCGAATACATCATGTAAAGCGAAGTCAAACTCTAAAGTAAAAGTGAAAGTGAGACAGATTTTTTTTGTTTGAGGAATCTTGGAATGTTATGATTCAAACCAACTGAGGAGCTGTTTCTGCAAGGACAGGACGTACTTAACCAGTTGAAGCTAAGGGGGCGCTATTTCATTATTGGATTAAAAAAACGTGCCCGTTTTAAGCGCAATATTTTGTCACAAAAAGATGCTCGACTATGCATATAATTGCCAGCTTTGGAAAGAAAACACTCTGATGTTTTCAAAACTGCAAAGATATTATCTGTGGGTGCCCCAGAACTGATCTTACAGGCGAAACCAAGATGCAACCTCAAACAGGAAATGAGCAGTATTTTTGAGGCTCTGTTTTCCATTGTCTCCTTATATGGCTGTGAAAGCGCCACGAATTAGCCTGCACTTTCTATCGTTTCTCCAAGTTGTCTGCAGCATTGTGACGTATTTGTAGGCATTAGAAGATTGGCCATAAGAGACTACATTTAGCAGGGGTCCGCCCATTGTTCTTTGTTGAAATTGTTGCGTAATCTCCAAGCTGCTCGCATTCATCCATGTGATTGAGACAGAGAGGAGACTTCCAGGAATGATATATCATGAAGAGATATGTGAAAAACCCCTTTGAGGATTGATTCTAAACAAAGTTTACCATGTTTCAGTCGATATTATGGAGTTAATGTGGAAGAAAGTTTGGCGTTTGGATGAATTAATTTTTTTTTTTTTTTGGTAGCCAAACATGACGCAGAAAACAGACCGATTTCTCCTGCACAACTAATCTTTCAGGAAAACTGAACATTTACTATCTAACTGAGAGTCTCCTCATTGAAAACATCCGAAGTTCTTCAAAGGTAAATTATTTATTGAATGTTTTTGCTGGTTTTTGTGAAAATGTTGCATGCTAACGCTAAATGCTAACGCTAAACGCTAAATGCTAACGCTAAATGCTAGTTTGCTATGGTTGAGAAGCATATTTTGAAAATCTGAGATGACAGTATTGTTAACAAAAGGCTAAGCTTGAGAGCAAATAGATGAATTTCATTTCATTTGCGATTTTCATGAATAGTTAACGTTGTGTTATGCTAATGAGCTTGAGGATAGATTTACACAATCCTGGATACAGGTTTTTTTCCGTAGCTAAACGTGACGCAGAAAACGGAGCGATTGGTCCTAAACAAATAATCTTTCAGGAAAAACTGAACATTTGCTATCTGAGTGTCTCCTCATTGAAAACATCTGAAGTTCAAAGGTAAATGATTTTATTTGAATGTTTTCTGGGTTTTGTGGAAAATGTTGCATGCTGAATGCTAACGCTAAATGCTACGTTAGCCATCAATACTGTTACACAAATGCTTGTTTTGCAATGGTTGAGAAGCATATTTTGAAAATCTGAGATGACAGTGTTGTTAACAAAAGGCTAAGCTTGAGAGCAAATAGATTAATTTCATTTCATTTGCGATTTTCATGAATAGTTAACGTTGCGTTATGGTAATGAGCTTGAGGCTGTAGTCACGATACCGGATCCGGGATGGCTCGACGCAAGAAGTTTAAGTGCTAATGCCGTTTTATGAAATATAAAAATATATATATATTATATATATCTTTTTTAAACATGTTTTTTTTCTTTGCAATGAAATGTGTAGTTTGTTTTTGTGTGTGTGTGTGTGTGTGTGTGTGTGTGTGTGTGTGTGTGTGTGTGTGTGTGTGTGTGTGTGTGTGTGTGTGTGTGTGTGTGTGTGTGTGTGTGTGTGTGTGTGTGTGTATATATACACAACAATGGCCGGAGTTGAATGGAACACCTTAGTGACTGTTCCCTCTGCTCTATACAATCAATACATATCTGTTTATTTTATGTGATGATAAAAAGCTCATACAATACAAATATTTTTTAAATGTTTTCTTTCACAGTGATAGCGACTCCGACTGGGAGGCCCCGGTGCCAAGCTGCCTGCTCTACCTCTGCCCCCAGTGGTGTTCATATGCCACAGTTCATTACTGCAGGCATGACTGTGCCTCAGGGCCAAAAGGGCACAGCATGGAGGCGTCGTTGTGTTCTGTGTCGCATGAAATGCACCACTTGTTCAGTTTGCCTCTGCTTTACATCAGAAAGAGACTGCTATGGGACAAGGCACAGGCAGCAAAATATTATGACGAGGACTTCCAAGGGGTGTGTACTGTTTTTTTTCCGTTTTTTTTCTAATATTTTAAATTTAAAAAATTGTGTGCGTGTGTGTGTTAGAATTGCTTTTTGATATGTTGTATATAGTTATAGGTCATTTCACCAATTCGGCCACTTGGGTACATTTGGGCAACTTGTGTGGGACACCTGGGTGACTTCATGCTAAATGTCATGTAGCTCACCCATTCCTGAAGCTATCAGTCTGAAACTTTGCACACCTACAGTCTCCCTCTTGTGTTATCCATCAAAACCATCTCCAGCATCCTATCTGACTGTGTGGCTATTCTAGTACATGTGAAAGATGATTCTACAACAATAAAAAACAGAAAACGTATGCCCTTTCTTTCTATTTTCTTCCACCAGATCTACTGTGTTATAGTCTCCTACATTCAATTAACATTTCCACAAACTTCAGAATGTTTCCATTCAAATGATACCAAGAATATGCATATCCTTGCCTCTGGGGCTGAGCTACAGGCAGTTAGATTTGGGTATGTCTTCAGGCAGAAATTGAGAACAAAGGGTTGCAGCCATAAGGCACATCACACTACCATCTTACAACTAAATTAAACATTACATCACACTATCATCTTACAACTAAATTAAACAGTACATCACACTACCATCTAATAACTAAATTAAACAGTACATCACACTACCATCTTACAACTAAATTAAACAGTACATCACACTACCATCTTACAACTAAATTAAACAGTACATCACACTACCATCTAACAACTAAATTAAACATTACATCACACTATCATCTAACAACTAAATTAAACATTACATCACACTACCATCTTACAACTAAATTAAACAGTACATCACACTACCATCTAATAACTAAATTAAACATTACATCACACTACCATCTTACAACTAAATTAAACAGTACATCACACTACCATCTAACAACTAAATTAAACAGTACATCACACTACCATCTAACAACTAAATTAAACATTACATCACACTATCATCTAACAACTAAATTAAACATTACATCACACTACCATCTTACAACTAAATTAAACAGTACATCACACTACCATCTTACAACTAAATTAAACAGTACATCACACTACCATCTAACAACTAAATTAAACAGAACATCACACTACCATCTAACAACTAAATTAAACATCATCACACTACCATCTAATAACTAAATTAAACATTACATCACACTACCATCTAACAACTAAATTAAACAGTACATCACACTACCATCTAATAACTAAATTAAACATTACATCACACTACCATCTAATAACTAAATTAAACATTACATCACACTACCATCTAACAACTAAATTAAACAGTACATCACACTACCATCTAATAACTAAATTAAACATTACATCACACTACCATCTAATAACTAAATTAAACATTACATCACACTACCATCTAATAACTAAACAGTACATCACACTACCATCTAATAACTAAATTAAACATTACATCACACTACCATCTAACAACTAAATTAAACATTACATCACACTACCATCTAACTCTAACAACTAAATTAAACATTACATCACACTACCATCTAACTCCAACAACTAAATTAAACATTACATCACACTACCATCTAATAACTAAATTAAACAACTAAATTAAACAAAGTACATCACACTACCATCTAATAACTAAATTAAACAGTACATCACACTACCATCTAATAACTAAATTAAACATTACATCACACTACCATCTAATAACTAAATTAAACATTACATCACACTACCATCTAACTAAATTAAACATTACATCACACTAACTAAATTAAACATTACATCACACTACCATCTAATAACTAAATTAAACATTACATCACACTACCATCATCTACATTACATCACACTACCATCTAATAACTAAATTAAACATTACATCACACTACCATCTAACAACTAAATTAAACAGTACATCACACTACCTAATCTAATAACTAAATTAAACATTACATCACACTACCATCTAATAACTAAATTAAACATTACATCATCACACTACCATCTAATAACTAAATTAAACATTACATCACACTACCATCTAATAACTAAATTAAACTAAATTAAACATTACATCACACTACCATCTAACTCTAACAACTAAATAAACAGTACATCACACTACCATCTAACTAAATTAAACAGTACATCACACTACCATCTAACAACTAAATTAAACATTACATCACACTACCATAACTAACATCACACTACCATCTAATAACTAAATTAAACATTACATCACACTACCATCTAACTCTAACAACTAAATTAAACAGTACATCACACTACCATCTAACAACTAAATTAAACAGTACATCACACTACCATCTAACAACTAAATTAAACATTACATCACACTATCATCTAACAACTAAATTAAACATTACATCACACTACCATCTTACAACTAAATTAAACAGTACATCACACTACCATCTTACAACTAAATTAAACAGTACATCTAATCTAACAACTAAATTAAACATTACATCACACTACCATCTAACAACTAAATTAAACATCATCACACTACCATCTAATAACTAAATTAAACATTACATCACACTACCATCTAATAACTAAATTAAACAGTACATCACACTACCATCTAATAACTAAATTAAACATTACATCACACTACCATCTAATAACTAAATTAAACATTACATCACACTACCATCTAATAACTAAATTAAACAGTACATCACACTACCATCTAATAACTAAATTAAACATTACATCACACTACCATCTAATAACTAAATTAAACATTACATCACACTACCATCTAACTCTAACAACTAAATTAAACATTACATCACACTACCATCTAACTCTAACAACTAAATTAAACATTACATCACACTACCATCTAATAACTAAATTAAACATTACATCACACTACCATCTAACAACTAAATTAAACAGTACATCACACTACCATCTAATAACTAAATTAAACAGTACATCACACTACCATCTAATAACTAAATTAAACATTACATCACACTACCATCTAATAACTAAATTAAACATTACATCACACTACCATCTAATAACTAAATTAAACATTACATCACACTACCATCTAATAACTAAATTAAACATTACATCACACTACCATCTAATAACTAAATTAAACATTACATCACACTACCATCTAATAACTAAATTAAACATTACATCACACTACCATCTAATAACTAAATTAAACATTACATCACACTACCATCTAATAACTAAATTAAACATTACATCACACTACCATCTAACAACTAAATTAAACAGTACATCACACTACCATCTAACTCTAATAACTAAATTAAACATTACATCACACTACCATCTAATAACTAAATTAAACATTACATCACACTACCATCTAATAACTAAATTAAACATTACATCACACTACCATCTAATAACTAAATTAAACATTACATCACACTACCATCTAATAACTAAATTAAACATTACATCACACTACCATCTAATAACTAAATTAAACATTACATCACACTACCATCTAATAACTAAATTAAACATTACATCACACTACCATCTAATAACTAAATTAAACATTACATCACACTACCATCTAATAACTAAATTAAACATTACATCACACTACCATCTAATAACTAAATTAAACATTACATCACACTACCATCTAATAACTAAATTAAACATTACATCACACTACCATCTAATAACTAAATTAAACAGTACATCACACTACCATCTAATAACTAAATTAAACATTACATCACACTACCATCTAATAACTAAATTAAACATTACATCACACTACCATAATAACTAAATTAAACATTACATCACACTACCATCTAACAACTAAATTAAACATTACATCACACTACCATCTAATAACTAAATTAAACATTACATCACACTACCATCTAATAACTAAATTAAACAGTACATCACACTACCATCTAATAACTAAATTAAACATTACATCACACTACCATCTAATAACTAAATTAAACAGTACATCACACTACCATCTAATAACTAAATTAAACATTACATCACACTACAAACAACAACTAAATTAAACATTACATCACACTACCATCTAATAACTAAATTAAACATTACATCACACTACCATCTAATAACTAAATTAAACATTACATCACACTACCATCTAATAACTAAATTAAACATTACATCACACTACCATCTAATAACTAAATTAAACATTACATCACACTACCATCTAATAACTAAATTAAACAGTACATCACACTACCATCTAATAACTAAATTAAACATTACATCACACTACCATCTAATAACTAAATTAAACATTACATCACACTACCATCTAATAACTAAATTAAACATTACATCACACTACCATCTAATAACTAAATTAAACATTACATCACACTACCATCTAATAACTAAATTAAACATTACATCACACTACCATCTAATAACTAAATTAAACATTACATCACACTACCATCTAATAACTAAATTAAACATTACATCACACTACCATCTAATAACTAAATTAAACAACATCACACTACCATCTAATAACTAAATTAAACATTACATCACACTACCCATCTAATAACTAAATTAAACATTACATCACACTACCATCTAATAACTAAATTAAACATTACATCACACTACCATCTAATAACTAAATTAAACATTACATCACACTACCATCTAATAACTAAATTAAACATTACATCACACTACCATCTAATAACTAAATTAAACATTACATCACACTACCATCTAATAACTAAATTAAACAGTACATCACACTACCATCTAATAACTAAATTAAACATTACATCACACTACCATCTAATAACTAAATTAAACATTACATCACACTACCATCTAATAACTAAATTAAACATTACATCACACTACCATCTAATAACTAAATTAAACATTACATCACACTACCATCTAATAACTAAATTAAACAGTACATCACACTACCATCTAATAACTAAATTAAACATTACATCACACTACCATCTAATAACTAAATTAAACAGTACATCACACTACCATCTAACTCTAACAACTAAATTAAACAGTACATCACACTACCATCTAACTCTAATAACTAAATTAAACATTACATCACACTACCATCTAATAACTAAATTAAACATTACATCACACTACCATCTAACAACTAAATTAAACATTACATCACACTACCATCTAATAACTAAATTAAACATTACATCACACTACCATCTAATAACTAAATTAAACAGTACATCACACTACCATCTAATAACTAAATTAAACATTACATCACACTACCATCTAATAACTAAATTAAACATTACATCACACTACCATCTAACAACTAAATTAAACATTACATCACACTACCATCTAATAACTAAATTAAACATTACATCACACTACCATCTAATAACTAAATTAAACAGTACATCACACTACCATCTAATAACTAAATTAAACATTACATCACACTACCATCTAACTCTAATAACTAAATTAAACATTACATCACACTACCATCTAATAACTAAATTAAACATTACATCACACTACCATCTAATAACTAAATTAAACATTACATCACACTACCATCTAATAACTAAATTAAACAGTACATCACACTACCATCTAACAACTAAATTAAACATTACATCACACTACCATCTAATAACTAAATTAAACATTACATCACACTACCATCTAATAACTAAATTAAACAGTACATCACACTACCATCTAATAACTAAATTAAACAGTACATCACACTACCATCTAATAACTAAATTAAACATTACATCACACTACCATCTAACAACTAAATTAAACATTACATCACACTACCATCTAATAACTAAATTAAACATTACATCACACTACCATCTAACTCTAACAACTAAATTAAACATTACATCACACTACCATCTAACTCTAACAACTAAATTAAACATTACATCACACTACCATCTAATAACTAAATTAAACATTACATCACACTACCATCTAATAACTAAATTAAACAGTACATCACACTACCATCTAACAACTAAATTAAACATTACATCACACTACAAACAACAACTAAATTAAACATTACATCACACTACCATCTAATAACAACTAAATTAAGTTCCATGTAGTCATGGCTCTGTGTAGTACTGTGGAATAGAGTTCCATGTTGTCATGGCTCTATGTAGTACTGTGGAATAGAGTTCCATGTAGTCATGGCTCTGTGTAGTACTGTGGAATAGAGTTCCATGTTGTCATGGCTCTATGTAGTACTGTGGAATAGAGTTCCATGTAGTCATGGCTCTGTGTAGTACTGTGGAATAGAGTCCCATGTAGTCATGGCTCTATGTAGTACTGTGGAATAGAGTTCCATGTAGTCATGGCTCTATGTAGTACTGTGGAATAGAGTTCCATGTAGTCGTGGCTCTATGTAGTACTGTGGAATAGAGTCCCATGTAGTCATGGCTCTATGTAGTACTGTGGAATAGAGTTCCATGTAGTCATGGCTCTATGTAGTACTGTGGAATAGAGTTCCATGTAGTCATGGCTCTATGTAGTACTGTGGAATAGAGTTCCATGTAGTCATGGCTCTATGTAGTACTGTGGAATAGAGTTCCGTGTAGTCATGGCTCTATGTAGTACTGTGGAATAGAGTTCTGTGTAGTCATGGCTCTATGTAGTACTGTGGAATAGAGTTCCATGTAGTCATGGCTCTATGTAGTACTGTGCGTTTCCCTTGAGTCTGTTCTGGACTGGTGGCACGTCTTGTGGGATATTCATGGGTGTCTGAGCTGTGTGCTCGTAGTTTAAACAGACGGCTCGGTGCTTTCAACATGTCAATACCTCTCACTTTGAGCCAGGAGAGATGGACATGCCATGTCATTGATGTTAGCTCTCTGTGTACATTTAAGGGCCAGCTGTGCTGCTCTGTTCTGTGCAGTAGTCCCTCTTAGTGCTACTTGACCATGTGACTGGGCAGTAGTCCCTCTTCATGGTACTTGACCATATGACTGGGCAGT